>NC_064838.1:35429696-35732727 GCF_024166365.1 Elephas maximus indicus
AATGGTATTTCAAATACCAGCAGGGTCATCCACAGTGGACAGGTTTCAGCGGAGCTGCCAGATTAAAAGAGATTAGGTAGAAAGACCTGGAGATCTACTTCCAAAAATAAGTCAAGGAGAGCCCTATGGATTACTGCAGAATCTTGTCTGATATGGTGCTGGAAGATGTGCCCCCTAGGTTGTAAGGCACTGAAAATGCACCGTGGCTGCAACAATGGACTCTAGCATACCACTGATTGTGAAGATGGCAGAGGATTGAGCAAAGTTTCGCTCTGTTGTACGTAAGGACACCATGGGTCGGAGCCGACTTGACAATAGGTAACAACAACATCAACAACAATGCACATATACACTTGTTCACTTATTCCCCTTCTCCCCACAGCAGCCCTGCTAGGTGGACGGCCTCAGCCCCATTTTACCAATGAGGAAACTGACGTTTGGAGAGTGGAGGTGACCACCCCAAGATCATATCACTGGAGCTCCAGAATTAGAACTCAGATCTTTCTTGGAAGGCTAAAAGAGATGGAGGGGGTTATGGGCTCACCCTTTACAAGTTTTCCAAGCTACCAGGGCCCTAGGAAACCACAGTCCCTGTCCTCCCTCTGGGCCATGCAGGAACTCACTCTGCCTCTCAGTCTTCCATTAGATCCCAAAGGTGGCAAGAGAATGGGGGTGGGGCATAAGGGCCAGAGCTGGGCCTGAAGGGGGTGGATGGAAAAATTGACTGGCTACCCTCGGGAGATTAGTGATGCTGATAGAGGCTTGATGGCCTCCTTAAGTTTGTCCCCACAGGGATGTCACACATACTTCCCAGGGGCTGCTGGGCCCAGGACATTTCTGGGAATTCCCTTTGGAATTTGCCTTTGGAGCTGTTTACATGTGGCCCATCAGGGCAGTAGGTACAATCATGCCTCACCATTCAGTCCTACCTTCCCATTTTACAGACATGGAGCCTGAGGCCCAAGAGGGGAACTTGTATGCCTTGGACATACCACAGCAAAGCAAGGACTGGGAGGCAAATATTGTACCCAGGGCAGCCCTTTAACCCTATAAGAAAACCCCCTGCTGGCTCAGAACCCGGCACAAGAACCTCCTTCTTCATCAGACATGGCTCCAAATAGCATCTGTGCAGGGAGTCCCTGCCATCGGTGGGGAAGTTCCAGACTGGGCAACTCTCTCTGCAGGCGAACTGGAAAAGAGCTCCGCCAAGGAGGGACAGACTGCTGTGGGCCAGGGGGACGTCCTCCTTTCCTGAGCCCACTCTTCTGTCCCAAAAACCCCTGTGGGCCAGGGGGACGTCCTCCTTTCCTGAGCCCACTCTTCTGTCCCAACAACTCCTGTCCTGCCAACCCCATGGACTGGTTTGCAACGACCAGATATAAGAACAACATGGAAGGGTCTTTGCAAACTGTAAGCAGCTTCTCAGATATAGGTGCTATTTCATTCCAGGGAAGACAGAGCAGTAGAGCAGGGGCTTGGGAATCAAAGAGATGTGGGATTGAACCCCCTCTCTGCCACTTACTGCTTGGGTGGCCTTGAGCTAGTCACTGACCAATTTGAATTGCAGTGCCAGGCAGTGCGTCTGTACTGTGGTGCCGGGAAAGTGATGCTCCTGCTGTACTCCTCCCAGTGTAGGGGCATCTCATTCCCCTCAGGGTCTCCTCTTAGGGTGGTAACCATCCCCCCTGCCATTTGGTGGGAGCTTTCAGCTGCCAGCCCCACAGATCAACCCATCAACCTTCCACCTGAAACCCTAGCCCCAACTCCGGTTCTAGACCTACCCTGGCTGGAAGTCGGGCAGTGTATGGCTAGGGCCTGGGCTCTGACCTCACGCAGACCTGGGTTCAAATCTGGCTTCTGCCACTCACTGGCTGTGTGACTTGGGCAAGTCACTTAGCCTCTCTGAGCCTCAGTTTCTTCATCAGTAACATGGAGATAATGTCTACCGCAGAGGGTTGTCCTTTGATACAACTGAGATATTTCACGTAAAAAATTTTGCCTGTTATGCTTCACATGCATTATTAATGGCAGCTTTAAAATACCCACAAGCCCCTCCTCTCTTCACCTGAAATGAGGACATGAGCACCTCCATCCCCTGTGGCTTGGTGTGGTGGCCGCCTTGCCCGGGGGTGTCCTGGAGCTGCTCAGGCGCTTGCTCTGGAGCTGACTGTGTGTACCAGGGATCTCACATTGGTGGCTCACAGTCAGCCAAGGTGGGAGGATTTACGCCAAAGAAATTGACAAAAGCTACAAAGGGAGACCCCTCCCGCCCCCCGGAACTGGTTGTTGGACATTTACCAGCATGCCACTGAGCCCTGGTGACTCAACACCGGCACCTGGAGTCCTCTCCCTTTCATATCTCGGGACCCCTTTCTGATCTGGTTTTCCCCAGCCTGGTCCTCTCTGGCCCTCCCTACCCCTGGGTGCCTTGGACCACTGCAGGTCCCCGCCCCAGCTCTAGTAACCTGCTCTTTGTAACTCTCTCTCTTGGTACCATTGAACCCTCCCGGCACTGGGCTTGTCTGAGGGTTGCTGCTCTACCCAAAGGCGTTTCAGTGCCAAATAAGGCAACCCTGGGGGTGGGGCTACCCTAAAAAACTGTCTCTCCATCTCCCCCCTTTTCCTCTCTCATTGCTGAACCCAAAAGTCCTTCTCCAGCCCTCCTCCTCTCAGCCTGAAGTTTCCATGATGCCCAGCGCTCCCTCTGCTGATCTTTCCATCTCTAGCTCTGCTCCCTCTTGTCCCCAAACCCCACCAGCAACCAGTGGCCCAAAGACTATTGGTCTTGGAACCAGGTGGCCCCAAAGTCAATCCTGGTCCTTCGCCTTCCTCCCTGTCCCTTGGAGATGCAACCATAATGACAGCGATATGTATGTCAGGTACTGTGCCGACAGCTCTCTTGGCCAACCTCATTCCTTATTTCCTCATCTGCAAAATGGGAACCATAAAGGCATGAACCCCATGGAATTGCGAGGTGACCCGAAGCGAGAGGTTTTGTGAAACTGGCTCCTTGATTGTAAAGCACCACACTAATGCAGTTATTATGCTTTGAAGGCAACACTTATTTAGAGCTATGATTTTAGATATGTTTTTAAAAAAGACCCCAGTCATGCTATTTATAGTCAGCTCTCGTCCATGTTTTTATCATTCCTCGCCTGCTCTGCTAAAAATAACAAATGCCAAAGGTCACGTCTGTTCCTACCTATCAAGTGGAATCTACAAAGAGTGAAGCTTTTGATTCACTATCTCTGTGAAGGGAGAACTCTCCTGGGGACTTCGGTGCCAGTCCCAGCCTCCAGAGTCCCTCACTGGGGGTCTCAGCCCACGAGGAGTCAGGGAAGCCAGGAGAGGAGGTCGCAGATATCAGGAAGAGAACCTGGGCAGGTGGGTCCCAGACTTAGTCACCTCCTTTCCTGCCCAGGTGTGTGTGTGTGTGTGTGTGTGCATCCACGCCCCATGTGTCTGTGTGTGTGTGTGCTCCTGTGCAACAGTCATAGATTGATTGAAGGACAGGAAACATTTGTTCTGGTTCCAGGGGTGCGGCGTGGGCTTCAGTGGCCTCTGATGGAAAATGAGCGGGGTGGAGTAAATAGCCTGTGAGCATCACCTTCCTAACCTAAATGCAAAGATGATATATTCTTATTCTCCACCCCTCCCGGCTGCACCACTGTGCACTCATTTAATAAATATCTATTGGCCCCTAATCATGACAAAAGAGTTGATGATGCCAACCCTCAGAGCTGGAGTTTGTGGAGTGCTGAGGACGTGCCAGGCACTGAAGCCTTTAGGTGGAGGAAACTCAATGGACGGCACAACCATAGATGAAGGAGGGAACTGGAGGGAGGGAACTGAGTGAGACAGAGAGGAAGGCCTGTGTGCCCTGTGTCTCTCAGCCAGGCAGGGAGGGCACCAGTGTGTGGAGCCAGTGTCTGCCTCCTGGGCCTGTGCTTGGTGCCAGCACTGGGCTAGGCACAGTGGGTAAAAGGACAGACCCGAACTTGCTTTCAAGACACGTGCAGGAGTGATGGTCACAGATACGAATGGTTCTCAAAGGCCTGGGAAGCACGAGGCAATTCCTGCCAGGAGCTCCCTCTCATAGGCCCTTGGCAGATGAAAGATGGAGGTGAAAGGCATTCCAGGCAGTGGTGGGACAGGTGACGGGGCCTGGGATGCTGGGGAGGGGCCGGAGTGTGGGGAGGAAGGTGAGGGCAGGGGGACAAGATGTCATCAGCGAAGGCAACTGGGGAGGGCACAGCAAGGGGCGTCACACTAGCCTGAGGGCCAGCATTTCCCAAACTTCAGTGTTGGCGGTTGCCAGCTCCATGTGTACTATTCTATATTTCCCATTTTCCTCTAAACCAGCTCCCTTTAAAGCACTTCTACATGATCTAGTTAGTATCATCTTCAGCATTAATAGCCATAAACCCGTGGATTTGCTTTGCTGGTTGTATTCTCCTCCTCTCACATGTTAAGCGTCCAGCTATTAGATACAAAGAGGGTGCCTGTGCACCCCAGATGTGGGTTCTTGCCTTGCACCTTGGGAGCTGCAGTGCAGCCTCAGAACACAGGTAGGGCGTGGTCTGCGGATCTGATCTGGGTTACAGAAGGATCAAGGGGAGATTAGAGGGGCAGGAGAGGCATTCTGACAAAGGTCAGACCATGACAAAGGTCTAGGCATGCCGGGGTACACCGACTTGAGCACCACAGGAGCACCTGCCCGCCTCCCCTTGGCCTCTGTGCTCCTGCTCTGTTTGAGCCCACGGGGAGCTCGCTCCTGGATGCACCTCCTTCCCAGCCAAGCGCCGCTGCGGCCGCTCTGACCTCAATGACTAACACACATTCCTGGCCTAGTTAGAGAGCCCCTTGCTTCTCATATTTATAGCCACCTCCCGACTCTGCTTGGGCCTCTGAGGGAGGCTGGGCCTTCTTTGGAACCTTCATATGATCCTCCGCCCTGCCCCAGGCCCTGCGTTCCCTGACTCTCCTCTCTGGGGGAGAGGAACAGAGCAGGGGTCCGTCCTGGGCAAGTGGCTTCTCCTTCCTGACCTTCATCTGTAAAATGGGTACGATCATACTGGCCAGGCTCAGTTGTGGTGAGGGTCAAATGAGACCCCCATTCCGAAATCAGAATTGAGACTAAAGTTTGTGGAGCACTAACGGTGTACCCCACCACCAGTCTATACCACGCAGTTTATCATACTGCGGTGGCTTCTCTGTTGCTGTGATGCTGGAAGCTATATCACCACTATTTGAAATACCAGCAAGGTCACCCATGGTAGACAGGTTTCAGTGGAGCTTTTGGAGTAAGACAGACTAGGAAGAAAGGCCTGGCAATCTGCTTCTGAGAATTAGCCAGTGA
This sequence comes from Elephas maximus indicus, assembly GCF_024166365.1. Classification (NCBI taxonomy): domain Eukaryota; kingdom Metazoa; phylum Chordata; class Mammalia; order Proboscidea; family Elephantidae; genus Elephas; species Elephas maximus. Next base: position 35,435,056 of record NC_064838.1, read on the forward strand.
AAACCTTAGGGATCACAACAGAACATCGTTCAACTCTCTTAGTTTGGACCCATCATCAGGAAAGACCAATCACTGCAGAAGGACATTATGCTTGGTGAAGTAGAGGGCCCACAAGGGCGTGGGAGACCCTTGGTGAGACAGATGGGTGCAATAGCTGCAAGGAGAGACTAGAATGTGTTGGTGCTTATGCAGGACCAATGTTTCCTTCTGCTGTACATAACGTTGCCATGACTTGGAGTTGGCTGGATAGCAGCTAACAACAACTATGTACCAGGCCCTGTTCTAAGCACCTGGCACATAGGAACTCATTTAAATCTTCCAACAATTCTGTGAGTAGTATATTATTATTATAACGCCCATTTTGCAGAGGCAGAAACTGAGGCCCAGAAAGGTTAGTAACTGGCCCAAGGTCACACAGCTAGCCAGGATTCAAACCGTACTCCAGAACCTGCATCTTCAACCACCATGCCCGATGTGGCACACAGAGTGGGTCCTCAGCCACATAGTGAACTCGCACCCCTCCTTGGGTTCCTTCCTTTGCGGTCTTCTTAGTTAAGTATGTTACTCACTGTCTGCAAGAAAGCACTGCAATAATGGAGGCCTTGCTCTGCTCTCAGACCTCCTCAGTGCAACGCCCAGCCCCTGCCTGAGCCAGCGAGGACATGGCCAAGAGGAGCAAGCAGGAAGGGGCTGAGACACACAGTGGGGAGGCCACCAGGGTGCCCCTCTTTACAGAAACGGGAAGAGCAGGCGGCATTAGTGCTGGACACAGCTCTCCTGACCACCCATCCCTAGTGGTGGGGAGTGAGAGGCGCTGGGGCTTAGGGGGTGCAGCTTAGGTCCTCACTTCCCACACCCCATGTCCCATCCCGAGATCTCTGACTTCTCCCCCAACTCCTTGCATCTCAAAGGGGTAAACAGCTGATAAATTCATTTACATAAAGGTTGTAGGAACTTAAATCACCTTGTCCCATGAATGTTTATCGTTAAAATAGGGGATTCCAAGAGGGTCTGGAGAACTAACATTGAGTGTTGACTCTGCAGGGCATGGTGCTGAGCATTTACAATCATTCATTCATTCAACAAACACTGGCTCAGGCCCGCTCCATGCCAGCAGCCATGTTGGCTGCTTTAGAGCTTATCTCATTGGCCTCAGTTTACAGATGAGAGAACTGAGGCAAAGAGAGGCAAACTTGCCTGAGAGTGCACACTTGGCAAGTGGCGGGCTGGGATCGCATGCGGGAGATTTTTGCTCTCTGTGATCCAATTGCTAAGGTCTAAAGGTGGATGTGGAGTGTCAGCTCTGTGGGTGTTGTTGAACAGGAACCTGTCACCAGCTTCACCTCCTCACACCCTCTGGATGCACCCCAGGTTTTCGGACCCCTGATCTAACTCCAGTCACCCTGATATGGTGCTAAGGAGCAGGGGGAAATGTCCTGACTTGTTACATTTCCTAACATCAGCCGTAAGAGAGAAAACCCTGTTCAAACGAAGCTCCAAGCCAGGGTTTCAGGATCCTGAAATTGAAGGGACGTGTTGGGCTGCCTGGCGTTAGCCAGAAAATTGATGGCCGACCCTGATTTAATTAGCTTTTCCTTACAGTGATTTAGGGAAGCCTGTAATTAGCTCAGGGGCCCGGAGGGAGAGGCCCGGTGTTGAAGCCAGCACTGAAGCAGGCAACAAGGAGTTGGGGGTGGGGGATGGTTTTAAGACCAGCCTCCTGGTCTTATAGGTAATGAAGGGTGGGGACCACTGGCTTCTTGTTGAAAGTGGGTGGGGAGAAATCCTAACGAAATGCAGAGCAAGAAACCTAAGGGCTGGAGGGGAATGGGGTGGGGTTTAGAGATTTGTATTGGATCAAACCTTATACAGCATATGTGACTTCTGCAGGCCACTATCATCGCAGGTTTCAAGGGTGGAAATTAGACTAAGCACTACAGAAAAGCTCTCCCAAGTGGCTCTGGAGACTCTTCAAACTGCTGGTGGATTTTCCAGCTAAGCGCAGGGTGTCCTTGTATCAGTTCTGAGGAGGGGGCGAGGCTCCCCGGACAGAATCTGCCTTGCAGGTAGGGTCAGTGGTCTTTAAGACCCTGTTCAGCTTCAGACCTCAAAAAACTAAAACCTGTTGTCATTGAGTCAGTTCCAACTCATGGCAATTCCATTAGTTACAGAGTAGAACCGTGCTCCACCCAGTTTTCTTGGTTGTAATTTTTATGGAAGAAGATCACCAGGCCTTTTTTCCGTGGTGCTGCTGGGTGGGTTTGAACTGTCTATTTTTAGGTGAATAGTCCAGCGCAAACTGATTGTACCACCTAGGGACCTCTTCAAACCTCAAGGACATACAAATCCTCAATTAGTTGATTGCCCCTCTCTGGTTGCAGCCCACCACCCCTACACTGGACACCACTTTAGATGGTTTCTTGCCAAGCCCTGCACCACCCCACACATGTCCTTGCAGGAAGCCAAGCCAAACCCACTTTCAGGAATTTAAGCTCAACCTGGAGGCACTGGAGAAACAGCCATAAATAATCAGGCAAGCAATGGTGCAGGGTTTACAGGCATTCCTTAGCCTAAGACAAGGGATCCAGGACCAGAAAGTGCTTCTTCATTCATAAGCCTTCAACATAAGAACTTTCACAGATGCTAATACACCCACAAAGTCCCTGGGTGGCACAAACAATTAATGTGCTCAGCTGCTAACTGAAAGGTTGGTTCTAGTCCATGCAGAAGTGCATCAGAGGAAAGGCCTGGCCATCTACTTCTAAAAGATCAGCCATTGAAAACCCTGTGGCACACAGTTCTACTCTGATACACGTGGGGTTACCAAAAGCTGGAGTCGACTCGACGGCAACTTTTTTTTTTAATAGACCCACAGCAAGTGGATGGTGGCAGCGATTATGGGCAGATGTCTTAATCCTACTGGAGATTTGTTTCCTGATCTAGAGCCATTTGCCAGTTAATGTTCATTTCTGAGGTGTTTCATGGATATTGTTAACCCCATCAAGCAATACTGACTCAGGGAGAGTGTGGAAATTATATAAAGGGAGTGGGGGAACAGAGGCAAAACTTCACTTTTTATAGCTGTACACACCAAAGCGCTGGTACTGTGTCGTCTGAGATTTAAGGACAAATTGATTGTGAATGCCTTAGTCTGCGTGTGAGCGGAGAAGCCAGAGTTGGCCATGGGCTATGCTTATAACGAGTAATGTCATTTACTGCTACGACTTTCAGAATGCTTACTATATGTCAGACACCAGGCCAGGTGCTTTCACATGCTTTAACTCCTCCTACAACTCTGCTAGGCAGACAATATTAGCCCATTTCACAGAAGAGAAAACTGAGGGTCAGAGATGAGGTAGCTTGTCTAAGGCTACCCAGCCAGAAAGGGCAGAGTTTGGATTAAAATTCAAGTCTATCAGCCTGTGCTCTTTAAGACTTCACCGAGGTGGGGCAGCAGGGCTGGGGTTTGAGAGACAAGGAGGATTAAGAGGACGGGCATGGTGCAGAAAGGGAAGTGACTGTTACATTCTATTTTTTAGACATAAGTTGTGCACCTGCTGGGAGCCAGGTCATTGACATGAAAAGTACACAACACCTGCCTTCAGCTGCTCCTGTGCTGTCCATGTATACTGCTAAGTCTTACTTGACCAGTCTTCCCTTCCCTTCCCCAGTTCAACAGCCTACCCTTCTCCCCTGGGCCCCTCGGCTGGTTTCTACTGCCCCCCTCCCCAGTCCCCTGCAAGGCCCTGGCCCTGGCTTCTTAGCTCCATGCTCTGCTTCTCGTCCACTGCCGTGCTCACCCCTCTCATCCTAACAACCCTCTGTGTGAGGCTCAGAGAGGTTAACGAGCTGAGTTAAGGTCACACACTGAGAAGGTGGAAGAGCCAGGCTTTGGTCCTCCGTCTTTTTGACTCCACGGCCTGAGGTCTTCTCCGTGACCCTGTCTCCCCCATGACCACCATCTCCTTCCAACCTCCCCGGTCGTTCCATCGGAAGTTACTTGCTGTATGCAAACCCCTGGTGAAGCCGACTTTGCACTTGTTAGCTGGAGGGGTGAAGAAGATGCATTTTGGAAACCACCCAAGAAAAAGACACTAGAAATAATTTTTTTTTTCCTGTAGCTTTCGCTGCCAAAATGCACTGAGCCTCGAACAGAAGCAAGCCTCCACAGGCCATGCGTCATTGCTGTCCATTTGTGCTGGCACTTAGAGCTGACAGCGCACTTTCCAAGTCGTTACCTCATAGATCCACACGGCAACCCTGGCACAGGGGTCCTGAACCCATTCCACAGATGAAGAAGCCGGAGATGCAGAGAGGTGATGGGGCTTGCTCAAGGTCACATTCATACCTGGGGTGACCTTGGACAAGTTACGTGCCCTCCCAGAGCCTCAGGTTCTTTATCTGCAAAGACGATCATGATGATGTTGGCTTCCCAGGGTTGCTCTGAGAAGTTAAGGGAAAGAATATGGGCGGAAAGGTCTAGCACAGAGCCTGGGACACCAGAGGCTCTCCATAGCTGTTAGATGGATCTGACTCTTCAGATCCATCTGACAGCGAAGGTCACGGACGTGTGCATAGTTAGGGTAAAGAAAAGGCCAAGGTGAAAGAGATTCTCAAGCTACCTCTTGTGCAGACAGGTGCCTGGCTGCTGCTGACAGGATAACCACGGCTGACTTCTATCACAGCAGACATCCTCCACATGCCTTTATCTCACATCACGCTCATCACAAGCTATAGGAGGTGGCTGTGATTATTGTCTCCATTTTACAGATGAGGAAACGGAGGCACAGACAGGTTAAGTACATGGGAACCAAGGGCAGTTCTTTAACAGGAAACAAAACAAAACAAAAAAACTCAAGTTCAGAGTATGATCAAAAAGAACCAGTTGCGGTCACGCTGATTGTGACTCACGGAGGCCTCCTGTGTGTCAGAGCAGAATTGTGCTCACAGGGTTTTCGGTGGCTGACTTTTCAGAAGTAGACCACCAGGCTTTCTTCCAAGGTGCATCTGGGTGACTTGAACTGCCAACCTTTCTTTAGCAGTTGAGTTTGTTAACTGTTTGCACCACCTAGAGGTTCTTTCAATGGTGGTTCAGTGGTAGAATGCTCGCTTTCCATGTGGGAGATCTGGGTTCGAGTCTTGACCAATGTACCTCACGTGCAGCCACCACCTGTCTGTGAGTGGAGGCTTGTGTGTGGCTGTGATGCTGAACAGGTCTCAGCGGAACTTTCAGACTAAGAAAGACTAGGAAGAAAGGCCTGGTGATCTACGTCTGAAAACCAGCCAATGAAAACACTAGGGATCAGGGTATGACAGATCCATAAATTAAACCTCTCCCCACAAATACCCTTCCATAACTTACCTCCAGAACACGGCTCCCTTCTCCCTGAACCCCTCTAGATCTCACTTTGTGACTTCCTTTACCACGGAACTTACTGCTGGCTCTCACGCTCACGGGATGCCTGAGCCACCATTGCCCGGGGCAGGTGATGAGATTCAGGAATCCCTTGGAATCCTGGCTCTGAAGCTGCTGAGCCAGGACTGATGCTGGGGCTTTGTAATTGTGCGTCTTTGCTGTGGCTTTGGAGAGGAGAAGGCTCCCACTTTCTACCCAGTAGTGCAGATGGCATCTCCTTACACCATATTTCAAAACTGCTATTGGAAGAACCTGAGCTAAGGGAAAAAGCTCACCTTCAACCTGGCAGAAATTGGATGGATTACCTGGGGCTCTCGTGACACTGATGAGTCTTAGGCTTGTAGCCAGGAGCCATGAAATAAGAGACTGCTTTTGGCTCCACTAAGTGGTCAGATGCAAAAGGGTCCAAGCATTTCTCCCTGGGCCTCAGTTTCCTCTTCTCTAAAATGGAGGAGAAAACACAAGAAAGCAAACGGGCTGACTGGAGTAGACGCTGCAAACCAGCAGCTTGTGTGAAACATCCGGCTTAAAATAAAATGTGTTTGTTTTGCTCAGAGCTTAAAATAAAATGGAATTACATGCCAATGTTGAAAAAATCGGAGGATTGTGCATAAAAATCCAGATTTTTGGCTTCTCTTAAAATACTGGAAGCACTTTGCACCCCGGGGTTGGCCGGAGTGGGGTCAGACCATAGGAAGAGCCATCTGGCTGCTAGTTCACCCCAACCCCCTTCCAACCTCACTAAGGTCAATTTCTCGTTTGGATTCAGGAGGTGAGTTTACAACTCCTGAATGTTGGGGCTGGGGGAGGAAGTTCCTGGTGTAAAACCATTCCCATTTATTTAACAAACACTCATTAAATGCCAAGGGCTGTTTGAAACATACCAGGTCCTGATGAGTTGGAATTGACTCAACAGCAATGGGTTTGGTTTTGGTTTATACGCATACCAATCAACTACTTAATTCTCCTAACAACCTCATGAGATGAGTGCCAGTTATTATCCCCATTTTGCAGATGAGGACACTGAGGCACAGAGAAGTGAACTCACTTGTCCAAGGTCAATGGCTAGCAAGTGGTGGCATGGGGATTTGAACCCTGGGCTCCTGGCTCCAGAATCTGGGCCCTAACCACTGCACGATGCTGCCTTCCCATTTTCTAGGTGAGTGGTCAGGCTCATGGCTTTGTGCAAGTTTTCGTGTCCCAATAGGAAAACAAAATCACTTCCCCCACCATATCTCTCCTTCCTTTCCCCCTTATGTTACGCCTTCCCTCCTCACATGCCAATCAAATCTAAGCCCCTCAGCAACCTTGTTAGGCAGGGTTGCTATCATCCCCATTTTAAGGTGAGGGAATTGAGGCACAGGGAGGTTAAGTAACTTGTCTAAGTTCACGTGGCCAGAAGCAGCAGAGCCAGAGTTTGAACCAGGCCATCTGGCTACAGGGTCTGTGTTCTTGGTACCCCTACCCTGGCCATTCATTTTTTCCTTCCTTCATTTGGTCACTCACCCATCCATCCAACACTCACTAAGATCCTGTGCCCACGCCATCCCTGTGCTGGGCTTGGGGGACTCTGAGACACTTGAGTGGCATTTTCAGCTCCATTGCTGAGAGGCTGGTTGGGGCTAGAAAGTGACATTCTGTTCTCAGAACAGGAACTGCTGTGACCACTCCCTCTGAAGGGAGGCCAGTGGGAGAACTGGTTTCTCACTGACAGCCCAGGAGAGCTCAGGAGGAGGGAGCAGAGGGGAGAGGGCGTGGCCCCTGGCAGCCGTGGCTTCTGCCCTGGGAGAGGGCAGCAGCTCCCTGCAGGGGTGATTTGGGGACCCCAGCAGCCCACACCCACACTCTGAGCTCCACCCTTTACAGCCAGAGCACCTACCTGTCACTGAAGTACTGTGGGGCCCTGAACAAGGGGCTTCCTCATTCTGGGCCTCAGTTTCCCTATCTGTAAAATGAGGGGGATAGACCCTTGGAGGTCCTAAATTGGCAGCTGAAAGGCCAGCTGCAGCCCACAGGCAGATTTTGCTTGCTCTTTTCTAAAATAAACTTTTTATTTTAGAGCAGTTTTAGATTTACAGAAAATATTACAAAGATAGCACCAAGAGGTCCCATATGCTCCACACTGTTTCCCCTATTATTAATATCTTACATTCCTATGGTCCATTTGTTACAACTAATGTACCGATCCTGATACACTGATATTAACTGAAGTCCCCATGTTTTCCAATCTCCTTTAGTTTTTACCTCCTGCCCTTTTTCCGTTTTAGGATCCTGTCCAGGATTCCACATTATATTTAGTTCTCATGTCTCTGTAGGCTTTGCTTGGCTGTGACAGTTTCGCAGATTTTTTTTTTTTTTTTAAATAAATTTCAATGCCTCAGAGGGAATGTTTTGGGGTACCAGAAATAACCTATATTTTGATCTGGATAAATTACACAGGTGTAAAGATATGTAAAAATTATCAAGTGGAACATTTAAAATTAATGCACTTTACCCACTTGAATGAACGCATATCACGCCCTCAGTGAAAGAACAACTGAGAGCCTCTCTCCAAATTGCCACAGTCCCCAGCACTCCCTGTTACACTTCCCTCAGACTCTATCATTATTTTGTATCATCCGCTTGGCCCCTGTAGTCACCACATGGTAGATAAATCTCTTAAGTTCTTTCCAGTTTATTCATCTGTAAAGCAGTTATAACATTTTCTACCCAATAGAGCTGTAGTAAAGATTAACTGAGATATCATGTATAAAGTTCTTAGCACAGTGCCTGGTGCATAGAAAAGGTCCAATAAACGGGAACAATTATTATCATTGCTTATGTTATTTTGTATTATTAAAACAAGTACATATGTCTCCTTTGTCCTTAGCGTAAACCCCATCCTCTCTCTTCCCTCCCCCTGCCTTCTTTCCTGCCTCCATCCCCCCCTGCCCAGGAAAGCCCAAACCCTGAGGACCACAAGGTGGAGGAGACAGAGCCATGCCTGCAGAGGTGCCCACCCTTGGCTAACAGAACCAGGACGCACCTGAGGATGACCCCTAGACCTGTCCCCAGAGTCCAAAGAAGATTTGGTGCAAGTTGGGGTCCCAATTCTTCCCTTCTTCAGCAGTCCCTTGGGGTGCAAGGAGTTTTGCAGTTCTCAGACATCTGCCCCCAAAAGCTGTACCGTGCCACCCCTTGGCCAAGGGGCCCTGGGGCCAGTGGGGAAGCTGGAAGGCTTTTGAAGGAGTGCCGTGGAAATCATGGGGAGAAGGTAACCCCCACCCTGGCTCTCTGCTGGCCTACCCTCTCTGGGGGATGCTGGCTTCCCCTGCGTGGCACCCCCAGAACCGTGCCCAAACCGATGAGGTGAGTGGGAGGCAAGCGACTAGCATCCCCAGTCTCTCCAGCGGGACCCAGCTATTGGTGATGGGTGTGTTGGGGGGTGACACAGGCCAGTGAGGGCCCATGGTGGGTGGAGCAGAAAGAACAGAGGCTAGGATTTAGCGCTGGTCCTGCCTTGCCCTGTGACGTGCTGTGTGGACCACTGGCAAGTCCTTTCCCCTCAGCCTACCTTTCTTAATAATTAAAAGGTTACGATAGTGATGATGATGGTAATGAAGATGAAGTTGATGATAGTGATGATAATGGCTCCAGACATAAGTCTGAGGTAAGAAGCTTAAACCCTTTATATGTACAGCATAATTTCATCCCTATAACTATCCCACAAAGTAGGTCCTATTATTATCTCCATTTCACACATGAGAAAACCTGGGCCACAGGGCCAAGAAATTGTCTAAATCTTCCTTGTTAAAAAGGTTGCAGAGATAGGATTCAAACCCTGGTCTGTCTGACTGAGGGTCTGAGACAACCTCTTGTGTCCTCTCCTTTGTAGTTGTACCTGTGAAATGGGCAGGTAGCCTCAAGGGTCTCAGCTTTCCTTCTAGTATTGACCTTGCTGCCTCTGAAAGCCGGCCCCACATGTTCAGGGCATTGCAGGGGGCAGTGACGATGCTCAGAGCTAATACCTACTGAGCACTCACCTGTTTAAGGGACTGCATCTGTCATCCCCTTTGATCTTCACAATAGCCTTGCGAAGTAGGTGCGATTATCACCACCCCCATTTTACAGGGCAGAAAACAGATCAAGGTACATGTGCCAAGCCACACACAGGAGTCAGGGTTGGAACCTGGTTCCCAGTCACATGCTGTTATATGCTTTAGCTCCTCTCTGGAGGAAGGGCCCAACACATTCTGGGAGCTAGGCGGAAGCCCAACACTGTGCCCCCAGCAGGCCTCTTCTCCTTTCCAAAGGGCTTGTCTGGCCCAGGCCTCTTCCTCCAAGCTCCCTCCCAGCCAGGACTCTAGTGCTTACAAGGCCCTCCCCTTACAGAAGGGATTTTCATCTCAGCAAGCACCCTACTGGAGGCCCAGACTCCTTAGAGGACCAGTCAGTCTAGCGCTTGGCAGTACCCTGTGAGCCCACCCTCATGTACCTGGGCTAGAGATGCTGGAGAATTCCCGGTGCCCCGCTGGGTGCCGGCCACAGACAAGCCCCACTCTGACCTCCAGCTTCAGCACCAACAGCCACTGCAGAAGGTGGAGGGCCACGGCACCCGCAGGAATCCTGGCAGCTGGCAAGGCAAGGCTGCCTCCCTTTCTGGCCTTGGGACTAGGGCGAGGGGAGCTGGGGTGGGGAGGGGCAGAGAACGTGGCTGGCTACCAGGGGCTGTAGGCTGACCTCCACAATGCCGCGCCTGGCAAAACAGTGGTCTCTGCCAACAGCAACGTGGGTGGCGGGATCTCAGTACCCTGGCTTCCTCCTGATTCTATCAGCAGCGTCCTGGCTTCAGCCCTGGTTACCTGGAAGCTCTTTTGTTCCAAGGACTCCCTGTACAGCTAACTTGTGTGGGGCAGTCCTGGGAACACTGGGAAAGAGCTACCACGATGTATGCCCCTCTCCAGACCCAAGAAGGGAAGCTCCTGGTGAAATGCGCCCTGTGAGTGTGAATGGCTGGGGAGGGGCCAGGGGAGGCGGGGGCCAAACAGCCCTGGGATCTCACCTCCTCCAGGAAGCCCCTTGGGACTAAGGGGAAAAAGTACAGATTTCCCATCCTGCCCTGTCCCTTGGCCCCCTCATACGCCTTGTTTACTCACTTATAATGTGCCCATTCACATTCTTTTCGTTTATAAAGAACAGGAAGAAAACATTTATTATTTCATGTCAAACAACACCTTATTTCTCCAACATCTCTAGAGCATAGCACTTTCCACATGAGCGAATTTCCCAGGTACTGTGATTTTCCCCTTTTTATGAGCCAACGGTTTTATTTTAAATATTTCAGGTATAAGGAACTCGTCTCTATTTTTTTTTTCCATTTTTAAATGAATTAATATTTCGCTAATCACATACTCCTATTTGACAAATAGTAGAACGTCTACGTGGCAAAAGTATTATTGAGTCAACCTAGAAACTTCCTTTGCTTCCCAGCCTTTCACTTCTTAAAATGCATTTTGAATCACACCAGTACTATGGGAATACTTTCTTGTCGAAAAAGGCAGTACAGGGACCATAGATAACACCCGTTGCCGTCGAGTTGACTTTGACTCATGGCGATCCCATGTGCATCAGAGTAGAACTGTGCTCCATAGGCTGAGGTTTTAGAAGTAGATCCCTCTAGAGCAGCCAATGCCCCACTGAAGGCAGACAAGATGAAGAGAAAAACCAAGTTGGCAGAGAGCCCCCTACCATGCCCAGGATGTGTGGAGTCAGGGCCTGAAGGACTCTGCTCTTGGCATTGGGCTGGATACCTGGACCACCTCGTCCGAGTGATGCCCAGTGAGGGGTCAAACCAGCCATGAGGCGGGAGCAGTTGCGAGTGGCATTGGGGTGGACATATGGCCTACGGGAGCGCCTTTGGTCCTCATGACAACCCTGCTGTGTGGTCACAGGCCTTGTTTCCAGACGAGCCAACCAAGGGTCAGAGAAAGGAAGTCACTCACCCAAGGGTGCCCAGCAGAGTCAGAATCAGACCTGAAGTTCATGCTGTTTCCACTATACCACGTGCTGTTCCGCTTCCCACGAAGTATCTCATCCTCACCCTGTGTGGCGAGGTGAGCAGGATTCTCCCAGAGGCAGTGAAAGGGCCCCCATAGCATCGTCTCACGGCTTGGGTCTCAGATCTCCCCCATGACAAGCATGGCCAGGGGAGGGCAGGATTAGAGGCAGCCACCCCCAGGCTTCTCCCCTGTGGTGCCGACAAGCTCCCCACTAGGGCACAGGTGGCTTCAGTTAAGCATTTCCTTCTACCGCAGCTCCTCTTTGACAATATAAATGCCCCTGGGGTGTTTACTCCCCTTCTCCAGAGGGGTAAAGCACTCTGCCCTCTGGACTTTAGTCTGGGTGAGTTGATCCAGCACTAAATTTGGAATTCAGGTCAACAGCATGGGCTGGCGCCAACTCTGAGACATGCCCTGTGCTAAGTGCTAGGTGTGGGGCTGGGGTCCCTGTTAACATGCTTTGGCCTCCAACACGCCAGGTAGAGCTTGGGTACGTGGAGATGGGGTAGAGTGGGCCATTTGGCAGCTGCAGCTCCTGGCTCTGCTCCCTGTGCGGGGGGATCTCGGAGCCCAAGAGATGGGCAGGATGATATCAGGAAGAGAATTGAGACGCGAGGGTGTATGGCACCACTGCAGTCAGTCACCTGGTGAGGCATAGCCCAGACCTCTGATGGTTGACTGTGCTAGGTCAGTGCCTCTGGGACCTTGGCAGGGCCCCCTGAGCCACCAGGCCTGCACAGAGCAGGAAGACCACTGCCCCAGGTCAAACGACACGCTCTGGGCACAGCAGGCCCAGCACTCCTGGGTTGCCCATGACAGTCTACCTCCCATTCCAGGAGGCAGTGGTGGTTTCTTGTGCCCAGGTGGACACTGGGATCCCTGGAGGCTTTTCCCTAGAGCCATACAGAGCTGACCAGAACCTACCTGGCCCAACTCCCTCATTTGCAGAGGAGGAAATGGGGTCCAGAGAGAGAAGGAAGGGAGCTCATGTTTCCTGAGTGCCTACTGGGTCCAAGCACCACATGAGCCCCCTGAAAGGCACTCTTATGTTTGAGGAAGGAACTATCCCTACTGTGCATATGGGGAAACTGAGGCTGGCATAGTGACAAGATTCACCAGCATCACAGAGCCCAAGGGGGCAGAGGTAGGATTTGAACCCAGTGCCCATGCAGGCTTGGGCCCAGTCTGGTGCATCCTGACCAAGTCAGAGTGAGGTGTCCTCTATGGCCCTATAGCACTGACTGACCTCTGGGTTATAGTGAGAATACCAGTTGTGAGCTCCCTGTTCCCTCTGTCCATGCAGTCTGGAGGTCCCCAATATTCTGGGAGCACAGCAAATCTATTTTACTTTTTTAGATCTCTGAGATGATTGGGGAGAGAGAAGAATAGGGATCTGGCAAGAAGGTGGGCCTACTGCTGACCTCTCACCTCTCCCGGGAACCCAGCCAAGCTGGGAAGAAGTAAGGATGGTGGTTTGGGGTTTCTCTGCACTTCCTGCAGGGAAACTCAGGGTTGGCAGCGGATCAGGAGATGTTTCATCCCAGAATGAAGGTTGAGTGCCTCCTGAGTTGTCTGGCCATAGAGCGAGAGAGTGGTAGTTCTCCCATGGGCCCAGAGCCCTCAGGAAGGGCATCCGCCTTAAGGAAAACAGAGACAGGAAGTAAGCCAGGAAGGAAACTTCTTCCCCTCACCCTCTAAGCTCATTGCTAGGAAAAGCCCTGTGGTCCCAGTGCCCACCTGTCCATAACAGCTAGTTGCATGCAGACCTCTCCTTGTTGCCTTCCTGCCTGTGACCACCTGCACGACTAAGCTTCTGGCTTCCCCGTGTCCCCAGAGCTCAGCAACAGTAGGTGTTGAGAAAGAGCTGGGTTCATATCCACTTGCTCTTCATATAAGGTAATGGCTTAAGAGACGCAGGCTGGACTTTGTTAAGGCCAAGAGCTACTGGGGAATCCCCTGGAAGCTCATGAGTCAGCATTTTTGAGAAAGAACATTGCCCTTTTGGGAAACGATGTAGAGTATCCTTTGAGTCTCTCTGAGAAGTTCAATGTCGTGAATGAACTGATAAGGATTGGGGTGGCCCATGCCAGCATCAGCGGCAAACTCTCTTTTCCCAGTGTTTGCTCAGTTGAGACAGACTAGCATGGTCCCCAGGGGAGAGGGGTCTGGGGCCTCACAGCTTAAGGCAATAGTTTCTACTAGGGACTACCAGGAGAACAAGGCCAGACTGAATAGCTTCTGATATTCCAGGCCCCGTGCTGGTCACATCATATTTATCAGTTGTCATCAAGTTGATTCCCACTCATAGTGACCCCATGTGTGTCACAGTAGAACTGTGCTCCACAGGGTTTTTAGTAGCTAATTTTTTGGAAGTAGATTGCTTGGCTTTTCTCCCAAGGTACCTCTGGGTGGACTTGAACCTCTGACCTTTTGGTTAGCAGCTGAATGCATTAACCATTTGTACCACTCAGGGATTCTACTTCATATTTACTCTCTCACGTAAATCCTTCCAACATCCCCAGATGGGAGGACTTAATGATTCTTATTTTAAAGAAAATACAATTGAGGTGGTAGGGAGCATTTAAATAACTTGCCCAGGACCACACAGCCAGGACTGGGGTTGGCGGAGGGAGAGGAGAAGCCAGGTTGTCCTCACTGTGCCATGCCACCTCCCCCAAACATAAACGTGCAGAACAGCTTCCTGGAGCTGACGATTCACCACCAGGGGCCTGGAGTGTGTAGAACCGAGCCTCTGTGCTCTGCACGCTGCGTCTCATAACCTGGGGCAGTCTGCCCCCAGGAGGGCCCACGCTTTTCCCAGGTCCCTTTCCTTGAGCAAAGCAGGATTGCTTGGAAATGCTTAAACTACCTAAAAGGACAAGCTGTTGAAGAATCCCCAAGTATTTTGAAAGGCCTTATTTTCATAGGAACAACCAGAACCCTCGTTCCAAACAATAAAGCCTTGCCTTTGTGCAAGTTTTTACCTTTTACAAAGCACATTCATATGCCCTGTCCCTCAACCCCAGGCCTATCTGCCCAGGTGGGAAATTACTGTTTACACTTAAGGGTCGCTATGAGTCGGAATCGACTTGTGGCACTGGGTTTGAGTGGACTTTAAGGAGAAAATAGGTTCAGAGGATGAGTTGCTTAGTGAACTAGTGTTAATTGTCATTGTTAGCTAAGCTACGTTGAGTTGACTCACGGCGAACACATGCACTGTGGGACACACTGCCTGGTCCTGCACCATCACCATGATGGGCTGTGTATCGAACTGTTGTGATCCGTAGGGCTTTCCTGGATGATTTTTGGAAGTAGATTGCCAACCCTTTCTTCTTATTCTGTCTTAGTCCGGAAGCTCTGCTGACCCATCATAGCTTCATAGCAATACGAAAGCCTCCACTGACAGACGGGTGGTGGCTGCACACGAGGTGCCTTGACCAGGAATCAAACCTGGGTCTCCCACGTGGATGGTGAGAATTCTACCATTGAAGGAGTCCCTGGGTGGCGCAAACATTTAACGCACCCAGCTGCTAACTTGGAGTTTCTACTGAGAATGTTTTGGGTGTTGTTCTGGCCCCAACTTGGACTAAAACCATGATTTTTCTCTGGCTTGATTGACCTCCCTTGGTTCATTTTTGCTCTGGATGCTGGAGGATGATGGGATCTCTCTATTCCCTATGGAGCAAATGACATTTCTCTACAAAGCCTGTCTGTTTATCTCAGCAGTTGCAGAAGGGTCAGGCTGGGGGAGGCACTTCTGCCCTGGCGGACGAGGTGCGAGGAGGCTCTGGGAGACAGTTCAGCCTTTCATGGTCTTACGAAGCTCCTTGAGGACCTGCCCCGCACCGCGTCTTCCTGGATCCCCAGGGCCTGGCCCAGAAAGGGTGCCCAAGAGCGAGAGCGTGGCCTCAATGCGCAGACTCGGAAAGGCAGACAGGGCTGAGGTGGAGTGTTGTTTTGTTCTCAGCAGATGTTGGTTCTTCCACTTTCATTGCATTTTGTTAAATACTCAGACTCTGGAGCCAGACTGCCTGGGTTCAAATTCTAGCTAGGGTAAGCGAGACAACATCCTGTGTCTCAGTTTCTCTTTTCATAAAATGGGGATAATAATCGTGCCTCTCTCATAGGGCTACTGGAAGGGCTAAATGATGGGTACTGTTAAAGCACTCAGAACAGGGCCTGGCAGACGGCAAGCACTGTATTAACTGATTGCTATTATTATCGTTGTATCACTTGTAATCAATTCAGCCAACACGTTTTAAGGACCCTACGTGTGGAGTCAGATAAATTAGGCTCAAATCACAGCTTTGCTACCTACTAGTGGACGGACCCTGGCATGTTACATAACTACTCCATGCCTTGATTTCCTCATCTAAATATGGGGATTCTGAAACTACACATGTCAGAGGGCAGTGGGGAGGATAAGGGATGCATCACAATACCTGGCTCAGAGTAAGTGCTTAGTAAATGCTAGGTACTATTATTATTATTGATATCTTTGTTGGTATTGTTCCTAACAGGCATTAGGCCAGGCCCTCCCCACCCATCTAGGAGGCCGCAAGCTCACCCCAGTGCCCTTCCTGTCCCCTCCCTGGGTTCTTTCTGCCCCCCTCCAGCATAGCAGACCTAGACCTTCCCGGCACTCCCTCTTCTGTCCCAGTCCTCTCCCAGTTGCAGAGGACTGCCTTTCAAACATCCATCAGCTCAGCACCAGTACCAGCTGCCGACGGGTCAGCTCTGACTACTGACGACCCCATGTGTGTCAGACTTGAACTGTGCCCCACAGGGTCCTCAAGGCTGTCACCTTTGGGAAGCAGATCACCAGGTCTTTCTTCCAAGGTGCGTGTGGGTGAACTCAAACTTCCAACTTTTTGGTTAGCAGCTGAGCATGGTAACCACTTGCACCAAGTCCTTCCCTACTGCACTTACATTATAATTCAAACTCCTCCTCATGAATGCCCTCAGGGCCCAGCCAGACCTGCCCTGGCAGACAATCCTCTGCCCCGTGGCCTGTTCTGGACCCTTGCCCACCCCATCCTAGCCCCATTGCCTTTCTCAAACGAAAACCAAATCCAGTTGCCGTTGAGTTGACGCTGACTCATGGTGACCCCATGTGTGTCAGAGTAGAACTGTGCTCCACAGAGGTTTCAGTGGCTGGTTTTTTGCAAGGCTTTTCTTCCTAGGTGCCTCTTGGTGGGTTCAAACCACCAACCTTTCAGTTAGCAGTCAAACATTTAACCGTTTGTGCCACCAGGGACTCCTCTGCCCTCCTCGCTGTCGGTCACCTCCACCAGGGCGACTCCTGCCTTGGGCTTCTGTATCCGCCTGCCCCAGACCTTGGCATGGTTAGTGGCTCCTATCTTTCAGACCTGTGATCAAATGCTCCTTCTGCACGGAGGCCTCTCCGACCCGCTGTTTTGTTCATTTCACAGTGCTCAGGGGCAGATTAACCAGTGAGCAAGGTGTGCATGGGCTTACTTGTGTTTTGTTGCTAATCTGTAATGCACAATTTCACAAAGATACGGTGAAAAACAGGTGAAATTGTGTACTAC
The DNA here is from genome assembly GCF_024166365.1 of Elephas maximus indicus. Taxonomy (NCBI): domain Eukaryota; kingdom Metazoa; phylum Chordata; class Mammalia; order Proboscidea; family Elephantidae; genus Elephas; species Elephas maximus. The sequence continues at coordinate 35,452,062 of NC_064838.1, forward strand.
AGATTGTGAATAAGCACAAGTAAGCCCATGCGTACAGCGCTTATCAGGTAATCCGTCCCTGCTCGTCAAGCTCTGAGCCGTCTTCTTTACATGTTTGGTCACTCACTCCCTGGCTGCTTCTGCCACAGGAGTGTCAGTGCTGAGAGGCCAGGGATCTTGTTGGTTACTCACAAGTCCCCCCAGGGGCAAATGGAAGCATAATGGTGACTGCCACATACAAGGCGCTCAATCTATACTCGCGAACAAATATACAGGTGGCCAAGCCCAGCTTCAAGCATCCTTTAGAAGAATGATAATGCGTCATTGTGATTATATAATAAAAGAGGCTGAACCCCGTGGTGAAAATTCCACTACGTGGCTCTGAGCCACGGGCATGTGTGCCTTCCAGCCCATCTCAGGCAGAGAAGAGGGGAGATTGTCACCTCCTCCCCTGTGATGGCTCATAGATGGCTCTGTGCAACCCCCTCCCTACCCACGCCTGTCACAAGCCCTGGGTTTTGACGCCCATGTTTCTGTTCCATATTATTGATCGTTTAATATTCAAGAGATGGCGTTAAATAAATATGTGAGCAATTATGTAATATGTTTGGAAACAATCTGGTTTGTTCCAAGTGCATGGGTGAAAAACAAAACTTGAGCGGAGCAAAAGGTCTGGTGTCTCCGAGGGTGAAAGAGAAGTACTCGGCCAGGCACTTGTCCATTCCCGTCCCGGTGTGATTCGGGGCTGGGGTCACTCATGGCTGTCGGTGCAGACAGTGTGGGGTATTGGGAAACCTCAGATGACAGAGCACTCTGGCTCTATCCCCTCCTGACTGGGAAGCTACTTCTTTCTGGGGGCTGGTCTTCTCATCTGTGAACAGGGCTGATAGCCTTCCTGGGAAGGTCAGATGAGAGGAAGACTGGGGCCCCAGCTCAAAGAACATTCTGGCAGTAGGTAAGTTGGGTCTGATGCTGAGAGATCAGCAGTGAAAACTCTGGTCCCTGACATGTGGGTGTGGCGTGTGAGGGGCCTGGGTTCAAAGGCTCATATATCACCATAACGCAAGGTGGACTGAGCAAGGCAATTACAGAGGCCCAAAGAAAGGGCTTTGGGAACACAAGGAGATGTGGTTAATTCCAGCAAGAACCACTGAAATCTCACAGAGCTGCCCTGTGTGATGGCTCTGGAAGTTTGAGGGGCTTTTTGGTCCTAGAGAGAGGGCTGCCCCATTCAACTTCCACGCATTAAGCGCCTAGCATGTCTAGTCACTCAATAAGCATTTATTGAGCACCTACTATGTTCTGGTGCAAGCGGTTTGTGATTGGCTTCTAACCCAAAGGTTGGTGATTTGAACCCACCCAGCAATTCCATGGAAGAAAGGCCTGGCAATCTGTTGTTAGCTACCATCGTGTCAGCACCGACTCATAGCAACCTTATGCACAATGGAATCAGAAGCTGCCCGATCCAGCACCATTCTCATGATTGGTATAATAAAGATAACAATACCTAGTTCTGAAATATAATGCACGTAATACATGTGTCCCCGCCAGGGTGGCAGAAGGAAGGTTACTGCCTTCAAACACTGCCTTCCTGTTCAGTTGATCCCCCTCAGTGGTACTCCCCCCACCCCAGTGCTATCTTCCCAGGTCCCCTTCCCCCTCCCAGCAAAGCCCCAGTTTCCAACTTACCCCTCCACGTCTTCTGTTAAACAAGATGCACCAGGGTTTGGGAAATGAGGCCCATGTCTCGTTGACTCTGGGGACTGGGCGATGAGGTTGAGCTCTGGAAAAGGGGAGATGGCATTGGTTAGGGGTGGGTGACCTGAAGGGGACCCAGGTCAGGAAGGAGTAGAAGAAGGAACAGTGGTGGATCAAATGCCCCTATATGACTGGTGCTGTGCTAGGACCAGAATTGGGGAGGCATGGAGTAGAGGAGAAGCAGGGGTGCCCCTCTCCCCACCTATCTCCCAGGGGCTGACCCAGCCACACGAAGATCCAGCCCCTGCCTTCTGCACCATGACACGTCTGCCCAGGTGGGCTTCAGCCCTCCCGGGCCCAAGCCCATCTAAGAGGAACAAGTGTGCCCATTGGCGGGGGTATCAAGATGTGGTCTCCCTGCCTTCTGTCTGTTGGCCAGTGGGGCCTACGAGGGCAGAGGAAGGATGGCGGAGTGGTCACTGGCATGTGCTCTGGCAAGAAAGAGGTCTCTGGGCAAGTGGCTCAACCTTTCTGAGCCTCCTTTTCCCTATCTGTATGACTGTTGTTAGCTACCATCGATCAGCCTCGACTCATGGCGACCCTATTCACAACGGAACAAAACACTGCCTGATCCAGCACCATCCCCATGATTGGTGTGATAGAGATAATCATACCTAGTTTTGAAGTATAATGTAACTGAAAAACAATGAAATGTAGTGCCTGGTTCTTAGCTGTGCTCAGTAAACAGCCACAGAAATCAACTGGACCCTGCAGTTCTGTCCCTTGGAGTCCTCCCATTTATTTATCTATCTAGTAATCTACTTAGCCGTTTGTTTTTCACTTTTTATTTTGAATTACAGGTTTACAGGAAGCTGCAAAGAAATACATAGGGAGACCTGTGCACCCTTCCCTCTCTAACGTTAGTATTTTGCATAAACTGTAAACCTGGTAATCGACATCAGTACAATCCACAGAGCTTACTCAGATCTCATCAGGTTTACATGCATGTGTGCGTGTGTGTGTGTACATCTCTATGCAGTTTTATCTCATGTGTAGTTTTGTACAACCACTACCAAAATCAAGATACAAAACTGTTCCATCACCACAAGGCTTCCTCGTTCTAGTTCGTGTTTTTTTGAAGAATTGGTCCATTTCATTTAAGTTGCCAAATCTATGCGTGTAGAATTGTTTATAGTATTCCATTATTATCCTTTGATATCTGAAGGGTCTGTAGTGATGGCACCTGGTTCATTCTCTTATAGCCACACCCATCGCCTCCCCACCCACATTCCCAATCCCTGGCAATCCACATTCTCTTCTCCATCTCTGTGGTATTGCTCTTGCAGCAATGTTAAATAAATGGAATCACACAGTACATAGCCTTCTGGAAGTGGCTTTTTTTCACTCAGCATAATGCTCTGCAAATTCCTCCAGATTGTTGCCTGTATCAATATCTCATTTCTTTTCTTTCTCTCTTGTTTTTTTTCTGCTGAGTAGGATGCCTGGAATGCACGTACTACCGTTCGTTTAACCATTCACCTGTTGAAGGACATCTGGGTTGTTTCCAGTTTGGGGCTATTATGAATAAAGCTGCTATAAACATTCATGTACAGGTTTTTGGTGTGAACATAAGTTTTCATTTCTCTGGGATAAATGCCCAAGCATGGAATTATTGGGTTGTATGGTTGTTGCATGTTTATTTTTTAAGGTGCCAAAATGTTTTTCAGAGTGGCTGCACTATTTTACATCCTCACCGGCAATGAATGAGGGATACAGTTTCTCTGCACCCGCATCAGCATTTGGTGTTGCCACAGTTTTTCATTGAAGCCATTCCAATAGGCCTGTAGCAACATCTAATCATGGTTTTCGTTTGCATTTCTCTAGCAGCTAATGATATTGAACATCTTTTCATGTGATTATTTGCAACTGTACATCCTCTTCGGTGAAATGTTTCTGTATCTTTTGCTCATTCTTTAACTGCATTGTTTGCTTTTTTTTTTTTTTAACTCTTCAGTTTCGAGAGTTTTTTAAAATATATTTTTGATACTAGTCCTTTGTGGGATTTCGTGGTTTGTAAATTGTTTCTCCTTGTCTATAGCTCGGAAACCCTGGTGGTGTAGTGGTTAAGAGCTGTGGCTGCTAACCAAAAAGGTCGGCAGTTCAAATCCACCAGGTACTCCCTGGAAACCATATGGGGCAGTTCTACTCTGTCCTATAGGGTCGCTATGAGTTGGAATCGACTCGATGGCAATGGTTTTTTTTTGGGTCTATAGCTTGTCTTCTCTTTCAGGGAGTACAAACTTCTTTTCATTTTGATGAAGTTCAATTTGTCGTTTTCTTTATTTATGGATTGTACATTTGGTGTCAGGTGTAAGAACTCTATCTCACCCTAGATCTTGGTGATTTTCCCTATTTTTTCCCCCTAAAAGTTCTATAGTTTTACATCTTAGATTTAAGTCCATGATCCACGTTGAGTCAATTTTTGTAAAAGGTGTGAGATGAGGTTGAAGTTATTCTTATTTTTGCCTCTGGATGTCCAACTGCTCTACCACCATCTGTTGAAAAGATTATCATCTTCCTTCTGTTGAACTGCTTGTCCACCTTTGTCAAATATTGGTTGGTCATATTTGTATGGGTCTATTTCTGAGCTCTCTCCAGTCCATTCCATTGATCTATGTGTCATCCCTCTGTCAATACCAAATGGTCTTGATTTCTATATAATAAACCTTGAAACCGGGTAGGCTGATTCTTTTAACTTTATTCTTCTTTTCCAAAAGTGTTTTAGCTATCCTAGATTCTTTGCCTTTCCATACAAATTTTAGTATAATCTTGTCTATCTCTACACAAAAAATGTTGATAGACATTGTGGAGAATTAACATCTTTACTATGTTGATTTATTCAATCTGTGAACACAGTGTGTCTCTTCATTTATTTAGATCTCCTTTGATTTCGCTCATCAATGTTTTGTAGTTTCCAGCATACAAATCCTGTAGATGTTTTGTTAAAGTCACACTTAAGTAGTTCACATTTTGAGTGATTTTAAGTGGCATTGTATTTTAAATTTTCGTGTCCTCATGTTCATTGCTCCTGTTGTCGTGTGCACAGAATTGACTCCAAATCATAGTGAGCCTATAGGACAGAGTAGAACTGCCCCATAGGGTTTCCAAGGCTGTAAATCTTTCCAGAAGCAGACTGCCACATCTTTCTCCTGCAGAGCAGCTGGTGGTGACCTTTTGGTTAGCAGTCAAACGATTAACCACTGTGCCACCAGGGCTCTTTACTAGTATATAGAAATGTAATTGATTTTTATATGTTTGTCTTGTATCCTGCGACCTTGCTGAACCCACTCATTCATTCTAGGAGGTTTTCTTCTTGTAGATTCCTTTGGATTTTCTACGAAGACAATCATGTCATGTGCAAATAGGGAAAGTTTTATTTCTTCAGTTCCAATCTGTGTGCTTTGATTTCCTTTTTGTGTCTTATTGCACTGGCTGGAACTAACTCTAACATTATGCTGAATACAGGTGGTGAGAGTGGACATCCTGGCCTTGTTCATATCATAGGGGGCAAGCATTCAGTCTTTAACCATTAAGTATAACGCTAGCTGTAGTTTTTTTTGTAGATGCTCTTTACCAAGTTGAGGAAGTTCCCCTCATGACTGTGATCCAAATGTGCTCTATTCTTTGTCCCCCAATCTTCCTTGTATTTTTAATCTAGGTCAGCAGTTCCCAAAGTGTGGTCCATGGGTGCCTGAGGGCTCTCAAGGCCCTTTCAGGGAGACTGAGAAGTCAAAACTGTTTTCGTACCAACACTAAGATGTTCTTTGCTATTTTCACTGTGTTGACATTTGCGCTGATGGTACTACTGCTGTCTCCTTAGCACAAATCAAGGCAGTGGCACCAAACCGCATTAGCAGTCGGCTGACCGGAGTGTGATGGTCTTTGGAGGAAAAGCAAGTGTGGGGTTGTTTTGGTTGCAAGTGGAATTGGCCTCTGTCTTCATGCAGCACCATCTTTACATAAAAGGACGACTGACAGACAAGCTATGGCTATTCAGATTGGGTATTTGGCAGACATTTTCTCAAAAATGAGCAAAAAGAGCCCATCATGTCAAAGAAAACAACTGACAGTCTTTGTTGCCAATGATAAAATATGAGCTTTCAAAACGAAAAGGAGACTTTTGTAAAACTTGTATCTGCCATCACGAGCTTGACAGCTTCCCAATGCTTAAGGACTTTTCTGATAAGATGGGGGTGCTGCAACAAATGGGATTTTTTGATATTGCCGAACAGAATGTGCAAACATTTGGAAGGTCTACATAACCCAATAAGCCAATATTTTTAAAATGACCAATGCATGATGTTAGAAAACCATGGACAGATCAACAAAACCATTCAATTGTAATACAAAAATGGACTTTAATGTACCATATAAAATTTCATTGATATGACTTGAGATTTTTCATCATATCTAATTTTTAAGATGCCTATTCCCAAGAAAGGTGATCCAACCAAATGTGGAAGTTATAGAACAATATCATTAATATCACACACAAGCAAAATTTTGCTGAAGATCATTAAAAAATGGCTGCAGCAGTATATCGACAGGGAACTGCCAGAAATTCAGGCTGGTTTCAGAAGAGGACGTGAAATCAGGGATATCATTGCTGATGTCAGATGGATCCTGGCTGAAAGCAGAGAATACCAGAAGGATGTTTACCTGTGTTTTATTGACTATGCAAAGGCATTTGACTGTGTGGATCATAACAAACTATGGATAACATTGTGAAGAATGGGAATTTCAGAACACTTAATTGTGCTCAGGAGAAACCTTTACATAGATCAAGAGGCAGTTGTTCAGACAGAACAAGGGGATACTGATTGGTTTAAAGTCAGGAAAGGTGTGCGTCAGGGTTGTATTCTTTCACCATACCTATTCAATCTGTATGCTGAGCAAATAATACGAGAAGCTGGACTATACGAAGAAGAATGGGGCATCAGGATTGGAGGAAGACTCATTAACAACCTGCATTATGCAGATGACACAACCTTGCTTGCTGAAAATGAAGAGGACTTGAAGCAATTACTAATGAAGATCAAAGACCACAGCCTCCAGTATGGATTGCACTTCAACATAAAGAAAATAAAAATCCTCACAACTGGACCAATGAGAAACATCATGATAAATGGAGAAGAGATTGAAGTTGTCAAGGATTTCATTTTACTTGGATCCACAATCGATAGCCATGGAAGCAGCAGTCAAGAAATCAAAAGATGCATTGCATTGGGCAAATCTGCTGCAAAGGACCTCTTCAAAGTGTTAAAGAGCAAAGATGTCACCCTGAAGACTAAGGTGCACCTGACCCAAGCCAAGGTTGGTATTTTCAATTGCATCATATGCATGTGGAAGCTGGTCAATGAATAAGGAAGACCGAGGAAGAACTGACGCCTTTGAATTGTAGTGTTGGCGAAGAATATTGAATATACCATGGACTGCCAAAAGAACGAACAAATCTGTCTTAGAAGAAGTACAGCCAGAATGCTCCTTAGAGGCAAGGATGGCGAGACTGCATCTTACATACTTTGGACATGTTGTCAGGAGGGATCAGTCCCTGGAGAAGGACATCAGGCTTGGTAGAGCACAGGGTCAGCGGAAAAGAGGAAGACCTTCGATGAGGTGGATTGACACAGTGGCTGCAACAATGAGCTCAAGCATAACAACAATTGAGGACTGGGCAGTGTTTCGTTCTGTTGTGCACAGGGTTGCTATGAGTCAAAACCGACTCGACGGCACCTAACGACAACAACAGCAAGCACTTGTTGAGTTTTAGTGTAATATCAAAGAAGAATGTCTACAATTATCTGAAAAAGCTATTAAACTACTCCTCCCTTTTCCAAGGACATATCTGTGTAAGGCTGGATTTTCTTCATATACTTTAACCAAAACATCATATCACAACAGATTGAATGCAGAAGCAGATGACAGCCCAGCTGTCTTCCACTAAGCCACTAAAGAGACTTGCGAAAATATAAAAGCATACTATTCTTCTCACTAAGTGGGCAGCTAATTTTATATATATATATATATATTTTTTTTTAATGAACATGTTAACAGTGTTACTATAATAGTTTATCGTGGTTACTTTTAAATGAATTAATAAATAAGTATTTTTAAAATCTCAGTCTTAATTTGTAATACAGAAAATACGGAGGTATATAACCCACATAAGCAAAAGCTCTTTGGAGCCCTCAATAATTTTTAAAGATGGAAAATTTTCTTAAGACAAAAAGTTTGAGAACAGCTGATTTATGTCAGTGTTTCCCAAACTTCAGTCAATCGAATATGATGGTCAAGGTTGTTACCATCTGTCCTTTTATTTTTATTTATTGTGCTTTAAGTGAAAGTTTACAAATCACGTCAGTCTCTCACACAAAAACGTATACACACCTTGCTATGTACTCCTAGCTGCTCTCCCCCTAATGAGACAGCACACTCCTCCTTTCTACCCTGTATTCCCCATGACAATTCAACCAGCAACTATCCCCCTCTACCTTCTCATCTCGCCTCCAGACAGGAGCTGCCCACATAGTCTCATGTGTCTGCTTGAGCCAAGAAGCTCGCTCCTCACCAGTATCATTTCCTGCCTTATAGTCTCCTTTTACTTATTTATTGTGCTTTAAGTGAAAGTTTATAATTCAAGTCAGTTTCTCATACAAAAACTTATACACACACGATTATGTGACCCTAGTTGCTCTCCCTATAATGTGACAGCACATTCCTCCTCTCCACCCTGTATTTCCCATGTCCAGTCAACCAGCTCCTGTCCCCCTCTGCCTTCTCATCTCGTCTCTGGACAGGAGCTGCCCACTTAGTCTCATGTGTTTACTTGAGCTAAGAAGCACACTCTTCACCAGTATCATTTTATGTCTTTTAGTTCAGTCCAATCTTTGTCTGAAGAGTTGGATTCAGGAATGGTTTTAATTTGGGGCTAACAGAGAGTCCAGGGGCCATGTCCTCTGGGCTCCCTCTAGTCTCAGTCAGATCATTAAGTCTGGTCTTTTTACTAAAATTTGAGTTCTGCACCCTACTTTTCTCATGCTCCATCAGGGACTCTCTGTTGTGTTCCCTGTCAGGGCAGTCATTGGTGGTAGCTGGGCATCATGTAGTTCTTCCCATCTCAAGCTGATGGAGTCTCTGGTGTATGTGGCCCTTTCTGTCTCTTGGGCTCGTATTTTCCTTGTGTCTTTGATGTTCTTCATTCTCCTTTGCTCCAGGTGGTTTGGGACCAAATGATGCATCTTAGATGGCCACTTGCCAACTTTTAAGACTCCAGATGCCACTCACCAAAGTGGGATACAGAACGTTTTCTTAATAAACTTTGTTATGCCAATTGACCTAGATGTCCCCCAAATGATGGTCTCCAGAACTCTGCCCCTGCTACTGTGTCCCTTGAAATGTTTGGTTGCATTCAGGAAACTTCTTAGCTTTTGGTTTAGTCCAGTTGTGCTGACTTCCCCGTATTGTGTGTTGTCCTTCCCTTCACCTAGAATAATTCTTGTCTACTCTCTAGTTAGTGAATACACCTCTCTCTCCCTCCTCACCCTCGCAACCATCAAAGAGTGTTTCCTTCGGTGTTTAAACCTTTTCTTGAGTTCTTATAATAGTGGTCTTATACATTTGTCCTTCTGTGACTGACTCCTTTCACTCAGCCTAGTGCCTTCCAGATTCATCCATATTATGAGATGTTTCACAGATTCTTCATTGTTCTTTATCATTGCATAGTTTTCCATTGTGTGAATATACCATAATTTGTTTATCCATTCATCTGTTGATGGGCACCTAGGTTGTTTCCATCTTTTTGCTATTCTGAACAGTGCTGCAATGAACATGGGTGTGCATATATCTATTCGTGTCAGGGCTCTTATTTCTCTAGGATATATTCCAAGGAGTGGGATTGCTGGGTCATATGGTAGTTCTATCTCTAGCTTTTTGAAGAAGTGCCAAAACTATTTCCAAAGTGGTTGTACCATTTTACATTCCCACCAGCAGTGTATAAGTGTTCCAGTCTCTCCACAACCTCTCCAACATTTACTATTTTGTGTTTTTTGGATTAATGCTAGTCTTGTTGGGGTGAAATGGTATCTCACTATAGGTTGATTTGTATTTCTCCAATGACTAGTGATTGCGAGCACTTCCTCATGTATCTGTTAGCCACCTGAATGTCTTCTTTGAAGTGCCTGTTCATATCCTTTGACCATTTTCTTAATTGGGTTATTTGTCTTTTTGTTGTTGAGGTTTTGCAGTATCTTGTGGATTTTCAAGATAAGACACTGATTGGATTTGTCATAGCCAAAATTTTTTTTCCCAGTCTGTAGGTTGTCTCTATACTCTTTTGGTGAAGTCTTTGGATGGGCATATGTGTTTGACCTTTAGGAGCTCCCAGTTATCTAATTTCTCTCCCGGTGTTTCTGCATTTTTAGTAATGTTTTCTATACTGTTACGCCATGTATTAGGGCTCCTAGTGTTGTCTCTATTTTGTCTTCCATAATCCTTATTGTTTTAGATTTTACATTTAGGTCTTTGATCCATTTTGAGTTAGTTTTTGTGCGTGGTGTGAGGTATGGGTCTTGTTTCATTTTTTTGCAGATGGATATCCAGTTACGCTAGTATCGCGTGTTAAAGAGACTGTCTTTTCCCCAATTAACAGACTTTGGGCCTTTGTCAAATATTAGCTGCTCATAAGTGGATGCATTTACGTGGGGCTTCTCAATTCTGTTCCATTAGTCTATGTATCTGTTGTTGTACCAGTACCAGGCTATTTTGACTACCGTGGTGGTACAGTAGGTTCTAAAATCAGGTAGTGTGAGGCCTTCCACTTTGTTCTTCTTCTTCAGTAATGCTTTACTTATCTGGATCCTCTTCCCCTTCTGTATGAAATTGGTGATTTGTTTGTCCATCTCATTTAAAAATGCCATTGAGATATGGATCAGGATTGCATTGTATCTATAGATCGCTTTGGGTAAAATAGACATTGTCACAGTGTTGAGTTTTCCTATCCACGAGCAAGGCATGTTTTTCCACCTTTCGTAGGTACCTTGCAGTAGTGTCTCGTGGTTTTCTTCCTACAGGTTTTTTATGTCTCTGGTTAGATTTATTCCTAAGTATTTTATCTTCTTGGGGCTATTGTAAATGGTATGATTTGGTGATTTCCTCTTCGAACATCTGTCCTTTTATTGACCCAATACATTTCTTCTTAATAATCTGCTTTATTAAAATTTAAATACATATATTTAAAAAGAAAACCTCTTATCACTGCCATCAATGGAAAATCAGTGTTATTTACCACAAGTAGAAGATGACTACAAAAAACAAATGCAAGGAAAACAGCCTGTTCCTTTAAGATCCCTTTGCCTGCCTATGCTCTGAGTCCAAAGTTTGCTGGCTCCTTCTTCGCTCAAATGGAGCTTAACAAATGTTGCTGTCAGGTTGATTCTGACTCAGCGACCCTATAGGTCAGAGTAGAACTGCCTCATATGGTTTCCAAGCTGCAGCTAGTGAATTCGAACTGCCAACCTTTTGATTAGTAGCCATAGCTCTTAACCACTGTGCCACTGGAGGGGGTGGAGGGGAGATGGTAATTAAAGATTTGCTAGTTCCAGACAGAGACTTTTGCTTTAATATGGCCTAGAAGATTGATTTCCAAAGAAAGGTGATCCAATAATGAGGAAATTATTGAACAATATCATTAATATCACACACAAGTAATATTTTTCTGAAGATAATTCAAAAATGGTTGCAGCAGTACATCAACAGTGAACTGCTGGAAATTCAAGCTGAATTCAGAAGAGGAAGTAGAATGAGGGTGTCATTGTTGATGTCAGATGGATCTTGGCTGAGAGCACAGAATACCAGAAATACATTTACCTATGTTCTATTGGCTATGTAAAGGCTTTTGACTGTGTGGGTCGTAACAAATTATGGGCAACATTGCGAAGAATGGGAATTACAGAACACTGTATCACGCTCATGCAGAAACTGTACATAGACCAAGAGGCAGTTAGTTGTTCAAACAGGACAAAAGGATGCTGTGTGGTTCAAAATCAGGAAAGGAGTGAGTCAAAGTTGTATCCTTTCATATATTTATACTGAGCAAATAATCCGAGAGGCTGGACTAAGTGAAGAAGAATGAGGCATCAGGATTGGAGGAAGATGAATTAACAATCTTTGATATGTAAATGACACAACCTTGCTTGCTAAAAGTGAAGAGGGCTTGAAGCACTTACTGATGAAGATCAAAGACCACAACCTTCAGGATGGATTACACGTCAACATAATGAAAACAAAAATCCTCACAAGTGACCAATAAGCAACATCATGATAAATGGAGAAAATACTGAAGTTGTAAGGGATTTCATTTTACTTGGATCCACAATTGTGTTGATTGTGGAAGCAAGAGTCAAGAAATCAAATGATGTACTGCATTGGGCAAATCTGCTGCCACTTTGAGAACTAAGGTATGCCTGACCCAAGCCATGATACTTTCAATTACCTCGAATGCATGTGAAAGCAGGGCAGTGAATAAGGAAGACCGAAGAAGAATCGATGCCCTTGAATTACGGTGTTGACAAAAAATATTGAATATACCGTGGACTTCCAGAAGAATGAAAAAGTCTGTCTTGGAGGAAGTACAGCCATAATGTTCATTGGAAGAGAGGATGGTGAGACTTCGTCTCATGTACTTTGGACATGTTATCAGGAGGGACCAGTCCCTGGGGAAGGACATCATGCTTGGAAAAATAAAGGTTCAATGAAAAAGAGGAAGATCCTCAATACACTGGATTGACACAGTGGCTGAAACAATAGGCTCCAATATAGCAATGATTGTGAGGATGGTGCAGGACCAGGCAGTGTTGTACACAGGGTCACTGTGAGACAGAACCAATTTGAAGGCACCTAACAACAACAGAAGACTAAAAGAATTGCCAATGGGTTAGCTTTCCCACTAGGTGGTTAGTTGTTATTTCATACCACCTAATTTTTTTTTTTAACATGGAGCCCTGCTGGTGCAGTGGTTAAGAGCTCGGCTGCTAACCAAAAGGTCACAGTTTGAATCTACCAGCTGCTCCATGGAAACCCTGTGGGGCAGCTCTACTCTATCCTATAGGTCACTATGAGACAGAATTGACTCAATCACAAAGGTTTTTTAAAAATATGCTCTTGGAGCCCTGGTGGTACGATGGTTAAGCGTTCAGCTGCTAAGCAAATGTTTCAATCTGCCAGCTGCTCCCTGGAAACTCTATGGGGCAGTTCTATTCTATTCTATAGGATTGCTATGAGTCGGAATCGACTCAAGGGCAACGGGTTTGGTTTTGATTTTTAATATCCTCTTCCACGACTCATATGACAGTTTGTCATATTGTGGTGTTTTGGGTGTTACTATGATGCTGGAAGCGATGTCACTGACATTTCAAATACCAGCAGGGTCACCTACGGTGGAGAGATTTCAGCACAGCTTCCAGACTAAGAGAGACTAAGAAGAAAGACCTGGTGATCTACTTCGGAAAATTTGCCAGTGAAAACCTCATGGATCACAACAGAACACTGTCCTGAATAGTGCTGGAAGAGGAGCCCCATAGTTTGGAAGGCACTAAAAATACACAATGGCGGCACAAATGGACTTGAGTACATTAATGATCATGAAGATGGTGCAGGGCTGGGCAACGTTTTGTTCTGCTGTAGGTGGGGTCGCCATGAGTTGGATCTACCTCGTCAGCAATTAACAACAACAGCAATAACCTCTTAGCTGCCATCAGAGGTACAAGCCCTGAACTTTGGGAAAGGCAGATGTTAAGTGATGGAGCTGCAGGAGGTCACCAGGGCTAAGAGGTGGGTGGAGCTGGCTCCCATCACAAACTGTGCTCTCCCTCCTTGAAGGTGTACATGGGAGAGGGTTCCACGCATGCTCATGGGTCCAAGATCACTGACATTGGCAGCTATGTCTGCTCAGCAAGCCCATGAGATGTTGCTCTTTGCAGCCCTTCTCTCAAATCAAATCAGCTAGCATCCTGCAGACACCTCAGCCCAAGCTTCTATACACTCAACTCTTGATTGCACCCTTCTCCCAAATTTGTTTTCCCTCCTGTGTTCCTTTTCTAGATGAATGGCACTATTGCCAAGAATGTCCCTAGCAACACTGTTTGCCAGAGCAGACACCTGGCAACAGCCCAGATGTCCACCAGCAGAGAATCAACTGATAGATTGTGATCTAGTCACACCAGGAAATATTACACAGCAACGAAAATGCATGAATTACAGCTGCAGCAGCCACGTGGATGACTCTGAGAAAAATAATGCTGCGTGAAAAAAGCAAGTCTCAGGTTGCATATTGTACCATGCCATTTTAGAGAACCAAAACAAAGGAAAAATGAAATAATACGTGGTGTGAACAAACACACACATGAGATAAAACTGTTTTTTTTTTTTTTTTTTAAAAAGGCAAGGAAATAAACACAAACTCTAGGATGGTTGTTTTCTCTGTAAGGAGACAGGGGATTGGGATGGGGACACTCATATAGGAATCTGCAAATTATTGGTGACATTTTAGTTCTTGGGCTGGGTGGTAGCTTCAAAAAATACACTGTATTATTAAACTTACATATAGGTTACCTCCTTTGTTTTGTATGCATCAAATGTAATATAAAAACAGAATAAAGGAAAAATGTGCATATGCTCTGGCTTAGTCATTTTGCTTCTTAGGAACCTATTCTAATGAAAATAATTACACATGCAAACAATGTTTTATCCTTGAAAGTGTTCATCACAGTGTTTTTTCAAAATCACGGTCATAATTTGGACACAATCTCGACGTCCAATTGTAGAAGGTTAGTTACATATATTTCTGAGCAGCTATAGTATAAAATATTATGCAGCTATCAAAAAGAATGTTTCTAAATAATTTTTTAAAATAATTTTTATTGGGCTTTAAGTGAAAGTTTACAAGTCAAGTCAGTCTCTCACACAAAAACCCATATACACTATACACCTTGCTAAAAAAAAAAAATTACACACTCCCAATTACTCTCCCCCTAATGAGACAGCCCACTCTCTCCCTCCACTCTCTCTTTTTGTGTCCATTTCGCCAGCTTCTAACCCCCTCCACCCTCTCATCTCCCCTCCAGGCAGGAGATGCCAAGATAGTCTCAAGCGTCCACCTGATCCAAGAAGCTCACTCCTCACCAGCATCCCTCTCCAACCCATTGTCCAGTCCATTCCATGTCTGAGGAGTTGGCTTCGGAAATGGTTCCTGCCCTGGGCCAACAGAAGGTCTGGGGACCATGACCACCAGGGTCCTTCTAGTCTCAGTCAGACCATTAAGTCTGGTCTTATGAGAATTTGGGGTCTGCATCCCACTGCTCTCCTGCTCCCTCAGGGGTTCTCTGTTCTGTTCCCTGTCAGGGCAGTCATCGTTTGCAGTCAGGCACCATCTAGTTCTTCTCGTCTCAGGATGATGTAGTCTCCAGTTCATGTGGCCCTTTCTGTCTCTTGGGCTTGTAATCACCTTGTGTCCTTGGTGTTTTTCATTCTCCTTTGATCCAGGTGCGTTGAGACCAATTGATGGCTGCTTGCTACTGTTTTAAGACCCCAGATGCCACTCTTCAAAGTGGGATGCAGAATGTTTTCTTAATAGATTTTATTATGCCAATTGACTTAGATGTCCCCTGAAACCATGGTCCCCAGACCCCTGCCCCTGCTATGCTGGCCTTCAAAGCATTCAGTTTATTCAGGAAACTTGTTTGCTTTTGGTTTAGTCCAATTGTGCTGACCTCCCCGGTATTGTGTGCTGTCTTTCCTTTCACCTAAAGTAGTTCTTATCTACTATTTAATTAGTGAATGCCCCTCTCCCACTCCCCCTCCCTCCCCACCTCGAAATCACAAAAGAATGTTTTCTTCTCAGTTTAAACTATTTCTCAAGTTCTTATAATAATGGTCTTATACAATCTTTGTCCTTTTGCAGCTGCCTAATTTCACTCAGCATAATACCTTCCAGGTTCCTCCATGTTAAGAAATGTTTCACAGATTCCTCCCTGTTCTTTATCGATGCGTAGTATTCCATTGTGTGAATATACCATAATTTATTTATCCATTCATCTGTTGATGGGCACCTTGGTTGCTTCCATCTTTTTGCTATTGTAAACAGTGCTGCAATAAACACGGGTGTGCATATATCTGTTCGTGTAAAGGCTCTTATTTCCCTAGGATATATTCCAAGGAGTGGGATTGCTGGATCGTATGGTAGTTCTATTTCTAGCTTTTTAAGGAAGCGCCAAATCGATTTCCAAAGTGGTTGTACCATTTTACATTCCCAGCAGCAGTGTGTAAGTGTTCCAATCCCTCCACAGCCTCTCCAACATTTCTTGTTTTCTGTTTTTTGTATTAATGCCAGCCTTGTTGCAGTGAGATGAAATCTCATTGTAGTTTTGATCTGCATTTCTCTAATGGCTAATGATCGTGAACATTTCCTCATGTATCTGTTAGCTACCTGAATGTCTTCTTTAGTGAAGTGTCTATTCATATCTTTTGCCCATTTTTTAATTGGGTTATTTGTCTTTTTGCAGTTGAGTTTTTGCAGTATCGTTTAGATTTTAGAGATCAGGTGCTGATCAGAAATGTCATAGCTAAAAACTTTTTCCCAGTCTGTAAAGTCTGTAGGTAGTCTTTTTACTCTTTTGGTGAAGTCTTTGGATGAGCATAGGTGTTTGATTTTTAGGAGCTCCCAGTTATCCGGTTTCTCTTCTACATTCTTTATAATGTTTTGTATACTGTTGATGCCATGTATTAGGGCTCCTAACATTGTCCCTGTTTTTTCTTCCATGATCTTTATCGTTTTAGATTTTATATTTAGGTCTTTGATCCATTTTGAGTTAGTTTTTGTGCATGGAGTGAGGTATGGGTCTTGTTTCCCTTTTTTGCAGGTGGATATCCAGTTATTCTGGCACCATTTGTTAAAAAGACTGTCTTTTCCCCCATTTTAATGTTTTGGGCCCTTGTCAAATATCAACTGCTCATATGTGGATGGATTTATGTCTGGATTTTCAATTCTGGTCCATTGGTCCATGTATCTGTTGTTGTACCAGTACCAGGCTGTTTTGACTACTGTGGCAGTATAATAGGTTCTAAAATCAGGTAAAGAAAGGCCTCCCACTTTGTTCTTCTTTTTCAGTAATGCCTTATTTATCTGGGGCCTCTTTCCCCTCCATATGACGTTGGTGATTTGTTTCTCCATCTCATTAAAGAATGTAATTGGGATTTGGATCGGAACTGCATTAAATGTATAGACCGCTTTTGGTAGAATAGACATTTTTATAATGTTAAGTCTTCCTATCCACGAGCAAGGTATGTTCTTCCACTTATATAAGTCTCTTTTGGTTTCTTCCAGAAGTGTACTGTAGTTTTCTTTGTATAAGTCTTTTACATCTCTGGTGAGATTTATTCCTAAGTATTTTATCTTCTTGGGGGCTACTGTAAATGGGATTTGCTGATTTCCTCTTCGATGTTCTTTTTGTTGGTGTAGAGGAATCCAACTGATTTTTGTATGTTTGTCTTGTATCCCGATACTCTGCTGAACTCTTCTATTAGTTTGAGTAGTTTTCTGGAGGATTCCTTAGGGTTTTCTGTGTCTAAGATCATGTCATCTGCAAATAGAGATACTTTGACTTCTTTCTTGCCAATCTGGATGCCCTTTATTTCTTTATCTAGCCTAATTGCTCTGGCTAGGATTTCCAGCACAATGTTGAATAAGAGTGGTGATAAAGGGCATCCTTTTCTGGTTCCCGATTTCAGTGGGAATGTTTTCAGGCTCTCTCCATTTAGGGTGATGTTGGCTGTTGGCTGTGTATAAATGCTCTTTATTATGTTGAGGAATTTTCCTTCTATTCCTATTTTGCTGAGAGTTCTTATCATGAATGAGTGTTAAATAGTTTTTAATGACCCAGGAAAATATCTTAATAACCTCAAGTAAAAAATGCAGAGTAGAGAACCGAAGTCAAATAGGATCTCAATTTTTACAACTCAGAAAAGAAACATATGATGCTTACAGTATAGGAAAAAGAGATATGTGTGAAGGTATGCTCCCTAAACATCAGCGTTGTTGGGGTTAAGCGTAATTTGGCTCTTCTATGAGGTGACCTTATTTCCCCTGTTCTCTATAGTAAACAAGCATGGAGGAAACCACGTTAGAACACGGCCCATTAGAACACAAAGATCAGCTTGAGGGGTGGTCTCCCCAACTGTTGTACTCTCTTCTCCACCCATCTATTTCCCCAGCGCCCCCTGCCCCTTCCCCTTGAACAACTACTGAATTGCCCTTGGAGCTCGGTTTTCATGTCTGATAAGCTCCCATCAGCGGGAAGGAGGGCTCAGACACCCCCCCACCACACCTACTGCCTCCACCACACGTACCCCATGTGCCCCCACCTCTTGCCACCTCAGCCGGGACCCCTCCTTCCCTGGGGACCGCCCACCCTCACCCTCTGTCCAGCCTCTCCCTGCTCAGTACAGCCAGTCTCTCCACACAGCTGGGGCCACTCAACCCCTACACGGGGACACAGAGGGGCTGTCATGGGAACCTGCCACAGCCTCCTCCCTTCTGAGTATCTTCTCATCACTTCCCCTCTCCAGAGCTCCAAATTAGCCCCAGAGTCCTCCCACACATCTGGATCCTATCCCACTATGAAGTCACTTGCCTGTCAAGTTGATGAGGCATGGACTATTGACATTATTGACCCATTTTACCGATGGGGAGACTGAGGCTCTTAGAGGTAAAATCACGTGTTCATGGTCACACAGTTAACAGTGTTCAAACGCAGGCTCCCCATGCTCCAGACCCACCGCTCTCATCACCCCAAGGCTCACTTCTGCTGTGCCGTCTGCCACACTCCAACTCAGAAGCAGAAATGTTGACTTGCTGCAGAGATGGAATGCTCCTGTAGCTGGGAAACGAGCAGCTAGAGGCCCCTGCACCCTCCCAGGCTTCCCTGGCTGGGTTGGTCTATTCCAGGGCCATGAACTTCAGTCCCCAGGGAAGCTGCAGGCATGGACTTTCCAGGCCCCTGTTCAGGGAAGCTGAAGCCCCTTTTGAGGCAAAAACATCTTGTGCCAAAGGTGGGAGGGGATCTCCATCCAGGAAATTTCTCAGTTTAGGTGTTTACTCAACATGTTTCCTATGCAACAAAAACAATCACTGGGCATCTCAGCTGGAGGGCTTGCCAAACTCCCTCCACATGTATGGAGGCACCCATTCCCAAGGCAGCTGGGAGGAGCACTGGTTGAGGAGTCCAGCCTTGGCACTGTCCCCCCAGCCATGTGCCCTGGGACCAGTCTGTCCTTCTCTAGCCTCAAATTCCCACCTGCAAAATGGAGGAGCTGAATGAAGTGGCCTCCCAGGACCCTTCCTGTTCTCGGCGCTGCCCCAGTCATCACAGTAGGCATGTCTGCCATATCTCATTTATCTCCCATCTGCCTGGAGGGACCATGAGCCCTGGGTCCTGCTGGTCAACTCACTGCTGTATCTCAGCGCCTGGCACTCATTAGGGCCACACCACTGCTTGTACAATGGTGATTATGTTCTAAGGAGCAGATCCCTCAGACATCTGTCGTATCACATGGAAAGTGCCGGGAAAAGGTCCCTCACACTGCCACTCATCAAGTGGTTAATAAGTACCAAGGACTGTTCTCCAAGCTTTACAGGAACTAGCCCGTTCAATGCTCATAGCAACCCTAATAGTGTGTGTAGAGATGCTGTCGTTGCCCTGCCCGTAACCCACAGATCTAACCACTGTGGCTCAGCAGCTGGTCCAGTCTCACACACAGCATCACATCTGTCTGCTTGGGGGTCCTCTCTGGTGGGCAAAGCATCAGCAAGTGATAGAGAAGCAATGCCACACCCTTCATCCCAGCAACTTTCGACCAATGACTGATAGGAGTTGGGAGTTGGTGTATAAATACCCCAGCTCCTTCACCCCTTAGGTGGGAAAACAGTGAGCTGTGAACTCTCCACTGGCTCCCAGACTTCCCCAGTGTGGTTGAGCCCCAGTTGGCCACACACACACACACACACACACACAAAATCCAAGCCCACTGCCGTCAAGTCCATTCCAACTCACAGCAACCCTGTAGGACAGAGTAGAACTGCCCCATAGGGTTTCCAAGGAGTACCTGGTGGGTTCGAACTGCCGACCTTTTGGTTAGCAGCCGAGCTCTTAACCACTGAGCCACTGGTTGCCCACAGTGGTCATTAATTTGCTTAATAACACCTCTCTCCCCACTCCCCTACCACTGTCTCTGTGCCTCCCAAATAAGTTGCTTGCACTTGAATCCTCATCTCACAGTCTGCTTCTGGGAGAACCCAGCCTAAGATGGGAAGGCAGTGATATTATTTCCATTTTAGTGGGAAGGAAGCTGATGCCCAGAGAGGAGGAATGACTTTCCCAATGTTACACAGAAAGCCCAAATTTAAACTCAGGCCCATTGAACCTCAAGATTTTTCTTTGAATTATCAAATGATACCAGGAAGAAAGAACTAAGAGTAAGACTGAGAGTCTAATGAGATAACGGTCATGAAGGAACATTAATTCATTCATTCAAAGATTCTTTATTGAAATCACTGACTTGCCAAGCCCTGAACTGAGAGCTGGGGATATATTGGTTAAATGCACTGGAATTATGGGGACATGTGCTCGAGTCCAGGCTCCAACCATGTGTCAGCTGTGTGACTTGGGCAAGTGATTGACCTCTCCTGGCCTCTGCTTTGTCTTCTGGCAAATGGAGGATCATGGTGCCCACCCCACAGGCTACCAGGAGGGCTAAACAAGCTCACACACATAAATAAGTGCTCAATACAGGCTTGCTGTAAGATTTTGGAGATGCCAGTGTGGAACACGGGGAAGCGATATGCTGCGCAGAGCAGTAATACCATTTTTAGCATGTCTTATCACTTAGGCCAGTCTGTGATAAAATAAATACGAGTTGCAGAGGAGTTTAAAGTTTGTATTTTCCCTCCCTTCTTCCTTAATTTCTCTCTGCCTCCCTCCCTCCCTCCCTCCTTTCCTTTCTTTTTTCCTTCTTCCCACCCTCCCAAATCACCTGTCCTCTGCTCCATGCCAGGCCTTGTGCAGGGCACTGGGACACACAGATGACAAAGACTCTGCCCTCAGGTAGCTCTTGGGGCCTGGAGGAGATGGACAAGTGTACAGTTACATCACAGTGTGGTGAGTGAAGGTCAGCCCAGAGGGCAGGGGGAATGAAAAGAGGATTGACCTTGCCCAATGAGGCTGTTATGGGGTCACATTCTGTTAAGAGACCCCAAGCAACCCATAATAACAATGACTTCAATCACAAGACAGGTCTTGGGGACTCAGCCCACAGGAGTCTGTTGTGGCTGGCTAACCACAGAGAATAACCAAATCCAAACCAAATCTGTTGCTGTCGAGTTGATTTCAACTCACAGCGACCCTATAGGACAGAGCAGAACTGCCCCATAGGGTTTCCAAGGAGTGGCTGCTGGATTCGAACTGCTGACCTTTTGGTTAGCAGCTGAGCTCTTAACTACTGCACCACAAGGGCTCCTAGCCGTAGAGAGCAGAGCCTCTGAAGTCTCAATAGAAAAAGCAACTGAAGAGTTGAGAACAACATGAAAGCACTAAATGTTTACTTTAAAGGGAGGCTCTTAAGACATATTAACTTTTTAGAAACTTAGAACTTAGGTACTAGTACAAACGTGACAAGACACTATACTGAAGGATAAGGACCACACTGGAACTGAGTGCATTTTACCTTGCTGTAGAATATTATTATTCAGTGTCTTCAAGATTAACTTAACTACATAAATTTTTTCTTTTTTTTTTTTTTGCACTATTTAATACAGAAATAAACTGGATGCTAATTTTTTAGATCATATGTATATGGGTCTTTTTGCTTGTTTGTTTTCACAAAAAAAAAAGCACATTTTTCTCTATGTGATTCTTTTTTAAGATCTGAACTACAAATCTCTTGTATTTTGGGGCCGAACACTTTTGCTTTTCAGAAGGACATGTTCTTTTTTTTTTTTTCTTCTCATACAAAAATGTATACACATATCGTTTTGTGACATTAGTTGCAATCCCCGGAATGTGACAGCACATTCCCCCTTTCCACCCGGCGTTGCCTGTGTCCATTCAACCAGCTCCTGCCCCTTCTTGCCTTCTCACCCTACTTTTGGACAGGAGCTGCCCATTTGGTCTCCTATAACTGATGGAACTAAGAAGTACATTCGTCATATGTATTATTTTTTGGTTTATAGGCCTGTCTAATCGTTGTCTAAAGAGCGGGTTTCAGGAATGGTTTTAGTTCTGGGTTAACAGTGGGTCTGAGAGCCATAGTTTCAGGGCTTCCTCTAGTCTCTCTCAGAACACTAAGTCTGGCCTTTTTACGTGAATTGAGTTCTGTTCTACATTTTCTCCAGCTCTGTCTGGGGCTGTCCGTTGTGTTCTCTGTCAGGGTGGTCATCGGTGGTAGCTGGGCACCATCTAGCTCTTCTGGTCTCAGGCTAGTGGAATTTCTGGTTCATGTGGTCCTTTAGTCCTTTGGGCTAATATTTTCCTTATGTCTTTGGTTTTCTTTATTCCTCTTTGTTCCAAGAGGAATGAGACCAATTGACGTATCTTAGATGGCCGATCACTAGCTTTTAAGACCCCAGATGGCACTCACCAAAGTAGGATGTAGAACATTTTTTTAATAAACTTTGTTATGCCAGTTGACCTAGATGTCCCTGAAACTATGGTCCCCAGACCCCAGCCCCAGCTACTCTGTCCCTCCAAATGTCTGGATATACCCAGGAAACTTCTTAGCTTTTGCACTGGTCCAGTTGTGCTGACTTCCCCTGTATTGTGTGTTGTCCTTCCCTTTATGGAAGTTGATCCTTGTCTATTATCTAGTTAGCGATTTCCCCGCCTTCTCTCTCACCACCCTCGTAACCATCAGAGAATACTCTTTTCTGTGTTTAAACTTTTTCTTGAGTTCTTATAATAGCGACTGACTAATTTCACTCAGCCTAATGCCCTCCAGATTCATCCATGTTGTGAGATGTTTCACGGATTTCTCATTGTTCTTTATCGTTGCATAGTATTCCATTGTGTGTATATACCATAATTTGTTTATCCATTTGTCTACTGATGGGCACTTAGGTTGTTTCCATCTTTTGCTATCGTGAACAGTGCCCCAATGAACATGGGTGTGCATATGTCTATTCCTGTTACAGCTTTTATTTCTCTCAGGTGTGTTCCTAGGAGTGGGATTGCTGAATCGTATGGTATTTCTATTTCTAGATTTTTAAGGAAGTGTCAAATCTTTTTCCAAAGTGGTTGTACCATTTTACATTCCCATCAGCAGTGCATAAGAGTTCTAATCTTTCCACAACCTCTCCAACATTTGTTATTTTGTGTTTTTTGGATTAGTGCCAGCTTTGTTGGGGTGAGATGGTATCCTGTTGTAGTTTTGATTTGCATTTCTCTAATGGCTCTAATTTCACCATGCAGGACACATTCTTAATGTTCCAACATAAGTCAACAAGAATACAGACTCTGCTGTACAGAAATTTGGTTTACAGGAGCTCTGTCAAGACTTAGGGGTTCATTCCAGGGCTCCGGGCTGCTTAGATGCCAACTTCACACGCTCCTGTGATTATGGCGAGACTCAACATCACCCCAAAATCTATGGAATTAGTTGCAGACAAGTTTTAAATAGTAGGAAGTCCATGCTGGGTGAGGTCATGGTGAAAACGAAGAGGAAGTATTCATAGTTATTCTGGGAGAGACGGAAGCTGTTACGCACAGTCGCCACCAAGGCCTGATACAGGGCAAAAACTCCAATCAGGCCTAGGAGCTGGCAGTTCCCTTGGCTGAAGGATTCAGTCTGGCTTTTCCCTGACTTAGGTCAATCAAGTGTGAGGCATAGGCAGGGCTGAGAGGGGTGGGAATGCATTGTGGGCCCTTCCTGCCCCCTCTCCCCTCGTTTATGTCTATTCCTCTCTGGCCCGGGCAAGACAGCCGATTTGTTTCATTAAGAAGACTCTAGCAGAGATCTTTTAAAGATACTTAAAAAAAAAAAAAAGGATAAACAAGGTGGACATTGATGAGGATTAAAATAAGAAAAATTCTGTCTCAGACAGTTACCAGAAATGGGGTGATGCCTCAACATTAAAGAACCATAAACAAGTTCTCTTTGCTGTAGGGGAATTTTAAAAACTCAAAACATCAAAATCACAATAACAGCAAACCGAACGTGGGAAAAATGTTTCCACCCCGGCCAGAGACCTGAGGTCTTACGCATATCAATGAATTGGTCCAGTTGAGCCAAGGCTTTGAGGCCAAAACATCTGATTGATAAAAATCTTGAAGGGCAAAGCTTAGATTGAAAAAACGGGGCAAGGTAAAAGTTTGAAGACTTAGAATATTTCAACAAACTTCATTTCAGCAGTAATTATGTTTTGTGGTATAAACCCACCCAAACCCACTGCCGTCGAGTCTATTCCAACTCATAGCCACCCTATAGGACAGAGCAGAACTGCCCCACAGAGTTTCCAAGGAGCGCCTGGCGGGTTCGAACTGCTGACCTCTTGGTTAGCAGCCACAGCACTGAACAACTACATCACCAGGGTTTCCTGTGGTATAAAGACTTAAGAAAGATAGTTTAAAGATCTTCAGGTAATTTACTGACATTAAGTTTGTTATAATTTAAGTATATATACTTTTGTTTTTTGCCACAGAGAAAGGATATACATATATGTATATATATGTATATACATACATGTATATATGTATACATGTATATATATATGTATATCCTTTCTCTGTGGCATATATATATATATATATATATATATATATATATAGGTCTGCTAATAAATGTGTTCATTTTGCCACTTTAAAAGGTTATACTGTAAGACATATGTACTATAGGGTCATGGTTTCACGGGACATCCCAGCTAATGAGTCTAACAACATGTTTACTGCTTCTGCTCTACCTCCTAGTTCATCGGATAGTTCCTGGGGTCTTAAAAGCTTGCAAGTGGCTGTTGTGGCTAAAGTTTGATGGGTTAATTTATGAAATTCTTAAGAAATTGAGTATCAAATAGTATATAAAGCAAAAAAAAAAAAATTGTGTTCCTTGCTACTAAAATAACAAAAATTTCTTCATTTACTGAATTGGAGAGTTAATTTTATTCTCTGTGTAATCTGCAAGGGTTTGGTGTCTCATTAGAATGCATTCCTGAGTTCACGTAGAAGCCCAGGCCTTGTGGCTTTGAAAAGTCTAAAGCTCTTACCTTTAAAGTTTTTTATTGTCATTTTGGTTAAGTAGATATCTTAGTGTTTCTTGGTGACTTATGATAAACTCCTGACAACTTTGAAACTTTGTGGAAAGCCACAAATGATTTCCTGCTTTGTGAAGAAAAAGTATGAGAGAAAAAAACTAAGGCTTAGTTAACGTGTTATGAGTTACAAGAAACGTGTTGTCAAATCAGGAGAAGTGTCATTAAAAAAAAAGAGTTGGGTTAAAAACGTATGTGTCAGTGTCTCCTATTATGTTTTGCCTGATATTAGACAATAAGAGCATAATATTATCAGTCATAATTTTAGTTATTTTTTTAATTATTAACTTGATTACAGCTTTATTTCTTTTGATTGTAGCATGGTTTACCTATGGAGTTCTATAACTGTTCCGATTTTTAGAGACTTGATAATCTTGGTATAACCCAGTGCCCTCGAGTTGATTCCGACTCATAGCGACCCTATAGGACGGAGTAGAACTGCCCCCAAAATCTTGGTATAGTCTTGGTATATTCTGACTATATGGTTTTAGGAACCCTGGTGGCATAGTGGTTGAGAGCTCGGCTGCCAACCAAAAGGTCAGCAGTTCAAGTCCACCAGCTGCTCCTTAGAAACCCTATGGGGCAGTTCTACTCTGTCCTATGGGTTGCTATGAGTGGGAACTGGCTCAATGTCACCTAACAACAACAATATGGTATTAAGTCTCAAGATTATTATATGTTCTATCTGAAGTTCTTTGAAAATGGGGTCAATCATTATGTTTAGAGACATTTTATCTAAAGATTTTTTGCATTGACTTTATATTGGTTTGCATTATTTTGTAATGAATTCTCACCAGGTTTTTTTTATTATTAGTAATAAGTTAACAATGGCCATTTTAAAGTTTTGCCTTGTCGTCTGCAGGAGGCTTTTCCTTTGCTGGTTTCTGAAGTGCTTGACCAGAGTGTTTCAGGTAAAAACAAACAAACTCATTAGTTAAATAGTTTGAGAGAAAATGGTTTCTTATAACTAGAAAATAGAACATCAAAACATCAGCAATATTCCCCACATAAAACCTATAACAATCTTTTAGTTCACTTAGTCCTATGTAGCTAATTTCTGTTCTGCATGATTTTGGATCAGCAGTAGTCTGTAAACTTGTCAGCTTCTACACAAGAGTTCTGGAAATCTTGATTCAGTCTAGTCATACCCATGTTCAAAATGTCACAGTCCTTTTCATAAATCTGATATAATTCATTTCAAGACCAATTATTTTTTGCTTTGAATTTTTTGTTGATACCATGTGTTTTCATTAATGGAATGCATACTGAATCATTGAGTATGTTTGAGTTTTTGGTAAGTACTATGGATTTTTTTCTTGCCTCATCCCACAAAACCTACCCTCAGAATCCAGAGGGACATAAGTGTCCCACTAATTCTACCCCATCCCCAGAGTCCAGTGGAACACATGTGTCCCAAAAAGCTTTTTATCAAAATCCATATTTTTCATACCAAAAACATGGGTTCAGCAGCACCTCATACCTGTAAAAACAGTAATTTGTGTCTGTCAGTTTGTCACACTGTGGGGGCTTGTGTGTTGCTGTGATGCTGGAAGCTATGCCACCTGTATTCAAATACCAGCAGGGTCACCCATGGCAGACAAGTTTCAGCTGAGCTTCCAGACTAAGACATACTAGGAAGAAGGACCTAGTGGTCTACTTTTGAAAAGAATTAGCCAGTGAAAACCTTACGAATAGCAGTGGAACACCGTTGGGTAGAGTGCCAGAAGATGAGCCCTCAGGTTGGAAGGCACTCAAAATATGACTGGGGAGGAGCTGCCTCCTCAAAATACAGCCAACCTTAATGATGTGGATGGAGTCAAGCATTTGGAACCTTCATTTGCTAATGGGGCATGACTCAAAATGAGAAGAAACAGCTGCAAACATCCATGAATAATCAGAATATGGAATGTACGAAGTACGAATCTAAGAAAATTGGAATTCGTCAAAAATGAAATGGAATGCCTAAAGATGGATATCCTAGGCATTAGTGAGCTGAAATGGTCTGGTATTGGTCATTTTGAATTGGACAATCATATGGTCTACTATGTCGGGAATGACAACTTGAAGAGGAATGACGTTGCAGTCATCATCAAAAAGAACATTTCAAAATCTATCCTGAGGTACAACACTGTCAGTGATAGGATAATATCCATACACCTACAAGGGAGACCAGTTAATACAACTATTATTCAAATTTATGCACTAACCACTAAGCCTAGAGCTGAAGAAATTGAAGATTTTCACCAACTTCTGCAGTCAGAAATTGATCAAACATGCAATCAAGATGCACTGATAATTACTGTGATTGGAATGTGAAAGTTGGAAACAAAGACGGATCGGTGGTTGGAAAATATGGCCTTGGTGACAAAAACAATGCCAGAGGTTGCATGATTGAATTTTTCAAGACCAACGACTACTTCATTGCAAGTACCTTTTACACCAACATAAGTGGAGACAATACACATGGACCTCACCTGATGGAAAACACAGGAATCAAATCAACTACATCCATGGAAAGAGACTATGAAAAAGCTCAATATCATCAGTCAGAACAAGGCCAGGGACTGACTGTGGATCGGACCATCAATTACTGAAATGCAATTTCAAGTTGAAGCTGAAGAAAATTTACAACGAGCTCATGAAAGCCGAAGTATGACCTGGTGTATATCTCACCTGAATTTGGAGACCATCTCAAGAATAGATTTGATGCTTTGAACACATATGACCCAAGAGTAGATGAGTTGTGGAATGACATCAAGGATATCATACATGAAGAAAGCAAAAGGTCATTAAAAAGACAGGAGAGAAAGAAAAGACCTATATGGATGTCAGAAGAGACTCTGAAACTTGCTCTTGAACATCGAGTAACTAAAGCAAAAGGAAAAAATGATGAAGTAAAAGAGCTGAACAGAAG
Organism: Elephas maximus indicus; assembly: GCF_024166365.1. Taxonomy (NCBI): domain Eukaryota; kingdom Metazoa; phylum Chordata; class Mammalia; order Proboscidea; family Elephantidae; genus Elephas; species Elephas maximus. The sequence continues at coordinate 35,480,054 of NC_064838.1, forward strand.
ATTTCAAAGGGCTGCTCAAGAAGACAAAGTAAAGTATTATGATGACATGTGCAAAGACCTGGAGATAGAAAACCAAAAGGGAAGAACATGCTCGGGATTTCTCAAGCTGAAAGAACTGAAGAAAAAATTCAAGCCTTGAGTTGCAATACTGAAGGATTCTACGGGGTAAATATTAAATGATGTAGGAAGCATCAAAAGAAGATGAAAGGAATATATAGAGTCACTATCCCGAAAAGAACTGGTCGATGTTCAACAATTTCAGGAGGTAACATATGATCAGGAGCCGATGGAACTGAAGGAAGAAGTCAAAGCTGCACTGAAGGCTTTGGGGAAAAACAAGGCTCCAGGAATTGACAGAATACCGATTTAGATGTTTCAACAAACGGATGTAGCACTGGAAATGCTCACTCATCTATGTCAAGAAATTTGGAAGACAGCTACCTGGCCAACCAACTGGAAGACATCCATATTTATGCCTATTCCCAAGAAAGGTGATTCAACTGAATGTGAAAATTATCAAACAATATCATTAATATCTCATGCAAGCAAAATTTTGCTGAAGATCATTCAAAAGTGGTTGCAGCAGTATATTGACAGGGAACCGCCAGAAATTCAAGCTGGATTTAGAAGAGAACATGGAACCAGGGACATCATTGCTGATGTCAGATGGATCCTGGCTGAAAGCAGAGAATACCAGAAAGATGTTTACCCATATTTTATTGACTATGCTAAAGGATTTGACTGTGTGGATCATAACAAATTATGGATAACATTTCAGAGAATGGGAGTTCCAGAACACTTAATTGTGCTCATGAGGAATCTGTACATGGACCAAGAGGAAGTTGTTCCAGCAGAACAAGGGAATACCTCATGGTTTAAAGTCAGGAAAGGTGTGTGTCAGGGTTGTATCCTTTCACCATACCTATTCAGTCTGTATGCTGAGCAAATAATAGGAGAAGCTGGACTATATGAAGAATGGGGCATCAGGATTGGAGAAAGACTCATTAACAACCTTTATGCAGATAACAAAACCTTGCTTGCTGAAAGTGAGGAGGACTTGAAGCACTTACTAATGAAGATCAAAGCCCATGGCCTTCAGTATGGATTACATCTCAACATAAAGAAAACAAAAATCCTCACAACTGGACCAATAAGCAACATCATGATAAACGGAGAAAAGACTGAGGTTGTCAAGGATTTCATTTTACTTGGATTCACAGTCAATGCCCATGGAAGCAGCAATCAAGAAATCAAAGGACGTATTGCATTAGGCGAATTGGCTGCAAAAGATCTCTTTAAAATGTTAAAAGGCAAAAATGTCACCCTGAGGAAGGTGCGCCTGACCCAAGCCATGGTGTTTTTAATCGCCTCATATGCATGTGAAAGCTGGACAGTGAATAAGGAAGACTGAAGAATAATTGACGCCTTTGAATTCCTGTGTTGGCAAAGAATATTGAATGTACCGTGAACTGCCAAAAGAAGGAACAAATCTATCTTGGAAGAAGTACAACCAGAACACTCCTTGGAAGCAAGGATGGCGAAACTGTATCTGACATACTTTGGACATGTTGTCAGGTGGGATTAGTCCCTGGAGAAGGACATCATGCGTGGTAAAGTAGAGGGTAAGCTAAAAACAGGAAAACCCTCAATAAGGTGGATTGACACCGTGGCTGCAACAATGGGCTCAAAGAGCAAATATCGTGAGGATGGCACAGGACCAGGCATTGTTTCGTTTTGTTGTGCATGGGGTCACTATGAGTCAGAACTGACTGGACGGCACCTAACAACAACAAAGACAACTATGGATTTTTTTCTTGCCTCATCCCACAAATCCTGCCTTCAGAGTCCAGAGGGACAGAGGTGTCCCATTAGTTCTACTCCGTCCCCAGAGTCCAGTGGGACACATAGATTCCCAAAAAACTTCTTATCAAAATCCATATTTTTCATACCAAAAACATTGATTCAGGACCACCTCATAGGTACCCTGTAAAAACAGTAATTTTTGGCACACGCCCATTTTTTCCATTTCAAACTGTTGCACAGTTCTCTGCCTGCCAATAGCAAGCACTGTCAGAGGGAAAGCTACTTCTCAATAAACCCCAGAAGTGGAAAATGTATGTGGGTGATATATGTCCCACAGGTCACAAAAGGATTAATAGACGAACATTACTGTTTATATTAATAATATGCAATCTGAGGTTTTGTAGAATGTACTTGCTGCTTGAGGCCTACGAAAAGCAGTTATTGATGCTGCTCGTGTATAAACAAACATCTCATGGGATTCGTTTCCTTGGTTCAGAGATCTAGGGCTATGATTTCATGGGTCATTTCAACCAATTGGTCTAATATTGTTCTTAATGTTTCTGTTCTATTTCCTAGTTCATTGTGTAGCATCTGGGATCTTCAATGCTTGCAAGTAGCCATTCAAGGTGCAACAATTGGTCTCTGTTTGTCTGGAGCAACAGGAGAGCCAGGTGGAGGAAGAAGTAGATTCCATATCTGATTGCCTCTATTAACAACTGTCTCCTTTGTCATGAGGCCAGAAGAATCTGATCGTGCTCAGCCACCATTGTTGAACGCTTCTGATGAAAGATTCTACAGCAGAATCCTGATCAAAAGGGGGAGGGTACTGAGAAACTGTTTTAATTCTGTTTCTGGGGTCCATGGAGTTGGAGTGACCCACCCAGGCCATTTGCCTTTAGATGTCCTTTTGGACCTTGAGCCTTGAAGAAACTGGTCTTCTAAAAGTTACCTTTAAGTCACACAACAGTCTTACTAATCCTTAATATTGATTTGCCTTAGGCATTGGCCTCTTTTGAAGAATTCAGTCAGTTTCAGGACACAGAAACTCCAGGGTCTGACTGGAAGCTCTGTCTTAGGGCAAATTGTTATTGTATAAAAACTGTTCTGGCCCCGTTTCCATGGCAATACTAATAAGACGTGGTATAAGAATTTTGGAAGTTCTTTTCATCTTTGGAACACTTTTGACTCCCTAGTCAAAATGTTACTGTGATTTGCAAATTGTATATTCAATAAACTCCAATCAATTTCTAAAAAAAAAAAAAAAAAGGCTCCAGTGGAGATAGCCACCCTGCAAAATTACTCCAGCGACTATGCAGATATTTTCCGTACTCCCCCAACCCCCTACAGCCTCCTGGAACTCAGCTCTGATTCCTAATTAGTTCATAGGACAGTTAGCCAAGAACCTGATGGAAGAACAATTAGTGAATTCAGTGGAATAAGAAGACTCAGGCCACAGTGAAGCACAGGGTGTGGTTTTAGGGCAGGGCAAGAATTCTTCAATTTTCAGTGGAAACCACAGGCACAGTGTGAGCGGGGCAAAATGTGCCAACCTCATTGACTCAGATAGGGGGCTGTAACTGTTGTCACTGCTGCTGGCAAAACAATACTCACTACACGCCAGCTCCTTTCTCTTTAATACCTCAACAAATGCATCTTCCACGGCCCAGCTTTGGCAGTACAGTTTTGTATAAAGAAATATTTCTCCATAAGTACTCTTACTTGAAGTTATCACCTTTTGTCTGTCAGTCTGTCATACTGCAACGGCTTGCGCGTTTCTGTGATGCTGGAGGCTATGCCACTGGTATTTCAAATACCATCAGGGTCACCCATGGTAAACAAGTTTCAGTGGAGCCTCCAGACTAAGACATACTAGGGAGAAGGGCCTGGTGACCTACTTCCGATAATCAGCCAATGATCCCAACAGAATATTTTCCAATGTAGTGCTGGAAGATGAGCCTCCTAGCCTGGAAGGCGCTCAAAATACACAGTGGTTGCAACAACAGACTGGAGCATACCAACGATTGGGAAGATGGTGCAGGACCAGGCAATATTTTACTCTGTTGTACACAGGGTCTCCATGAGTCAACGACAGCAAAATTTTGAGTTAATCTATAATTAGAAATAGGTTTTTCTTTCTTTCTTTTTTTAAAAAATAAATCATAGTTCAAACTAACCTAGCAACAGGACATAATTGCTGATGGTTATGATTCATTTGACGAAAGTATAAGAAAAAGAATCATAGTTACTTGTTTTCTTCACCCTGTCTCTAATTCCAAAAGCTAACGGAGGCGAACTCAGAGGGCTAGGGCCAGAGCAGCAGCCATGGGACCTCAGGCAAAGCTGTTCCGCTGCCTGTAAAATGGGGACTCTGGCTTCTGCCTCAGCTCCTGGAAGCAAGATCCGAGGTCTGGGTGGGGCCAGCTCTCTAGGGCTCTCAGCAAATGGAAGTTGTGAGCATTCACAATGATTTTGAACAACGTCAAAGACTGGGTAAGAAACGTAGCTGTGCCAGCTCTGAGGCCCGGTTATAGCTTTCTGCAACACTGATTTTGAATAATGTCCAAGGTTGGGCAAGGAACACAGCCATGCCTGTCGTGGGGCCGGGCTGGCTTTCTGGAGCTCGCCTGCAGCAGCGTTTCTCCAGCCGGAGGGAACACCCTTCCCACGGCCTGCCACCGCCTCAGTGCCGGCAGTGACTCAGCCTGGCAAGGAGCGTGGGCGGGAAACCACTTAGGCATCACCATGGAGCCTGACAGAGTTGCCCCCATCCAGAGGCTCTATAAAGAAAAGGGTAAGAGGGGGGCCATTTCTCCTCCCGCAAGGTGAGTGGGGCATGGAGGCAACAGCTTTCCTCAGCCAAAACCCCTCACTCCCAACGAGGCTGGAAGTGAACCTTGGACAAAAGATGGCGGCATCCTGCCTTCCACCCAAAGGTGCACTGGCACTAGTCCCTGGGGCGGGGAGCAAACCCCATGCCACCCCATAAATAGGTTCGAAGAATCCTCAAATACTTAACAACAAAAAGCAATCACAAAAACCAGTTTCCCCATGTGTGTCAGAGTAGAACTGCACTCCATAGGGTTTTCGATGGCTGTGATCTTGCAGAAGGGGATCGCCAAGCCTTTCTTTCTTCTACTGCACCACTCTGTGGATTCGAACTGCCAATCTGCCAGTTAGTAAACAAGCTCAACCAGTTTACACCTCCAGGGACCTCAAAAGCAATCACAGCCCCTCCTACTTTTGAACGTGGTCTAGGTGTAGCTGGTGTGCTTTGCTTCATCCCATGCTCAGAACTATCTAGCTCTTAGCCCATTTTACAAATGAAGAAACTGAGGCTGTTTGTTGCTCAAGGTCACAAAGTGGCCATGTGGCAGAGCTGGGGTTTAAACTGAGATCTGCTTCCCATGCCCCCAAATAGGACAGGAAGTCCCCAGAATGGCATAAGAAGCAGGCGCCCAACAACTGCAAACACCGGGGCCGAGGACCGTTCAGAGCAGAGCACCCATACTTGGCAGTTGCCATTTTGTAAAGGACTTTCTATGAGTGCCTCATTTAACTTCCACAACAGTTCTATGCTAATATCTCCATTTTACAGATGAGGGGGCAAGATTGGGTCATTTCCCAGGGCCACCCAGCAGCAGCTTGGCTGTCTTAACCACACCCTCTATGATCCCCCGGCCCCGCCAATTCTGCATCCATGCAATGGGGATATGTTAAAATCACATCCTCAGATGATGTCAGGGTTAAATGAGGTAACATAAGGGAGATGCTTTAGAAACGGCAAAATGCCACCCGAATGCTAAGGAGTATTATTATTTACCAAAATAGCTCAGTGGGGGGAGTGTAAGAGAGGCTGAGAATTACAAGGTTCTGGATCCAATCCCAGATTTCTGCAGAGTGCTTAAGTGCTGTTCTTCCCCAGACTGGAAGCTCCTTGAGGGCAGGGATCATGTCTGGCTGGCTTCGGTTTCCCCAGTGCCCAGCTCCAGGCATGGCTCACAGAGGGTCCCTGAAAGGTCTTGGCTGAACTATTTAGGATTAATTCAGGACTGGGAAAGAGGATGGAGGGGGAAAAATGGGATTCCAGGGCTGGAAGCAGTCTCAGAGGTGGGCGACCAGAAAATTTATCTTCCAGCTAGGGGACACTTTTGAGAACGAAAAGGGTGCTTTTAATAATCATGAGGAAACTGGGACTGTTCTGAGCCAACCAGGACATCCCAAACCAAAAACCAAACCCATTGCTGCGGATTCAATTCTGACTGATGGTAACCCCATGAGTTTACAGAGTAGAACTGCTCCATAGGTTTTTCTTAGCTGTAATCTTTCCAGAAATAGATTGTCTTGGGTGTAATCTTTCTCTAAGTAGATTGCCAGGTCTTTCTTCCATGGAGCCACTGGGTGATTTCGAACTGCCAACCTTTAGGTTAGTGGTCAAGGGCAAACCAGTTGTGCCACCCAGGAATCAGGACATGTGGTCACCCTGTTTAGTGATCCTTTAGTCTAACGTCCACATTGCAGGGGAAACTGAGGCCCAGGGAGGCGCATAGGCCTGGGAAGGAACCCGGGGCCCTCTGCTCCTTTAGAGGCCAGCTCTTAGAAGAGCTAGAGCAGCAGCAACGAGGCGGTAGAGCTTGCTTCTGAGGGCCTGCAGCTCTCTGGAAGGAATTGGGCTTTATCGGTATAACCCAAAGTTTCTGTTGGGTAAATATCAACACTTCTGGACCGGTTACTAAGGGCCTGAGTGGTTGCTAAGCAGCCACATGACCTCATGAAGGGCCATTGTTCAGAGCTCAATAGTCAGCCTTGAGTGACATTCCCCAACTCCCAAATCACAGGGGCCCCTGGGGCTCTGTGAAAAGATCTGAGAGATTATCATGGTGCTCCACAGACCCACGTTTGTTTTCTTAGGGTAGGTGTGGGGGACTGCAGCCTTTCAAAGAGGAACATGGGGGGGCTTGGGTGCCCAGTGAGGGGCTGCCAGCTGACGCTGCTGCAACAGAACTACCCCAGGAATAAAGAAGTACCCCCATGTCCAGCACCAGGCCTCTTACAGTATACTTGAGCACACATCATTTCACATGGCTTCTGAAAGAGTCTTACGTGGCTGGGGTCATACTGAGCACTCCCCCTTTCCAGTAGAGGAAGCGGGGGTGGAAAGAGGGTAAGTAGCTGGTGCAAGGCTTCCCACCAGTGTTTTGGGTGGCTTTTTTTTAGGTATGGTCAGCAGAATCATGGCTCCCTAAGATATCTACATTCTAACTCCCAGAAACTGTGAATGAATACGTTACCAACCAAACCAAACCCGGTGCCATCGAGTCCATTCCGACTCATAGTGACCCTAGAGGATGGAGTAGAACTGCCCCATAGAGTTTCCAAGGAGCACCTGGCAGATTCGAACTGCCGACCCTTTGGTTAGCAGCCATAGCACTTAACCACTATGCCACCAGGGTTTCCATGAATACTTTACGTTACACATAAAGGAGAATTAAGACTGCAGATGGAACTAAGGTTGCTAATCAGCTGACCTTAAAGTAGGGAGATTGTCCTGGATGATCCGGTGAGCCCAATGTCATCACAAGGGTTCGTAACAGTGGAGACAGAAAAAAGGTCAGTGTCAGAGGGACGTGATGTGAGAAAACCATTGTTGGCTTTGAAGATGGAAGGGGGCCGTGAGCCTAGGAATGTGGGCAGCCTCTAGAAGCTGGAAAAGGTGAGGAGATGGATTTCCCCCTGGATCCTTCAGAAGTAAGGCAGCCCTACCTTGATTTTAGCCAAGTGAGAGCTGACATCAGACTTCTGACCTCCAGAACTGTAAGATGATAAATGTGTGTTGTTTGAAGCCACTAAATTCGTGGTAATTTGTACAGCAGCAGTAGGAGACAAATGCAGTAGGCTTAGAAATCGGCAAGGTCTAAGCTAGGAGGGGGCCTCTGGATCATCTCGTTCCTTGGAGTTAAGAAAACAGGAAGCCCGACCAGCCCTCTCCAAGACCGTGGAGACCTCTGGCCAGAGGGTTGGGTCTTCTAGGCTACTTTTTGGCCAATTCTCCACCAACTGACTTGATCAGGACCCTAAGCACCAAACAGACAGGAGGGCGCTCTCCTCCTACATTACAACTCCAAACACAGCCCACAGCTGCTGGGTGCAGAGGGCCTGTACCTTTCACCTCCAGGGCCTCAGACATCCCATCTGAAAATGTACATAGCACCCTCCATATTACATGGTGGCTGTGAGAATAAAGTAGGAGAGGACAGACGGGAAAACCCAAGGTGCCATTCCTGGCACACAGCAGGTGCTCAATTCCTGCTCCTCCCTTTCTCTCAGTCAGGCTCAGCCTGGGGCTTCTGTCTAACCGGGCCGCTGGCTCCTCCACTCCAGCTTCCTTTGGAATCCAATGGTCTCGTTCCCAGAAGGGTGTTATGTCTGTCTGGCATGCAGAAGGTGCTCACTGAATGCTTGTTGAATGAACCACGGGTCTAACTTCTGAATGCTCCTCTCCTCTCCATCTAAAAGACTCCTGCTTTTCTGTCAAGTTCCAGCTCCCTCCTCCAGGCAGCCTCCCCTGACTCCACCAGATAGAGTCATGCTCCCCTCTGTGCTGGGCTCTGGCTTCCCCGTGGCACCCAGACATCCATGTTAAGAGCCCAAGCCAGGATGGCAGATAAATCTGGGCTCCAAGCCTGGTCTTGCCTGAGTGATTCTGGGTAGGTTAGGCCTCTTCTCTGAGCTTCAGGCGTAGTGATGGTGCCTACATCATGAGTTGCTGGGAGGCGCACAGGAGAAAATGGAAGGAAAGGGCATAGTGCCATGGTGGCACAGAATGAGTGAGCAGCAGCAAGTGGCAGCTGTTGTTTGCATTAGAAGAGTTGTTATTATCTTGTTGTTGTTGTTAGCTGCTGTCAAGTTGGCTCCAACTCGTGGTGACCCCACATACAACAGAACAAAATGCTGCTTGGTGCTGTGCCATCTCCACGATTAGGTTGTAGACTGAACCATTGTGATCCATAGGATTTTCCTTGGCTGATTTTTGTAAGTAGATTGCCAGCCCTTTCTTCCTAGTCCATCTTAGTCTGGAAGCTCCGCTGAAACCTGCTCAGCAACATAGCAACACAAAAGCCTCCAATGACAGACGGGTGGTGCTTGTGCCTGAGGTTCCTTGGTCAGGCATGGAACCGGGATCTCCTACACGGAGGGTGGGAACTCCACCACTGAACCACCCCAGCCTTCTGTTATTTTCGTAGATGTCTTTAGTCAGCTGTGTGGAAAACCAAGGTCTTCCAGGCAGAGGTATATCAGGTGCATCACTCTGAGAGCCCTCAAATCTTTACTGAGTTCCTTCTGTGTGCCAGGCTCTCCTCTAGCTCTTGGGGGACTGATGGGGACAGGAGAATAAGTCCCTGCTCCCTGAGCTGAATTTCTACTGGTGGTAGTGTGGGAGACAGACATTGAATAACTCAACAAATAAAAATAGACTATCAGGAGGGGGTTGTTGGTGTGGAGCACAAAAAGGCAGGGTGGTGGGGAGAGGGGAACAGGGGAGGGCTTCTATTTTAGATAAGGGGGCCAGGGAAGGCCTCTCTGAGGAGGTGGCCTTTAAACGCAGGTTGCGGGAGGCGATTGAGGGAGCCTGGCAGACATTGGGGGAAGAGCATCCCAGCAGAGGGAACAGCAAGGGCAAAACCCCAAAGGCAGGAGGGTGTCAGGCATGCTTGAGAAACAGCAAGGAGGCCACAGAGTGTAAGCTCAGAACACGCGTGCAGAGCTAAGATGTTATTATGTTATTTATAAAAAATATTTGCATATTTATTCACTCTTTTCTACTTTATTAGCGTTGTTGTTGTTAGATGCCTTCGAATCGGTTCCCACTCATTGCGACCCTATGGACAACATTGCCCAGTCCTGTGCCCTTCTCACGATCATTGCTGTGTCTGAGCCCACTGTTGCAGCCACTGTGTCCATCCATCTCATTGAGGGTCTTCCTCTTTTTCGCTGACATTCTACCTTACCAAGCATGATGTTCTCCTCCAAGGACTGGTCCCTCCTGATAATTTGTCCAAAGCACGTGAGACAAAGTCTTCGCCATCCTTGTTTCAAGGAGCACTCTGGCTATATTTCTTCGAAAACAGACTTGTTTGTTCTTTCGGGAGTCCGTGGTATATTCAATATTCTTCACCAATACCATGATTCAAACACACCAATTCTTCTTCAGTCTTCCTTGTTCATGGTCCAGTTTCCACATGCATATAAGGCAACTGAAAATCTCGTGGCTTGGGTCAGGCACACCTTAGTTCTCAAAGTGACATCTTTGCTTTTGAACACTTTAAAGAGGTCTTTTGCAGCAGATTTGCCCAATGCAATGTGTCATTTGATTTCTTGGCTGCTGCTTCCATGGGCGTTGGTTGTAGATCCAAGTAAAATGAAATCCTTGACAACTTCAGTATTTTCTCTATTTATCATGATGTTGCTCATCGGTCCAGTCGTGAGGATTTTTGTTTTCTTAATGTTGAAGTGTAATCCATACTGAAGGCTGTAGTCTTTGATCTTCATCAGTAAGTGCTTTAAGTCGCTTTCCACCAGCAAGGTTGTGTCATCTGCGTATCGCGTGTTGTAAATGAGTCTTCCTCCAATCCTGATGCTCTAGTTTTTCAAGATTATTTGATCAGAATACAGATTGAATAAGTATGGTGAAAGGATACAACCCTGACGCACACTTCTGATTTAAACCACACACTCGCTATCCTCTTGTTCTGTTCGAACAACTGACTCTTGGTCTACGTACAGGTTCTTTATGAGCACAGTTAATTGTCCTGAAACTCCCATTCTTCATGATGTTATCCATAATTTGTTATGATCCACACAGTTGAATGCCTTTGCAAAATCAATAAAACACAGGCAAACATCTTTTTGGTATTCCCTGCTTTCAGGCACGGTCCATCTAACATCAGTAGTGATATCCCTTGGTCCACGCTCTCTTCTGCATCTGGCTTGAATTTCTGGCAGTTCCCTGTTGATGTACTGTTGCAACTGTTTTTGCATTACTTTCAGCAAAATTTTACTTGCGTGTGATATTTATGATATTGTTTGATAATTTCCGCATTCTGTTGGATCACCTTTATTTGGAATGGACACAAATATGGATCTCTTCCAGTCGGTCGGTCAGGCAACAGTCTTCCAAATTTCTTGGCATAGGCAAGTGAGCACCTCCAGCATTGCACTGGTTTGTTGAAACATCTCAATTGGTATTCCATCAGTTGCTGGAACCTTGCCTTCAGTGCCGCTTGGACTTCTTCCTTCAATATCATTGGTACTTGATCATACGATACCTCCAGGAATGGTTGAATGTTGACCAATTCTTTTTGCAACGGTAACTCTGTGTATTCCTTTCATCTTTATTTGATGCGTCCTGGGTTGTTCAATATTTTGCCCATAGAATCCCTCAAAATTGCAACTTGAGGCTTGATTTTTTTTTCTTCAGCTCTTCAGTTTGAAAAATGCCGAGTGTGTTCTTCCCATTTGGTTTTCTAACTGTAGGTCTTTGCACATTTTATTATAATACTTTGTTTTCTTGAGCCACCCTTTGAAATCTTCTGTTCAGCTCTTTTATGCCATCATTCCTTCCATTTGCTTTAGCTGCTCTACCTTCAAGAGCAAGTTTCAGAGTTTCTTGTGACATCCATTTTGGTTTTTTTTCTTTTTCCTGTTTTTTAAAGATCCTTTTGGTTTCTCATGTATAATGTTCACGATATCATCCCACAACTCGTCTGGTGTTCTGTCATTAATGTTCAATGTGTCAAATCTATTCTTGAGATGATCTCTAAATTTAGGCAGGGTATACTCAAGGTTGTACTTTGGCTCTCATAGACTTGTTTTAATTTTCTTCAGCTTCAACTTGAACTTGCATGTGAGCAGTTGATGGCCTGTTCTGCAGTTAGCCCCTGGCCTTGTTCTGGCTGACGGTATTGAGCTTCTTTATTGTCTCTTTCCACAGACATAGTCGATTTGATTCCTGTGTTTCCCATCTGGTGATGTTCACATGTATAGTCGCTGTTTATGTTGTTGAAAAAGGGTATTTGCAATGACTAAGTCATTGGTCTTGCAAAATTCTATCATGCGATTTCTGGTGTTTCTATCACCATGGCTGTATTTTCCAACTATGGATCCTTCTTCTTGGTTTCCAACTTTTGCGTTCCAGTCACCAGTAATTATCAATGCATCTTAAATGCATGTTTGATCAATTTCAGACTGTAGAAGTTGGTAAAAATCTTCAGTTTCCCTTCTTGGCATTAGTGGTTGGTGTGTAACTTTGAATACTAGCCACATTCATTGGTCTTCCTTGAGGCGTATGGCTATTATCCGTCACTGACAGCGTTGTACTTCAGGATAGATCTTGAAATGCTCTTTTTGATGAGGAACGCAATGCCATTCCTCTTTAACTTATCATTCCTGGTATAACAGACCATATGATTGTCTGGTTCAATATGGCCAGTACCAGTCTATTTCAGCTCACTAATGCCTAGAATATTGATCTTTATATATTCTATTTTAATTTGACTACTTCCAGTTTTCCTAGATTCATACTTCGTACATTCCATGTTACAATTATTAATGGGTGTTTGCAATTGTTTCTTTTCATTTTAAGTCATGCCACAACAGCACGTGAAGGTCCCGAAAGCTTGACTCCATCTGTGTCATGAAGGTCGACTCTACTTTATGAAGGCAGCTCTTCCCCAGTCGTGTTTTGAGTGCCTTCCAACCAGAGGGGCTCATCTTCTGGCACTATATCAGACAATGTTCCACTGCTGTTCATAAGGTTTTCACTGGCCAATTTTTTCAGAACTAGACTATGAGGTCCTTCTTCCTAGCCTGTGTTAGCCTTGAAGCTCCACTGAAACTTGTTCACCAGGGATGACCCTGCTGGTATTTGAAATACTGGTGGCATAGCTTCCAGCATCACAGCAACAGGCAAGCCACCATAGTATGACAAACTGACAGACACGTGGTGGACTTTATTAGTAGGAAACACATATTCATTGAACCTCCTCCAGATAGCATGTCATTGAAAATGCTCACAGCAATCCTCTGTGGTGGTACAATTGCTCCCATTTTGCAGATGTGCAAACTGAGGCTCAGAGAGACAAAGTGTTTTGTCCAAGGTCACACAGCTAAGCCAGGGTTTGAACTAGGTCTGTTTGCTACTGCAGTTCATGCTTCTTCTCCCGGGATACTAGGCTGCGTGGTACTCATGCTTTGCAGACTCCTGCTCTCTCAGCACAACTCATTCCTGGCCCGGGGTGACTTCCTTCCTGGCTGGGTATTTATAACCAGCATCTATGGCCTCCTAGCCTGGGTTTCTGTTCCAAGACACAGAGGCAGTCATGGTGCTTTGTTGTAGGTCCTGGGGTGGCCTCCGTGGCTCTGGAAGGCACAGTTCCAAGAGTCTAGACATGTCATAAAGATGCTGGGGATGAAGGCAGATGCTTGGGAAGTGGGAACATTTGAGGACCTATAAAAAGTTTGTCAGAAAAATTGAATCGCAAATGCTCTGCAGGTCAGCTCAAGTCTCTCACTATTTTGTGGTGTCTTGGCTGCCTGGGCCAGGCTGGGTTTGTGGAGAGGTCATGCCTCTGCAGTGTAATGGGAGGAGCTAGGAGAACCTTCTGGAAGGAGACCTGATGGGACACGGGTAGGCAGTGTGACCCCAGGGCAGGGATCCTACAGAGACCAGGCTGCAGGTCCTTTCTGCAGCAAAACAGGGCACTGGGGCTGGCTTCATGCGAGGGAGGAGGAACAGGCTGAGCACTCAGGCAGGGGCACTACAGAACATGCTCACCCAGGGCTTGTTCAAGGTGGGCAGAGTGGCCAAAAGCAGCTGGAACGAGGTGTGTATACCAAAGATAACTTTCTTTCCTACTATTCTGTTTTTATGTTCCCTCTGCCATCATTTGTCTCAGTCTGCAACGGTCTTGTCTATGTATTTGTTTACACATCTGTTATCTTTTATGCTTCCCAGGATATAAACTCTAGTAGGCTGGACAATAAGCCCACAGACTCTGGAGCTCCACCACTTACCAGCTAGGTGACCTGGGCAAATGGCTTAACTTCTCCGTGCCTCAGTTCCCCCATCTATAAAATGGGAATAAAAATAGCATCCATCTCATAGGTTTTTTTCTGAAATAAATCAGTTAAGTGTGTGAACTGCTTACCCTACAGCAGTGCCAGAGACAGCACAGTTCTGCACCAGTTATTAGTTCTGACCTGTCTATCTGGCTCTGCCTTCCTCAGTACCCAGCACATGTAGATGTTCAACAAACGTCAACGGATGGGTGGGCAGGAGGGAGGCAGTCAGACAGTGCGGCACATGGACTCTAGTAATAGCATCCGCCTTTGTGATCTATTCAACGACCACTTGGCTGGTGAGGAAGCTGAGGATCAGAGAGGCTCAGTTCCTTGCCCAAGGGCACACAGCGGAGGCAGAGGGGGCCCACGGAGCCCAGTCAGTGTACCTCTCCCACTGGCTGCTCCGAGTATCCTGTTCACACCTCTTGCAGAGAAGGGCAGAGTTATTTGGGCTCATGGGCAGACAGGGGCCAAACAGGTGCTGGGACCAAGGTGTTTAGATCAGAATGACATCCTTAACTCTTGGTTCCTCCCCCCCACCCCCCGTCCCAAGCCTACAGTGAAAGGAATCTCAAGTGTTTCTTTCATAAGTTGGGCAGGTGCCCAGGGCTGGGAGGGAGCCACTTTTCAAGGGCCCATTTCTGTAGCCAAGATCTTAATTTTCCCAACCAGACAGAAATCCTTGACTCCACAAGTTAACTCACCAGTACCAGCTGTGTGTGTCTTGGCCTGCAGTCAGGCCGCTTTCGCGCTGCACCAGCTCACTCCTCCCTATCGTCCTACCTCAGGTATCATCCTTATCCCCATTTCCCAAGTGGGAACACAGTGGCCCCAACAGGTAAAGTTCCCAGGACTGCAGTTCACGGTTTTCCTGGTTGTGCGCTGTGCGAGTGTCGGAGGCCCTGTTTGTATAAGCAATGATATGAATGACGCCCTCTGGGCACATCATTCACGTCCCCCATATGCTGAAAGGAGTCAATGCAAAAGAGGGAACAGGGCCCCAATAAGCTACAAAGCTTTGCAAGTATCCCTGGGAGGGATAACAAGATGTCTATTGCACAATGGCCCATGGTAGTCACTGGTCCCAAAGTGAGAAAGTGGCAGAGCAGGGAGTCAGACCCAGATCTGTGTGATTCTGAAGCCCTTTCTGTCTTCAAGCCATCCTGCTAAGAACGGGGCGGGGGGGGGGTCACTGTGGTGGCAGGACCAAAGTGACTGGGGAGAGGGGGGACCAGGAGGTCAAGTGCTGGAGTCAGGCTGCACTAAAAGCTGGGGGTGTGGAGCTGAAGATGGTGCCACGGAGGTACCACGGTGAGGTGGTGACCCAGGTATGTATCCTCCATATGCAGAAAGAAGGCAATGCAAAGAAGAAGGGGCCAGACCTCACTAAGCTACCAAGCTCTTTGGCATCTGTGCCCTTCCTTTTGGGTCAGATCAGCCTGAATTGCTTTTGGAGAACTGCTCATCCTCCACTCTAACACTGGGAGATCTGATGAGCTGACCCCAACTGGGGGTCTCAGGTTAGGTATGAGTCCCAACCTTGGCCAAAAAAGCTGTGTAGTCCCCGGACAGGAACTGGCTCTTGGATACGCATGTGACCTATGAGCTGCTGAGAGGCAGACTTAAGACTTTTGCTAAGACTATAGAGAATGAAGAGCCCCTGGGTGAGGCGAATGGTTAATGCACTCACCTGCTAACCAAAAGGTTGGAGGTTTGAGTCCTCCCAGAGGTGTCTTGGAAGAAAGGCCTGGTGATCTACTTCTGAAAAATCAGCCACTGAAAACCCTATAGAGCACAGTTCTACTCTGACACACATGGGTCACCATGAGTTGGAGTCAACTCAACCACAACTGGTGTACAGAGAATGAAGTGCTCTGTTTCTGCTGGGTGGCTGGGCTGGTAGGATGGATGTATGAAGCTGCTGGGGAGCTATCTTTACCACCACACATGGAGAGGTTGCCTGAAAGTGAAGCCAGCATTAGGGGAAGACAGAACTGAGAGCTGGAGTGAGAAGGAGGGAATAAGTTCTGATGACGTTGTTGCAGGCCCTGGATCCACCTGTGCCTGAAGCCTGTTACTCTAGAGGTTTTCAGTTACCCAAGCCAATCAATTTTGTGCTTAAGCCAGTCTGAGTCAGTTTCAAGAGGAATAGTCCTGACTTCTACAGCTCATAACCTTCTTGGAACAAACAACAGAGAATGGAAAAAAGGAGACATACGTGCGCGAGGGGACAGCCTGGAAGAAGAGGTTAGGGAGGAAGTAGGGGGTTGGGGAGGAGGGAAGGAAAGAGGAGAGGACAAGAGAGGAGAGTAACAGAAGGTAGCCCTGTAGTTTCCAGGAGAGAGGCCAGCTGCTCCTGTCACCTACTCTGCTATTTATAGACCTTGTGGCTCTCAGGGTACCTCCCCACCTGTTATCTCTGCCCTTCAAGCGCTAATTTGTTTTCCAACATTTCAAACATGCTTTTCTTCCCTGAGAAACACTGCCGGCTTCTCTGGGCTCCTCATTCTGTGAAATGCAATCTCCCCGGGAGGGGTGACAAGACGAACCATACTAACTACTAACGGCTGTGGTGCCTTGGAGTTTACAAAGCGCTTTCACACATAGGATCTTATTTGAGCCTCTCAAAAACCTAGTGAGGTAGACAGGGAAGGTAGCAACCCCACCTCCCAGATGCAGAGGTAGATACAGGGCCCAGGGACGAGAGTCGTGCTCAAGGTGCCCCAGCTTGTGGTGCTGGGTTTGCCTCCAGGTCCTCTGACTTCCAATCCTGGCTTCTCTCATAAGATCCTGGGGGGGTGGATGGGGGCTTGGAGATTATTTGCAGCACTCCTTGGTTCCCCAAGATTCATTGTGAGCTTGATGTTTAAAGAGCCCCCAAGGAGGCACGAGGTTCCATAAATGACGTCTTTGCACGTGTTCTGAGGAGTCCCAGGCTTTCCGTTTCCACAGAGAAATGATTGAAAGATGCAGCAGGGAGTTCAAATGCTGGGAGTTGCTGCACACTTTTCCTTTCAAGTTTCTGTGCTGAACGATTTGGTTTCCATTTGGGGAGCAGTCAAGTAGCTTCAGTTTTAAGGAGCTGCTGACAAGAAAGACGCTGGCCTCTTGCAGTTTTTGATCAGGGTGCATTTAACTCTGACTTCCCAAACCTGAACAGCTGGTCCAGGCCCTTTCAAATCCAGCAGGCAATTAAATTTTCACAAAAAGAAGGAGAAACTCCAGGGATAATGAGATGGGAGCAACTCAAAGACAGCAGCTGGGTTTCAGAACAAAGCTGTGTAAGCCACTGGGTTGTAGACTCCTTTTATAATGAGGTGACAGGGGAGCCAGGATGGGGAACCCTCAGGATGGGAGCTCTGCAGTGGGAATGTTCTAAGCTCCTGATGATGGCAGTAGAGAGCCCAGAGCCTGCCTCCTAGGAGGGGTGGGACTCTGCAGGTGTTAAAGGGAGGTGCTGACCACCTGTGACACCTCACTGGGACGTTCTCTGGTGGGATCAGGAAACAGAAGGACCAGCCCTATTATGAGTTGGATTGTGTCCTCTCTCCCTCCCCCCTCTGCCCACCCAGCCCAAACATGTGATGGAATCCTGACCCCATACCTGTGGATGTGATCCCATTTGGGAATAGGGTTTTCTTTTCTACATTAATGAAGCCATATCGGCATAGGGTATGTCTTAAACTTAACCACTTTTTTTTTGTTGTTTTTAATTGTGCTTTAGGGGAAAGTTTACAGAGCAAATTAGTCTCTCATTGAAAAATTAATAAAATCCTGCGATGTATCAACACCCTCCTGTTCTCCACACTGGGTTCCCTGTTTCCTTTCATGCAGTACTCCTGTCCCTTTTTGGCTTCTCGTCTTTGCTTTCGGACTGGTGTGACCATTTAGTCTCATATACGTGGTTGAACTGCGAAGCATGTCCCTCACATGTGTTACTGTTTGCCCTATAGACCTGTCTAATCTTTGGCTGAAGGGTGAACCTCAGGAGTGACTTCAGGACTGAGTTAAAAGGGTGTCCAAAGGCCATAAACCTAATTACTTTTGAGACATAAAAAGAGCAGATCGGGCAGAGATCTGAGCCTGAGCTGGGGACAGAAGCACAGTGAGGATCTCTGAGGAACCAAGGCACCCGGGGCTGCAGAAGCCGAGATAAGGATCTTCTCCCAGAGCTGACAGAGAAGCTTCCCCTGGAGCCAGGCTTCTAAACTCCTGAATCATGAGAAATAAACTTCTGTTCTTTAAGGCCGCCTACTTGGTTTTTTTACTTGTGGTATTTCTGTTACAGCAGCACTAGGGAACTAATACAATCCCCTGACCAGCCCCTCTTCTGCGTGTTGGGCTTTTGCAGCTGAAATGACTCATCAACATGGAAGTCCAACAGGCACCTCAAACTGAGCCCTGCCCTTCTCTCCAGGCCTGCTCCTCTCTTAGTCTTTCCCTTCTCAGGATATGGCTCCTACAGCCTCTCCTGTCACCCCACCCCCCAAGCCCATCACCAAATCCTGGAGGTTCTGCCTCCAATACTGTTCATGTCTTCTTACCCCTCCACTGACTTCGCTCTCCCCAGTCCACCATCATTGCTCACCTGGACGAATACAGCACCTCCCACCTGCTTCCTGGCTTGCACTTTTGCTCCTATAATCCACTCTCCGACAGAAGGGTCTTCTGGAAGCTAGATCATATTGCATCCCTGCTTTGATCCTTTGATGGCTTTCCTGCAGTTCGATAAAGTCCAGACTCCATACATGGCTTGCAGGCCCCTGTCCACCGTCCTCTCAGCCCTACCTCTTGCTCTCTAGGCTCCAGTCACATCCGCCTTCCTTCAGTGTCCCCAGAATGACCTCAGGGCTTTTGCACTTACTGGTCCCTCTACTGGCAACACTTGTGCTCCTGCTTTCTTCCTGCCAATCCTTCTGCTCCTGCAGTCACCTCTGCAGAATGACCTTCCCTGAATCTCCAACTGAAGCCATTCCCATTATGCTCATAGAACATTCTGTACCTGCTTCTCGTAGCATTTACCTGGAATGGTAACTGGGCAGTTGTCTGTGTGATGATGTGTTTCATTCCTGTCACCTCCGCTAGGCTGAGTGCTCCTGGGAGCAGAGGGCATTTGTCCTGTGCATGGTTATACTCTCAGAGCCTGAAACTACATCTGGTACACAGTTGGTGCTCAATGATTGTCTGAGTGATGGGGAGAAGTCAGCTGCTCTGTGGGTGCCTGGCCAGAGTGGGGCGAGTGGCAACTGCCTTTCACAGCACATGTGCAAAGTATGGTAGGGCATCATTGTGGTTAGCTCCCCAGCAGCCCCTGGCTTTAAACAAGTTAAGACCCGCACTGCCTGGCACGTGGGAGTGGATCAGAACCTGTCACCTATTGTTATTATTATCCCTATTTTACAGTTGAAGAAGATGAGGCTCAGAGAGTTGGAGTGACTTGCCTACGGTCACACAGCTAGCAAGAAGTAGAGCTAGTATTTGAACACTGATCTGACTCCAAAGTCAGTGCGTTTAACTGCTAGACTCTTCTGCCTCTCCGAGGCTATCCTGCTTCTCCCAGGGGTTGATGAAGACCGCCTAGCACCTCACACAAAAGCTGCATCACTTCTTTATTTCTAGAACATGCTTCCATGAGGGGCTCAGCAAGACAACATTGAATCCATTCCTGCTACTCTGTCCCCTTGGCCTTTATCTCTGGCTCAGCTGCTCATTGTCACTTAGACTACTGCAACCGTCTCCTAATGCGTGGTGTCCCCTAAACGCAGTATTATGGATTGAATTGTGTCTCCAAAAAATCTGTGTTGGAATCCTAATCCCTATACCCATGGATGTAACTCCATTTGGGAATAGGGTTTTATTTGCTATGTTAACGAAGCCAATCACTTTTGAGATATAAAAAGAGCAGATTAGACACAGAGACAAAAAGTCCAGATGGGGGAAGAAAGATGCCATGCCACGTGAAGATAGCCAAGGAATCAAGGAACAGAAACTGCAGAGAAACAAGGACTTTCCCTCAGAGTTGACAAAGAGGGGCTTCGCCTAGAGCTGGCACCCTGAGTTTGGACTTCCAGCCTCCTAAACTGTGAGAAAATCAATTTTTTGTTTGTTAAAGCCACTTCCTTGTCATATTTCTGTTATAGTAGCACTAGCAAACTAATACCCAGCCATGGCCTTGCTGGGTGAATTGTTTTTCTAAGCTCAGAACTGATGGTGTGATTGCCAGGCTTAAATGAAAACCTTTGCTAGGCTCCCGACTGTCTGAGGACAGGGCGCAGGCTCCTGTGGCATTCACCACTGGGCCCCAATGTTCTTCTCAGTCTTCAGCCCAGCTTGGTAGTTAGGAGTCAGACAGACCTGGGCTCTATCTTGGCTTCACCTAATTGTAGCTGGTTACTTGGCTCAGTTACTTCATTACATATAATACAGTGATTAAGAGAATGGGCTTTAGAGTCAAATTGCCTGGGTTCCAATTCTATTTACTAGCTGTATGACCTGGGTCAAGTGAGTAAACCTCTCTGTGCCCAGAGTAAAATGAGGATGATAATAATGATTATTTTCCTTTATAGCATTTATATGAATCAGTATCAAGAAGGGGCTTAACAAATGTTAGTTATCTATCATCATCATCATCATGATTTCTTTAAGTGGGGAAAATAGTAGACTCTAACTTCATAGTCACCACCGGTCTGTCAGTTTGTCATACAATGGTGGCTTGTGTGTTGCTGTGATGCTGGAAGCTATGCCACGGGTATTTCAAATACCAGAAGGGTCACCCACAGTGGGCATGTTTCAGCAGAGATTGCAGTCTAAGACAGACTAGGAAGAAAGGCCTGGCAATCTATTTTCGAAAGTAAGCCAATGAAAACTCCACGAATTACAACAGAATATTGTCTGATGTGGTGCTGGAAGATGCGCCCACTAGGTTGGAAGATCCTGAAAATACATAGTGACTGCAACAATGGACTCGATCATACCAGTGACCACAAAGATAGCACAGGACTGGGCAACGCTTTGTTCTATTGTGCATGGCGTTGTCATGAATTGGAGCTGACCTGATGGCATCTAACAACAACAACAACTTCACAGGGTTGCAAGAATTAAAAAAAAAAGTGTAACTTCAAAAAGCTTAGCCTAGTGCTTGGAACATAATAAATGTTAATTGTTTTTAATTATTGCCATTTTTATTCTCTTCCTCCTCTCCCTCTCCTTCACCCTTCATCCTGCTAAAAAAAGCCACTTGCTTTCCTTCTATGTATTGTGTCCTTTCAGGCCTCAGCTCCTGTGGTTCCCCCTTCCTGGAATGCCCCTTCCCATTCCTGTCTGACAAAATAAAATTCAATCTCCAAGGCCTTATAGGTCACCTCCTCCAGGAAGCCTTCCTATTCCTCCTCCTTGACAGAGCAAACCACAGTATCCTCAAGCTCTTTGTGAACCTTTACAAGTAGCCTGAGTCGGGGGTTGATTCTAGTTATTTGGGTGAATCCTCAAAAGCATTTTCTCTCACCAGCTCATGCACCCCTCAGGGAAAAGGAATTTTGTCCATTTTCCTACCCTTAGCATGGTGCCTGGAAGGAGTTTGGGACCGAGGAAGAAAGGGAAGGAGAGAGGAATATGAATGTGAAGACACTGCTTTTGGGTGGGGGGGTCACTTTCTGCTCCAGTCTGCTCAGGCCACATACTTAGCCTTGAGGGTTTGCTTAAGCTCAGTTTAAATACCCTCCGCTCACGCCTAAGAAGCCCTCTTCCTGTTCTCTCCTCTCACAGTGCCATCTTCTATGCATTTATTGGTTTCCCTGTTATAAACTGTCTGCCCCTTGGGAATTGATCTAAGCTTCACGGGCAGGGGCCATGACTCTTTTGCTCACTGTCTATTTTCAGCACATAGTGGCTGCTTTAACCATTTGCAGAATGAGCGAATGACATACAATGAAACGACAGTGACAAATGGAGGCAGCCCCTTCTGTGTTGTTACTCCTCAATGGGGATGTCTCGATTTTGACTGGTCCCAACTGGTGGCGTGACTCCTAGGGACATCCAATTTATACCACTGGCCATAGAGGAGGAGGCACTTTCAGAATTTGAGATACATGTTGTTACGCTGCATCTAAGATGCTCTCGGTTGTAGATCCACTGTTATTTTATGTATCTCTAAGAAAGGAAGCCACTGCCAATTATTATTGTAAGATGCATCCTGATTTCAGAGAAGCTGAAACATGAAATAACATGTGCCTCAGAATTGACGGAATTAGGTAGCATGCAGAACCCAAGAGGCTTCTTTTTTCTCCCCTTATCTCCAGGTCCATCCACATCCACCACCAGAATTTGGACAGCTTTTCAGAGAGGATCTCACATTTAATTTTAAGTCCTCATTTGGTATTAAACAGTGTTCATAGTGACAAAAATCTTCTTCATATACTATTATAGCATTTGTCCATCCAACCATTTATCTACCTACCTCCTTACCCTTCCATGATCCCTCAGTCTACCCATTAATCCAACCATCTGACCAGCTTCCCTCATTTCATCTATCCATCCTACCACCTACCCACCCACTCGCCTGTCTGCCTACCTACCATCTCATCCATCTACCCACCTTCTCATTTGTCCATTCACCCATCCACCCATGCATCTATCTGTCCACCTATCATGTTTGTCCACCCATCAGTCCATCTGTTCACTCACTTGTCTGTCCATCTATCCACCTGTCCATCCATCCACCCACCCACTCATTTGTCCACCTACCCTCCCATCCATCCATCCACCATCTGTGCACCTACCACATCCATCCACCTATTAGTCTATCTGTCCACCCACCTGTCCATCTGTGGACCCACCCCTTCATCTGCCCATCCACCCACCCATTTGTCCATCCACCCAAATGTCCTTTATCCATTATCTGTCGACACTTAACTGTTCACCGCTAGTCTAGTAGAGAAAACAAGTTAAATAAATGACATCGGTGGCCTGGGGTAAGAACTAATGCTCATGCTTCTATCTGAGGTTCCAGCTAATTAGTGGCAGGGCAGGATCCACAACCCCACTTCTGTCCACTGTGCCAGTGGTTCTCAGCTCCATCAGCTCTAACACTCCTTTTATTATCTTGTAATCAAGTTCCCAGATAATATAACCTACCACTATGCAATTTTACAAAGGTGCATAATGCCCTAAGCATAATGTAGAGGAGAAATAAAAGGAAAGTGATTTATAATATTTTCATGTCTCAATGCTTGGGCATGACTATGCTAAAAGCCATATGAGGCGGTCAGGTGATGGCGCCTACTTGGAATGAACTAGTTGGATGGAAGAGAAGACAACATTTAACTGAATCTTGTCAACTCTTTTCTTTATATTTGACATTTTGAAGTTAAGAGCTAAATAAATCTATTCATATATATACACTGAATCACTGGAAGTGTGGAGGTACTAACACAGGCAGGGCTGTCACATCAGCATCTCAAATGCCACAAGTGACGTCTGAGGTTCTGGTTTTTTTAAATAAGGACAGTCCTTGTTGAAGTTCTGAACAAAATATGGTTTTCCCTTGATTTACTTGGTAGTTTCATCCCTGGAAATTCCAGGATGTATTAATGTGCTAACATATACAACTGATTTGTTCCTTCTTCTGGCAGTCCATGGTATAGCCAATATTTTCAGCCACACCACAGTTCAAATGCATCAGTCCTTCTGTTTTCCTTTTTCATTATCATCTTTGCATACATATGAGGTGGTTGAAAAGACCATGGCTTGGGTCAGACGCACCTTAGTCATCAAAGTGATGTCTTTGCTTTTTAAAACTTAAAAGAACCAAAAGAAGGAACAATTCAGTCTTAGATGAAATACAACCAGAATGTTCCTTAGAAGCAGGGATGGCAAGACTCTGGTTAACTTGCTTTGGACATGTCATCAGAAAAGACCTATTGCTAGAAAAGGACATCCTATTTGGTAAAGTAGAAGGTCAGCGAAAACGAGAAAAACCCTCGATGAGATGGATGGACACAATAACCGCGATAGACTCAAATATACCAGTGATCAGGAAGATGGCACAGGACTGGGCAACGCTTCATTCTGTTATACATAAGGTCACCATGAGTCACATGTAAAAAAGAGTTAGGTTCTGGGCTTAGATACAAACAAGGAGGGTTTTCACTGACGTCAGAGTCTAGTGAGACACTTGGGTCTTCAATGGGTGGGGCTGTCCTGTGCATCGCAAGACCTGTAACAACCTGGTCCTTGTTTACTAAATGCCAGGAGGCCCGGGCCATTGTGACAACCAAAAACACTCCCCACCCCTCACACACATTTACCAATCTCCCCTGGAGGGAGCAGCCCTGATGACAGCTAGACCCTGCCATCTCCTTCCAGAGCCAATTTTCCCGGGGCCAGTCCCTATTGGGTCGCTATGAGTCAGAATTGACTTGACCGCAATGGGTTTGGTGTTGTTTTAGTCCCTCCTCTCAGCCAGAGTCTGAGACTTCAGTTAGCCAAAGCTAATAAAATTCTTCAGAAGGACAAAGATAGCCTCTGGAATTCAGGAGGCCACATGTTACAGCGAAAGTGGACCTACATCCAAAAGTCCCAAAACCGAAGTCTCAACTGGGTGACACTGGGGAATTCTGTTCGTCTCTATTTCTTGAACCACCAGATGGGAATAATAACATCTCCTTTGTTAGGAGGGGGCCAAACCAAACCTGACTTTGCTAATTCTGATTTCGTTCATACGAGGCAGCAGTGGTTCAGTGGTAGAATTCTCACCTTCTGTGAGAGAGATATGGATTCGATTCCCTTTTAATGCAACCATCACCCATCTATCAGCAGTGACTTGTGCATTGCTACGATGCTGAGCAGGATTCAGCAGAGCTTCCAGACTAAAAGAGACTATGAAGAAAGGCCTGGCGATCTACTTCCAAATATCAGCCAATGAAAACCATGTGGATTCCAAGGGCCCAATCTGCAACCCGTCATGGGGATGGTGCAGGACGGGGCAGTTTTTTGTTCCTTTGTGCATGGAATCCCCAAAAGTCAGGGGCTGACTCAACAGAAGCTAACAACAACAATTTTGTTCATGCTGACAGGAGAGGCATGGAGCTGGGAAGGGCGCCGTGCCCTGTCAGCCTGGGTTGGCATTCCCACTGCTCTGCTTATTGGCTGTGTGGCCCTGGGTAAGATGCATGACTTCTCTGAGCCTCAGTTTCCTCCTCTGTAAATGGAGGTGATAGTAGGGGCTGCTCCACAATATAGGTGCAAGATTTTAATGAGAAATTTCAGGCAAAGTGTTCAGCAGAGGGTCTGCCCCAGAGCAAGACTCAGTACATGTCAGCTATTATTATTGGTATTGTTTTTATTTAGCGTTAGAGGAATATGTGCTGGGCTTGGGGAGTGGGATATGGCAATGGAACACAATGACCAGACTGGGAGCTCTTTGAGGGCCAGGACTGTGTTCTACTCACTTTGGTCCCCAGCACCCAGTGGGTGCTCAGAGAATGAGTGAGTGGTTATTGGGTTCATGCTGAGGGTCAATGAGGGTAAGTGAAGAGGGAGTGAGCTGGGTGAAGGTGGCAGCACCGACCAACTTCTGAGATGGGCTAAGACCATATATCCTGTCCTGTCTGGCCAACTCCCAACATGACACCTGCATCCCAGGTGAGGGTAAGGTAAGATGAAGAGGTCCCTTGTGGTCAGGCCAGGCTTTGTCCTTCCAGCAGAGTTAAGGAGACCAAGGAGGGTGGGGCCTGCCCAGGTGGGACCAAGGCTCAGGTCCTGCCCCTAACACCACAGGTATCCGCAGATGCTGCTGGATGGAAAAGCAGCCCTCTCAACGCTATCCACCCCCCAAAGGGAAGACTTGGATCAAGGTGCTTTCCTGGCCCATGTTACTGTGAACTCAGCCAGCCTGCTCCCCCAGCACCAGTGTCTGC
Source organism: Elephas maximus indicus (assembly GCF_024166365.1). Classification (NCBI taxonomy): domain Eukaryota; kingdom Metazoa; phylum Chordata; class Mammalia; order Proboscidea; family Elephantidae; genus Elephas; species Elephas maximus. The sequence continues at coordinate 35,505,889 of NC_064838.1, forward strand.
ACCCACCTGAAGCCCACTCTCCAAAACCCTGCATGTCCAGGAGACTTTCAAAGCAAACCAGGACTTTAAAGCGCCTGGCAGGGTAAGGGATTAGGTGAGGCCTATGGAATCCCTAAGTGAAATGTTAGTGGTTCGAATCCAACCAGAGGTGCTTTGAAAGAAATCAGCCATTGAAAACCCTGTGGAGCACAGTTCTACTTTGACATACTTGGGGTTGCCATGCGTTGGAGCAGACTCGACGTCGACTGTTTTTTTTTTTTTTTTATAGAGTGCAAATCCTCACACTCAAAGTTCAAAGACAGAAAATCCTTCGGCACATAAAGCCCAGCAGAGAAATCCTGTGCTTTCCAAGAGCAAAAAAGACACAGGCTTAGGGGGCTGGAACCCAGGGGAAGTTTGCTTCCCACACCTCAGTTCTGACTCTTGAACATTCGGTCTCCTATGAGCTATTTTTGGCTCCAACGGCTTCATAAATGTCTCTTTGGAATTGGGGCCTTGGGCAGCCAGGGCCTCCTGTTTGGTTTGAGAATCACGCGTGACTTCCCCGATAAGATCGCTTAATAGCTGCCCAAATGATTCTTGCAACGTGTTCCTGGCCTCGGCCATTTATTCCAGACCCTAAAATCATCTCTTTCCACTTGCGTGGTTTCCACTGCTCAGAATGCAGAGAGGCATTTGTGGCTGTCACGTAGCCTGGGGTTTCCAGTACCCCTGTCTAGCTTTTATTAAATAACAGATAAACAAAATAAAAACCTACCAACTGAAAAGAATAGAAAAAAAAAAAACAGAAAACACGAAAGGACATATATTTGCCATCAACAGAAAAAAACAATCAGGCGAAAAAAACCACAGCCACCATTATAAGCACAGCCTGTCCCCATCTTGACTGCTGAGCAACTCCAACCCATGGTGACCCCATGTACAACAGAACAAAACATCACTGGTCCTGCATCTCTTCACGGTCATTGGTATGCTTGAGTCCATTGTTGTGGCCACTGTGTATTTTGAGTGCCTTCCAAACTAGGCAGCTCACCTTCCAGAGCTATACTGGCCAATATTCTGTTGTAATCCATGGGGTTTTCATTGGCTAATTTTCGGAAGTAGATCACCAGGCCTTTCTTTCTAGTCTGTCTTAGTCTGGACACAAACAATAGCTACTTTTTATTGAGCACCTACTATGTACAATGGTTTGTGCTCAACTACTAACTGAAAGGTTGGCAGTTCTGTGGAAGAAAGGCCTGTGATCTGCTTCCATAAAGATTATAGCCAAGAAAATGCTATGGAGAAAACACATGGGGTTGCCATGAGTCAGAATGGACTTGACGGTGATGGGTAGCTATGTGCAAAGCTCTGTTCTGGTAACACTATTCTGGTAACACAAGTGATACAGTGTAATATGATACACTCCTCACTCACAACCATAATTGGAAGACTTTAAAGATGAGAAAACCGAAGCTTAGAACGGGGATGTGACTTGCTCGAGTTCCCACTGTAAGTGGTAGAATCAGGATGTGAAACCAACTGTTCTGACTGCTTTCCTCCCCTAAAATGTGCAAGACACATGCCTCTGGGTGGTTCTCTGAAAAACACTTCTTATTTCAATAGTGTGCATTATTTTTGTAAATCAGAAAACAAATAAACAAATACAATGTAACTTGAACGTGCACACTGACCTCATGGGTGTTATTCCTCAGGACAAAAATGAAGGTGAGTTCAAGGAACAATATTAAGCTAAGCTGGGTGTCTGAGCCAGAAGAAGCCCCCGGTCTGGCCTTCTGGGTTGACAGTGGTAGAGGCAAGGCCAAGAGAAGTGAAGGGTCCTGAACCAGAACTTGACCACAGAAGCTGGTCCACAGTAGGGCCTGCTCTTTATACCTCCTGGACCTGCCTCTAACTACTGATTCTATTTTCCAAACAAAAGCTGGGACACCCAGCCCACTAAAGGGCTTTGGAGACTTTCCAGTAGTATAAAGAGACGAGATGGAATGGAGAAGCTAAACTGGAGGCCTACTTGGGGTCATTTTGAAGGTTTATCTTGGCCATAGGAAGAATATTTAAGATCCAGCCTGGTACACTGCATTGTCCCTGGGACATTTGTCATTTACTTTGCCTGCGTGGTATCTAAACCTCTTCCTATCTTTGAGGAGCTGCCCAAGTTGGGACAAGGAGACTTCCTTTCCGTTCGAGAAGCTGAATATGCCTGTGACTTGCTTCACCAGCCTCCTTTGCTGCTAAGGGTTAAGGCATGTGATCTGGGCTCCACCAGCCAGAAGCAGCCACCCCAGACTTTGCACTGAGAGCTAGTGATTACAGAGACAGTGGCCTTGGGGAGTGGGGTCTTCCCCAGGCTGTTTCGATGCAGAGTTTGGGGCACTGGTCCTTAGTCAGCAGCCTGAGCTTGTTCCCAGTCCTTGTAGAGAGATACTGAAATGCCCGATGAGCTTTTAATAAATTCCCTTTCTGCCAAATCACTCATGTCAATCACTGACATCTGCATTCTAAAGCCCAGACAGATCCAGTACTTGGTGGGTTACTTGCACAAGGGCCTTTACTATTGAAATAAGAGCCCCCATAGGAAGAGGGCAAAGCTTAACTTTTACCAGGAGGAAGTCCATTATGTGGGAAAGAACAGATGCACAGTGATCAAAGGGACCCAAGCTCCAGTACCACCTCTACCCTGGCTGTGTCTCTGGGCAAGTTACCTATATTAGTTTCCTCTTGGTGCCATTACAAATTGGCACAAGCTTAATGGCTTAAAACACCACAAATTTATTATAGCTCTATAGATCAGAATTCCAACACTTGTACCACTGGGCTAAAAATCAAGATGTTGGCATAGCTGCATTTCTTTCTGAAGGTTCTAGGAAAAAATCATTTCCTTGCCCTTTCTAGCCTCTAGAGGCCACCTGCATTCCTTAGTTCATGGCCCCTTCCTCCTTTTTCAAAGCCAGCAATGTTACATCTTTCTGACCTTCTTTCTATCATCACACAACTGAGAAATCTCCATTACTTTTAAGGACTCACGCAATGCGACTGGGCTCTCCTGCAGCGGTGTCACTAGGGTTGGTGTCACCCAGTGTGGTAACTCACCCACATTTCCACCCCACGCCCCATGTGGCTCTCTGTAGCTCCTCCCCTCTCCCACTGACTAAGGCAGAGACCCACCTCTCTGCCCAGTGGCAGGCCCAGCCACCTGCACTCTAACTGCCAGGTGATGGGGGGTGGTTATGAGTTACTGCACTGAGTGATGGATAGCACCAACCCTAGTGACCCCACTGCCTTGACAGCCCCACTCCTGGCAGCACTGGCCTGCGTGCCATCACTACAGACCCTGGGGTTGTTTTGGTGTCATCCCTTTTGACAGTGTCAGGGGGTATAGTCTGTACCCCTCCTCACACCTCCCTAGTGATGCCACTGCTGTCCTGAATAATTCAGGGTAATCCCCCCTCCTCAAATTCCTTTATTGTAATAACATCTGCAAAGTCCCTTTTGCCATGTGAGGTGATGTATACCTAGGTTCTGAGGATTAAACCCCCCAAAAACCAAACGCATCACTGTCAAGTTGTTTAGGACATGCATATTTGGGGGGCCATTATTTTGCCTATGACATGGTTATAGACATTCCTGTTCAAAGCTGGAGAAAATGGAAGGAAAAAAGGAGTCATGGGTTCCAAGCAATTTTGAAATCCAGACATACAAACCCCATTAGGTTTGATGACCAGGAATAATCCTTTGTGGTCCAAGGTTCAACTCTCTGTGTTTGCACCTGAGTAGTTTTATCACCCTGTGTCCTGCAAGTAGAATATTTGGAGCCCACCAAGCTTCTTTCATTTTGTTTTCTCTCTTACCTCTTTTAGTCTAAACTGGCAGTATTTCTGGTGATATAACATTCTCAGGAACTGGTGGGTCTCCCGTATATGTCATGGGGATTCATTCCATTAGACAAGAGGCTCATTCACATATCTTTCCTAGGTAATTGGTTCTCTATTTTTGGCTTTTGCTGAGATGGCTGAGAGAACATGCCCTTAAGCTTCTGAGATACTTTCAAGTTTGATTGAGGAGATCTGAGTCATACTCTTAATCTCTTCATAGAGCCTTTTGTGTGACTGAATGCTCTGAACTTTTGATCTTTCTAAGGTATTAGCAAAAGTTGTACAGCTGCACACTTGGACTTTAGAGCACAATTCCCTGACAGTGAATCTCTTAATTTGAGCATCTTTTGCCAGAGACATAGGCTGAGAATTTCCCAAATTATCAAGTCCTGGTTCCTTTTTGATTAACAGTTCTTCCCTCAATTTATCTCTTTTGTCTTGCATTTTACTATAATCAATAAGAAACCCAAACATACCTTCAACACTTTGCTTGGAAATCTCAGCTTAACATTCAAGTTCATTGTTGACAAGTTTTGCTTTCACACAACTGCAGGACACAATTCAACTAAATTTTTTCTGCCACTAATATAACAAGGACTTCCTTTCCTCCAGTTTCCAATAACATGTTCCTCATTTCCTTCTAATCCTTCACTGGCAGTGCCTTTAATGTCCTTATTTGTCTGTTTCAGATGCTCCTCACTTCCTTCTGAGTCATTACTAGCAGAGTTGTTAACAACCAAATTTCTACTAACAGTCTATTCAAGGCAATCTAGGCGTTTTCTATCATCTTTCTCAAAATTCTCCCAGCCTGTGCCCACTGTCCAGTGCCAAGTCCGCTTCCACATCTTTAGGTATTTGTCACAGCAACAACCCACTCTGGGTCCCAAAATCTGTATTATTTTCTCTTGCTGCTCTAAGAAATTATTATACATGTAGTGGCTTTAAACAGGAGAAATTTATCTTACAGCTCTGTAGTTCAGAATTCCAGGACAGGTCTCATTGTGCGAAAATCAAGGTGTTGGCAAGGTTGCATTATTTTCTAGAGGATTTAGGGGAAAATAATTTCCTTGCCTTTTCTAGCTTCTAGAGGTCACCCGCATTCCTTGGCTCATGGCCCCTTCCTTCATCTTCAGAGGCAGGAATGTCATAACTCTATGACCCTCTTTCTATCACCACGTCTCTCTCTCTCTGACCGCAGCTGGGAAAGCTCCTCTACTTTTAAGGACTCATCTTTTTAGATTGGGCGCTTCTAGATAATGCAGAATAATTCCCACACCTCAAGCTCCTTAACCTTAATCACATCTGGAAAGCCCCTTTTCCATGTAAGGTAACATATTCATAGATTCTGAGGATGAAGGGATAGACATATTCGGAGGGCTATTATTCTGCTTACCATATTACCTAACTCTCTGAGCCTCAGTTTTCTCAACTATAAATTGGGGATAATAATGTCCCTCCAAGAATTGTTGTGAGAACTGAATGGAATGACTTGTCTCCTCTGAGCTTGTCAGGTATGCAGAGTTTCAGGCCCCATTCCATACCCGTTGACTCAGAACGTACATTTTAACAAGATTCCTGGGTGATTCAGATGCACAGTAAAGTTTGGGACCCACTGGTGTTGAGGATTTAGCGTTAGACCAAGAATCTCATCACCTCAACTCTAATCCTAGCTATGCCACTAATTCCCTCTAAGATAAAGGGGCCTGATCAGGTATTCTCCAAGAGTGCTTCAGGCCAGGACATGGAACTAGACAGGTTCCCAGGTTAATTACAACCTGACATTTTATATGATTTGATGACTAAAGTGCTAATGGTAGAATTGCAGGCAGCAGCAATTTGGTGAGTGGGAGGGACTTTCAGCAGAGGGAGCTTCCTGGCATCTCTCAAGTCCTATCACTAAGGCGACCACCCACTCCACTTCGCCGTGAGGTCAGCTTGGTCCATTGTGTGTGATTTCAAGAAATCAATGTCTTTCCAGAGGGCTAGGCTGGCATGAAACAATGAAATAGTTGTCAAATATTCCAACTGATTTCCCCCCATAATTGAGGCAGGGGTAAGAAGGTAGATTCTTCACTTTCTCCAGCCAAAAATATCTGAACACAAAGGCGGGCTTCTTGATGGAGAGAGTTGCATGGAAACACCCTGGTGTGCTGAGCAATGAACTGGCACAAGCCAGTCCCCATTGGAGCCCGGCCCAAGGCTTCACTGGCCCAGAGCCAGGGCTTCCCGCCCTTCCAACAACAAGCCAGCTTTCCCCATGACTTCTCACACTCCTCAGCATCCCGCCATTGTGACTGAGGTCCGAGAGCCCCTTCCTGCTGCCTTGCACAGAGAGGCCCACTTTGCCCACCTGAGGACCCTGTTCCCAGATTCTTAATGAAGATAAATTCTTGCTGCCATTACTGAGGCACATATGGAAACCCAGGTCTAAATATAACATTCTGGGTCAGTGAGCAGGCCGACTTCATTCTTTTCCTCTATCCCAAATGAAAAGAGAGAAATTTCTCGGCATTTCAGTTGCTCCAAGAGTCCAATCTGAACCTTGGGAGGTGGGGAGGGAGAAGTGTGTTCTGGAAGTTTTCTCATTCTGCTGGTTACCCCAAGTGAAAAGGAGGGAAATAGTCCTATGTCTGATGTGGTACCTATAGGGTTGGTGCCATCACCATGGGAATTTCTAGTTGCCTCACCCCTGGATTGGCAGAAGCTGAAGAAGGCCCTTGCCTAGGGGGCAGGAAGACTGCCCAGTGGTGCCAGGGACAGAGCTTTCAGCAGAGAGGCCAGGGAGTGGGGTCGGTGATCTGTGGCCTTGGGCTTCATGGGCTGTGAGAGGCAACTGGTCACACCAGGCCAAGGCAGCCCCCACTGTGCCTGGAGTCTCTCGTGGCAGATTGCCTGAAGGAGGGGCCCTGAGCTGGACACAGAAGCCTGGGTGGTTTCCACAAGGAAGAGGGCCACCAGAGCAAAGGCACAAGTAGGGTGTGGGACAAATGTCCTGGCAGGAGCTGGAGGCCTGGATGAGGAGGAGGGCCAGAGGAGCTCAAGCCCAGCTCTCGGAGGCTTTGAATGCCAAGCTACAAGCCTTGCATGGGTTGTAAACTGTTGAAGAAAGCTGAAATCACTATGGTAGGGGGGGTCCCTTCTTTAAATGCATCCCGGATGCACCCTTCCCTAAAGGAAGTGAGCGTTGTCAGGCCCCTATGGGCACCCTGCAGCGTCCTGCATGGCTTCCCATGGCATCTCAGCTGATCCTTTTAACAAACCTCAGACGTCAGGATTATTAATCTGTACAATGGAGTTAAGAAAGGTCACATATGGGCCCCAGTTCTTTAGCTTTGCCAGAATTCATGCCTTTTGCCGTGTGGCTTTGTAGATACTCCCACTCAAGGAGTGGAATCAATTCTCCTGCTGTTGGCTTTCAGTTTGGCCAGGTGATGTACTTTGGTCAATAGAACAAGGTGTGTCAGTTGGAGCCTAGACCTCAAGAGGCACCATTTCCATTGTCCCCTTGTGCCTCCAACATTATCATGAAAGGAACAACCTCCAGACCAGTTTGATGGCCCCAGGCAGAGCAGACCCACCCCAGCCAAGCCAACCTGGATCAGCCTAGCCCCCGCCAAGCTGCAGACTCCTGAGCTGGATGAGTGCTTATTATTAACAAATGGTCACAAGGTATGTGGTTGTTTTTTACACAGCATGGTTATGGCCACTGTTAACTGATACACAGGGGCAGTAACAGGCTCTGCCTCACAGAATTGTGTTGAGGAGTCAATGAAAACAGTCCACATACAACCGTTAGACTACACCTGGCACAGAGTAAGTACTTGATAAAACCAAAAAAGCCAAACCTGTTGCCATTAAGTTGATGTGAACTCATGGCAACCCCATGTATTACAGAGTAGAATTGAGCCCCATAGGGTTTTCTTGGCTGTAATCTTTATAGAAGCAGATCACCAGGCCTCTTTTCCATGGCACCACTGGGTAGGTTTGAACTGCCAGCCTTTAGGTTAGTACCCATCCAAAAACCAAACCCATTGCTTTTGGGTCAATTCTGACTCATAGCCACCCTACAGGACAGAGTAGAACTGCCCCATAGAGTTGCCAAGGAGTGCCTGGTGAATTCGAACTGCCAACCTTTTGGTTAGCAGCCGTAGCTCTTAGTTGAGTGTAAACCGTTTGCGTCACCCAGGGGCCTTAAAGCGCTTGATAAAACCAAAAAAGCGCTTGGTAAATGTTAGTAATTCTAAGAAAGCAGGAGGAGGTGCAGGGTGAAACTGCATATCCCAACTACATTACAAGGACTGATAAATTGAGTCCCACAGTTGAACGGTTCTGGAATAATCATGCCTAGCCTCACTTCTTAAAGGAAGGGGCATAAACTCATTCATATGAATGGACTGACAGGGCATATACAGTGGTAACATGATAAGGAGAATGTCATTGCTGGAAGGCTTCTCAGCTGTGTCTAACTTCTTCCCTTCAGTGGGGGAAACTAAGGCTCAGAAAGGCAATATCAAGGTCACTCAGTGACTTGGTAGATATAGAATGGGAAGCTGGGTCTCTTGACCCCTCGTCCAGTGCTCTTTCTTCAGGGACACAATCAAGCTTCACCTAGTTACTAATGGTGGAACTTCAGGCATCTGAAGATGGTATTTGGGGTTTCCTTGTGCCCCTCAACCCAGGTGAGCAAGAAGACATCAACTAACATACAAAGCAATTCCTGCCTGAGGCTTCCTTTGACATGGTGATAATGAGATAAAATGGTTTTTTTTTCCCCCCTTCTTCATTTTTTTAATTAAGCAGGATCCATTTTTTCATGGGATCTTTACTCTAGTTTGGGACAGGGTTAATTAAAAGAAAAAATACATATTAAAAGGCCAATTTGATTACTGCTACACATTAGTAATGCAATGAATAATTGATTGAATGTCTTCGTTAATTGCTTCCTGAATCAGTGATTTTGCTACCGAATACAGAAGAGCGATCGCTATTTTGAATTTCGCTATTTTGAATTTAGTAACAACTTCACTGCACCAGCACAGCAGAGCTTGCCTTGTAACAGCATCCTTGTGGGGTTAAAGCCACCTCTACTTCCTGTTCACCTCCGGCCCTGACTGCTTCCTTCACTTTCTTGTCCGCCGTGGACCCTTGTCTACCACCCATGCCTGAAGCCAGGAGGCCTCAAACTTTGGTCTGTATCCCAGGGGAACTTCTGAGGGGAGCTTTCTGAGATGCATATTCCATCGCCACCCATGCCCCAAGATTTTGATCCAGCAGGCCTGGGAATTTGTATTGTTAACCAGTGTCTCAGGGGCTTGGTTGGGGACTACTATTTGGAAAGAGCTGGCTAAGTTAGAGACACTTTAGGAAGTGCCAGGCTCCAAACTCTAAGAGCAAGGTCTCCCTCGCTGGGTTTCAACTCACTCCTTTTATGATGGTGAATCCCAATCCCACACAGACAGTTTTGTTGGGATGTCTGAGGGCCCTCCTTCCAACCCAACATATCTAAAATGAATCCATTCTTGGCTTCCCTCAACCCGTTTTTCCTCCGTGAGTTGCCAGCGAGGCAAATGTGGGATCTGCTGAGTCCTACTTGCTCAGACTCAGAAACTTCTTCTACTTTTTCGCCCGTCATTCCCCAAACATGCATTCATTCACCAGATCCTGCCCCCTCCCCCACCACCTTATGAGTCCTATTGAAACGTTCATTTCTCCTACTTTTAAAAATCATTCCTAGGAGTTCTTTTTGCCCTCCTAATGATCCTTTCACTGTCTCTCTGTCTCATGGATGTAGTGTTTTATCTCTCTGAGATGTTAATTACAGTGTTTTTTGGAAGTTATCTTCTGCTTCCTACATTGTCTCTTTTCTCTGAGTTTCTTTTTCCTCTGGTTTGGTTTCTCCTTCCCTCAGATGTCTGCTGAGCCTGGACACCGAGCTTTATTGAAAGCGGAAGCACTAAGCAGCTGGTGGGAAGCTCTGTGGGGTGGGTGTGATCACTGGATGGTGGGCTTCACTGAAGGTGGCAAAGGTGGCAGTGTACCTGGAGGATCCTACATGTGATTGTCCATCGGTGTTTCCTGTTGAGCTGTTGAGTCTCCCTAGAGCAGAATCGTCCAGACCTGTGGCTGGGGGATATGCCTGGTTGTGGGCATTCTCAGAGCAAACGAGGCAAGGGGTCTTCCCCATATCAACTTTTTCTTTTATTGACTTTCACTCAGTCCCCTCCTTTCAAGTAGCTGCTCACCCATTCATCAGCTGTGCCTTCAACACACTTCCTGCCCAGCAACGCCAGACCATTCCCTGCTCCCTGAGCTGTCAGGGTCCAGCCGCCTTGGCTCCGCTTATCCTCCCCTCCCTGCCCTGGTGAGTGCCCCCCAAATGCCCAGCTCCAGTGCCTCTTCTCTGGCAACCTTCCCGACTCCCTGGGCACCCAATGTAGTAGTTAAGAGCACAGACTCTGGAGCCAGGCTGCCTGGGTCCAAATTCAAGATCTACAACACCCTGCCAGGTGTCGTAGCTTCTCTGAATCTAGTTTCCCCCTTTGTCAAAGGTAGGGGAGGGGGTTATCCAGAACCTACCTCAATGGAAGGGTGAGGCAAGTAATGTGTGCACAGCTTACCTTGGCCTAGGCTCATGAAGACCCCAGGTGTGTCAGAGTAGAACCGTATTCCTTAGGGTTTTCAGTGGCTGATTTTTCAGAAGTAGATAGCCAGGCCTCTCTTCCAAGGCACCCCTGGGTGAGCTAAAGTCACCAATGTTTCAGTTAGCAGCTGAGTACGTTAACTCTTGGCACCACTCAGGGACTCCTTAGCAAGCGCTAATGCTTCTTATTGGCTATTATTACATTTCTGACTTGAAGCTGAGTAGACTCCTGATTTAAAAGGGGGTTTTATTGTGTGGGAGGGTGGCAGGTACAGCCAGAAAGGAGACAGGAACAGGGGAGTCCTGCTGCTTTCTATCTTTAGGGATGAAGGAGAAGAGAAAACAGGAGGTCACTGAGATTGTGGTGGTGGCGGGGGGGTGCTCAGAAAGAACGTCAGAAGCACTGAGCAGGGGCCAGATCCCTTTCCTTTCTTTAACTGATTTTTTTCTTGTTATGAATTGAATTTTGATCCCCCCCGCAAAAAAATTATGTTGATGTCCTAACCCCTGATACCTGTGAATGTGATCCTGTTTGGACACAGAGTCTTTGAAGATATTATCCATTAGGTTAACATGAGGTCATACTGGAGTAGGATGAGTGGCATCCTTAAAAGAGGAGAAGAGATGCAGACAGACAGACAGACAGACAGAGGGAAGATGGCCATGTGAGGATGGAGTTATCCTAAAACTACACGTCAAAGAAGCTGGAAGAGACAAGGAAGTATCTGCCCCTAGAGCCTTTGGAGGGAACACAGCCCCACCCACATCCTGAATTCAGACTCCTAACCTTCAGAACTGTGAAATGATGTATTTCTGTTTTTATAAGCTACCTAGTTTGTTACAGCAGCCTGAGCCAAGTAACACAGTCTGTAAATACATCCCATAATACGTAAGTATATGGGATACAAATGAAAGTTCACTGCCCTCTCCCCAATCTCTTTTGAGATATATAAGACAGAAGACAGCAGAGAGGACTGGAACCTCATGCCACCAAGAAAGTAGCGCCAGGAGTGGAGCATATCCTTTGGATCCAGAGTCCCCGTGCTGAGAAGCTCCTAGATCAGGGGACGGTTGATGATGAGGACCTTCTCCCAGAACAGGCAGAGAGAGGAGCTGGCACCCTGAATTCAGACTTCTAGCTTCCTGGGCTATGAGAGAATAAATTTCTGTTTGTTAAAGCCATCCACTTGTGGTATTTCTGTTATAGCAGCACTAGATAACTAGAACACCACTCTAGGGAGAAAACTGAGGCAAGGGGCTGAGGGTGAGGTATTCCTACTTTCTCCACCCCTACTCAGGCTCCATCACCAGAACAAGCCATCTGGAGTTGCTGGGCAGAGGGCATACCTCAGGGAAGGTTGGAGAAAGCTGATTCTGAGGTCCTACGTATCTGTGGAGAAGTTTGAAGGGTTCTTATCATACCCATTTTGCAGATGAGATAATTCAGGCAAAAGTGGCTCAATTGCGATAATGACCATAAGAGGTTGCTGGGAAATGCACTGAGCATGGTTCTGATGCCAGCTAGGACCAGCTTTACAGTTGGCAGGAGCTGGAACCACCCCCCTTCACACACATACACACAAATACACATACACGCACATACACGGGATTAGTTCCCTTAGCATCAAGTTCTAAGTGTGGATAAGAACCAAAGACAGTGTATGTATGCATCTGTAAAGGTCTGTAACAGCTCTGAGGTGGGAGAAAACACCCGGGATACTGTCAGAAATGGAAGGGGGGGGGGGTGATAGAGACAGGCCTTCCAAATGATTACGATTCTAGGGAAGGCATATTCAGGCTGGAGGGAAGAGGGCCAGCAGGAACAGGAGCCTGGAGATGGGAAAGCCCAGGGAATGTTCTGGAAAGGGCAAGTTTCTCAGTTTGATTAGAATGTGTGTGTGGTGGGGGCGGTCTGTGGAGGGAGCAGAGGCTGGAAAGTTATGTTGGGCCTTTGCTTCTGTGGCGAGGAGTCTGGACAGGATTCCCAAGGTGGTGAGGAGTTATGGAAGATTCTTGAGCAAGGGAACTGTATGTGGACTCTGTCTCAGGAAGATGTAACTGGCAGTCCCTACAGACCAGATTGTGTCTGGGATAGGGAAGGTGGGAAAGGCACACATAAGATCATTGTTCTTAATACCAATACTTGGGTAGAAGAATTTCCCCTGAGTTCCCTGGTTGGCTGGCTGAGTGGTGATTCTCCTCCTTTCTGGGGGTGGGGAGGCAGGGTGGGAAAGAAGGAGGCTCTGGCTTTATGCAGGGCCATGTTTGGAAGTTTCCCCCAAATCTACAGCCTTCTAGGATAATGGAGCAGGGCTGATTGTTTGAGGAAAGAATCTGACCTCTGGAAACAGGCCCAAGTCTGGACCCCACAGACCCCATGTGTTAGGTTCCAAACAAAGTAGGGAAATTAAAAATCATCCCTTATACACAAGGCACACATTACAGCTTAACCAGCACTTTTATGGGTGGTCTAATTTTCTTTGCACAACAGCTCTGTACCGTGCATGCTGATACTGTGGCCAGTTTATAGATGAAGACACTGAGGCTTTGCCCAGATCCTACAGACAGTTGGTGGCAGAGCAAAGTTTCATACCCAGGTCTCTTGACTTGTGTCCAGGCCTCTAGAGGCATAACACCCTGTGCTGACTTCCTTGAATGGATAGACCTGGAAACGGAAAAAAGGAGGCAGGTTCTGAGGAGGACTCCTGCATACCCAGCAGAAGGTCCTTCTCATGGGCATGGTGCGCTCCTCATGGCAGCCTTGGCTCGGCACTCCTGGCCTGATTTCTGGGGCCTCTGGAATCTGTGGGTGTTCTTCTTATCACTCAGGCTGCTGGGGCAGAGTGTAAGGTTAACACTGAGTTCAGCCAGAAGGATTATTTAAAGGGCTAGAGTCTGTTCACAGAGCTGGCCAGTGAGAAGAGCTCGGTGCAACGTGGGCTGCCATCTTTATTTCAGTACTTGTCTTGGTCATCTAGTACTGCTATAATAGGAATACCACAAGTGGATGGCTGCAATAAAGAGAGATTTATTCTCTCACAGTCTAGTAGGCTAGAAGTCTGGCTTCAGGGCACCAGCTCCAGGGGAAGGCTTTTGGCTCTGGAGGAAAGTCCTTGCCATCAATCTTCCCCTGGTCTAGGAGCTGCTCAGTGCAGAGATCCCAGGTCCAAAGGACGCACTCTGCTCCTGGCACTACCTTCTTGGTGGTATGAGGTCACCATGTCTCGATGCTTGCTTCTCTCTTTTATATCAAAAAAGAGATTGATTTAAGACACAACCTAATCTTGTAGATTGAGTCCTGCCTCATTAACATAACTGCCACTAATCCCACCTCATTAACATCATAGAGGTAGGATTTACAACACATAGGAAAATCACATCAGATGAGAAAATGGCGGACAATCACACAATACTGGGAATCATGGACTAGCCAAGTTTACATACATTTTTGGGGGGGGGAAACAGTTCAATCCATAACAGTATTTCTGTGTTTATTTTATTGTGTGGTTGGCAAACATACCTGGTACTTCAGACACGCGTTTCATCTATGCTATGGTTGTTGTTAGCTCTGGGGACTAGGCCCCCAACTCATGGTACCCTATGCACAATGGAACACACTGTCTGCTCCTGCACCATCCCTGCGATTGGTTGTGGATCAGACTGTTGTGATCCATAGGGTTTTCCTTGGATGATTTTTGGAAGTAGATAGTCAGGCCTTTCTTCCCAGTCTGTCTTAGTCTGGAAGCTCTACTGAAACCTGCTCAGCATCATAGCAACACGCAAACCTTCACATATAGATGGGTGGTGACTGTGCGTGAGGTGCACTGGCCCAGACTCAAACCCAGTCTCCTGCCTGTAAGGCGAGAATTCTATCACTGAGCCACCATTGTCTCACAGTGATGTTACCAGAAGGGTGGGGGGAGGTGCTGATCACACCTCCTGACACTGTCAGAAAGGGTGACACCAAACGACCCCAGAGTCGGTGCTGGTGGGGTGGGGAGGGGCCGCCAAGGCAGTGGCTTCACTAGGGTTGGTGTCACCTACTCCCCCATCACCTGCCAGTCAGGGTATAAAGCAATGGCGTCGGCCATTGGGTAGAGAGGAGGGTCTCCACCTTGGCCAATGGGAGACTGGAGGAGCTGTGTGGGGGTGGGGTGGGGTGGGGCCTGGATGATCCGCCCACAGGGGGGCTTCCTCTGCTAGCCCTGCCCATGGGGGAGAAGGTGACGCCATGAGTTACCACACTGGGTGACACCAACCCTACTGATGCCACTGCTGCGTCATCTGTGTTACTGGTCAGATGCCCAAATTTTGATTTTTTAAAAAAGGTGATTTAAAGAAATAGCACAGAGCAATGGGCCTAGGTGCCTGCTATCCAAAGCGTGGTCTGTGGACAAGCAGGATCAGCAATCCCTGGGAACTTGATAGAAACCCAGGACCTCAGATCCCACCCTAAACCTACTGGGCCAGAGCCTGCATTTAACAAGATCCCAGCACAATCAGCACATGTCACAACTTGAGAAGCCTGGGCTGGGTGGTTTGCAGATGTGGCAAAGGCAGGACGTAGCCGCAGGAAATCCTGAGAGGCCCGTCAGCTCCAGGCAGCAGCCCAGCCTCTTAAACTCCTTATCCAGTTTTTCCACTTGATGGACAGTGACAAGGGCTCAAAGAGAGGAGGTGACTGTCCTGATGTCACCCAGCAAGGCTGTCGCAGAGTTGGTCCAGGGTCACGGGCTTTTGGTGCCAGATGCATCCTCCTGAACTCTGTGTCCCAGCCTCACTCCCCTAGGCACAAGCGGGGGAACCCAGCACTCTAGAAACCTGCGGCTGGGCCGGGGAGGCAGGAGTCTCCAGCAGCCCCGTCACTCTCATTAATGATCTCCCAACCTCAGAAGGGACTGTTTTCCAGAGAGGAACAAACGGTTCCTCTGGGGACAGCCCAGCCTCTGGGACAGGATTTGGAGAGGGCCCTGGGCTACAGAACAGAGACAGTGTCCTGCCAGCTCACAAAAGAACAGTCTTTCCTGGCAAGCTCACAGGAATGCATTCCCAGCAGTGTGCTGGGAAAGGCAGGGTGACCAGGGAGCCCGGGCTCTCCCGGGATGCTGGCGGGAACCCAAGGCACCATGCCATGGGGGACAGCACCAGGCTGGGAGTCTACAGACCGAGAGCCTGGTCCACTGCTGTCATGGACGAGTGTTCTGGTTTTCACCATGAACTCCGTGTTCAGAAAACATTTATAAGTATTCTGATTCTGTTTTGGACTCTTTGGCTTTAATTGTGGCTATGACATAGTCCCAGAGTCCAGAATCTCACAGAGCCTTGAGTCTTTGCTCTGTCACTAGTAGCCATGTGATCTGGGGCAAGTGGCTCAGCATCTCTGAGCCTCAGTTTCTGCTTCCATGAAATGGATATGATTACATATCCTCCAAAGAAACTAAACTGAAAACGACTGACTGTACCAAGGGTTGGTGAGGATATGGAGCAACAGAAACTCTTGTACAATGCTGGTGGGAGTATGAAATGGAACAGACATTTTGGAAGAAGTTTTCCAGTAAAGCTAAAAATACACCTACCCCCTCTAAGGGAATTCCACTCTAAGTAAGAGAAATAAAAATACGTCCACACAAAGACTTGTACACCAATATTCACAGCGGCTTAGTTCATAATAGCTGAAAACTGGAAACAGTCCCATTGCCCATCCTATAGGAGACCAGATCAACAATTTATGATGCCTTCCTACAATGGAATACTACACAGCACTGAAAAGGAATGGACCACTGATGCCTGTACAACATGGATGCTAAGCAAAGAGGCCCAACACAAACAAGTATATATGCAGGATACCATTTATACGGGGCAGAGCTACTCAGGGGCAATAGCAGTCGGAGCAGTGTTTGCCTCTGCTGGTGAGGAGGGACTGACTGGGAAGGGGCATGAGGGGGCTTCCAGTTGTTGTTGGCTGCTCTTGTGTTGGCCCTCATCTCATGGCAAGCCCATGTATGGTGGAAAGAAATGCTGCCTGGTCCTGCATCATTACCATAATGGGTTGCAGAAGGGACCATTGTGATTCATAGGGTTTTCACTGGCTGATTTTTAGAAGCAGATTGCCAAGCCTTTCTTCCTAGTCCATCTTAATCTGGAAGCTCTGCTGAAACCTGTTCAGCATCATAGCAACACACAAGCCTCCAAGGATAGACAGTGGTGCTACACATGAGGTGTACTGGCTGGGAATCAAACCCGGGTCTCCTGAATGGAAGGCAAGAATTCTCCCACTGAACCACCACTGCCCCTGGGGCCTCCTGGAGAGCAGGAGATGTGCTATAACTGGATCTGGGTGGTGGTTCCACGCGTAGACACAGAGGTAAAAATTCGTCAAGTTGTGTACTAGGGATTTGTTCACTTTATCATGAGAAAGACAGAGTGAGCGTGGGTGAGCGAGATGGGCTGGTCCTGTCTCCGAAGATGCTGTGGATGGCATTAAAGAAGGTGATGTGCTGCTCCTAGTGGATACTCAGTAATGATCGCTAGTGATAAGGTGCAGTCTAGGAGGGGAGGCACCTGTCATTCTCTTGGGGCCTTGCTTTCTTGCTCTGTAAAATGGGAATAATAAGGGGCTCATCTGAGATAAGGAAACCCTGGTGGCATAGTGGTTAAGAGCTACAGCTGCTAACCAAAAGGTCCTTGGAAACTCTACGAGGCAGTTCTACTCTGTCTTATAGGGTCGCTATGAGTTGGAATCAACTCAACAAGCAGTGGGTTTGGGTTTTTTTTTTCTGAGATAATGTTGTGGAATTTTCTAGAACTGGCCTGCTGCCAGGTGGCCAAGGCGTATCTGGGCTGCTACCCTTCTTCCTGAGATGGCCCCTGAAGGAGACCCAGAGGATTCTCCCCAAGTGCCATCCCTTTCTGTCCCTTTCCTAAGTGAAACACAAGTTACTCCACTTGGGTCAACAAAGTCACTAACCTTCCCTGGCAGGCGGGGGCTCTGGGAGCCCTGCTCACAGACACACCTGAAGGACTCATGGTGCCACGTCCCAGGGGCTCTCACAGCCACAGTGGGCCGAGGTCCCAACCACTGACAACCCCATGGCCTCCCCTGGCCATTTTCCCTGTGATCCTACATTAGCAACTGGGCTTTGGACCATGGGCTTCATGTACAAGTAGGAAACTGAGGCCCATGAAAGTGACAAGGTGGCACAAGAGCACACAGCTGGATAGTAGGGGAGTGGAACTTAAGTCCAGTTCAATGTGGTCCCCCAATCCTGTGCTCACCCTGCTATAGCAACAATGACCAAGGGGGGGGCTTTAAAAGCAAAAGGGAGGTGTTATGGATTGAATCCCTGGACCAATTCTTGGAAGAGGACATCATGCTTGGTAGAGTAGAGGGCCAGCAAAAAAGAGGAAGGCCCTCGACCAGATGGATTAACATGGTGGCTGCAACAATGGGCTCAAACATAGCAACGGTTATGACAATGGTGCAGGACCAGGTAGTGTTTCCTTCTGTTGTATATAGGGTCGCTATGAGTCAGAACCAACGGCACCTAACAACAGCAATGGATTGAATTGTCGTTCCCAAATTTATGTTGAAGTTCTAATCCTTGGTAGCTGTGAACATGACTTCCTTTGGAAATAGGGTGTTTGAAGATGTTAGCAGTTAGCAGGAGGTCATACTAGAGTAGGATGGGTCCTAATCCCATCTGAGTGTTGTCCTATAAGAGGAGAAGACACAGAGAGACAGACAGAAAGGAAAGACGGCCATGTGATGATAGAGTAATGCTGCAGCTACAAGCCAAGGGATACCTGCGGCTCCCAGCAGCTGAGAGAGACAAGAGAGTTTTCTTTGGAGAGAACATAGCCCTGTTGACACTCTGAATTTGGACTCCTAGCCTCCAGAACAGTGAGAGACTACACTTCTGTTGTTCAGACACCCAGTTTGTGGCACTTTGTCACGGTAGCCCCAGGAAAGCAAGGCAGAAGTTTACCAGCTTCGTGACCCTGGGAGCGCCCTCAGCCTCTCTGGGCCTCAGGTTCCCACCTCTGCAGGGGTTTCTGGAGTCTCAGACAGCACAGCGCATGGCCCAGTGGAGGTGCCCAGTAAACGCTGGTTACATGAGGGAGTCGGGGATTCCGTGAATGAATGCGGTGTTCAAGGCCAGCAGGCTGGGCCTGAACAGGCATCCCTAGGCCCCTCCCATGACACACTGCACAGGCGCTCCAGCCACCCCCCACCCAACCTCTGCCTTCTTATCCTGGGACCTTATCCCTGCTGCAGCAGCTCCTCCCGCCTCCCCTCTCCCCGCTCTGATGCCTTGCTCTTCACGGAAATTTTCACCCCAGGAATGAGGGTGAGCCTTCTGTTTTCTGATTTTCTGTAGCATTTCAGAGATAATGATAATAATGGCTCTTCCCATAGACCAGGTGTTGGTAAATTATGGCCTATGGGCCAAATCTGGCTGCCACTTGTTTTTCGAAATAAAATTTTATTCAACACAGTCACATTCATTCATTTATATATTTCCTGTGGCTGCTTTCGGAGTCCCTGGGTGGTGCAAACAATTAAGCACTCAGCTGCTAACTGAAAGGTTGGTGATTTGAGTCCACCCAGATGTGTCTCAGAAGAAAGGCCTGGCAATCTACTTCTGAAAAAAACAGCCACCGAAAACCTGGGGGAGCACAGTTCTACTCTGACATCAAAATTGACTTTACTGCACTCCCCCCGCCCTCTGGGTGCTTTCATTCTACAACAGCAGAGGTGAGAAGTTGCAATGAAAACCATCTGCCCCCCAAAACCTAACATATTGACTATGTGGCCCTTTACAAAAAAAGGTTGCTGATCTCTACCATAAATTAACTAAGTGCAGACTATATGATTTTACAGGTATTATTTTGTTACACCTTCACAACAACCCTCTAGGAGCTTGGGGACTGCTGTTATGCCCATTTCACAGATGTGGAAATTGAGGCTCAGAGATGAAGAAATTTGCCCAGATCCTGCAACCAGGAAGCAACATTCAAATCCATTGGTGGATCTGAATCCACGGATGCCATGTCCCTACATTCTAGGTACAGAATTGAATTGCAAACGTGAGACACACACTGTGGGACTCGCTTGCACGATGCAAGTAGATTCTATAAGCACAGAGAAGTTCAGAAGACGAGGGGAAATGGGGTCAGAGAAGCCCCAGAAGGCTCTTGGAAGAGGCGGAATCTGAGCTGAGTCATTCAGGGAGAAGAGAATTAGCTGGATTGGGGGTGGGGTGGGCTGAGGGAGATGGAGATGAGAGATCTGGAAAATTACATGAAGGAAATCCACAAGGGTGGGCCAGATAACTGGAGCAAGGCAGGGGCATGAGCCAGCCAGGGCTGGCTGGCCCAAAGCCTGCAACGGGGAACCACAGGAACACAGCCTGAAGGTGATGCGTGAAGGCGGTTCTTCCGCAGGGCTCCAAAGGCTGCCAAGTTCAGGGGCGGGAACAAGAGAGAAATGCTGCAGTAAATTCTGCTCCTAGGCGTTGCAGGGAATCCCTACCTCCCTAAAAAGGACACAAGTGAAAGCAGGTAAGCTGTCGGCACGGCAAATTATAAGCAAGGTTTTCCCTCTAGCTAAAATGCTGACACCAACTCCCCCAAGGTGACAGGCCAGATGAACTTGGGTGAGCAATTTACCTCTTTGTGCCTTGATTTACCAAACTGTAAAATGGGGAACCTCGTGGGCTTGCATGAAAGCTAAAGGCGCTGATATTTGCAAAGCATGTCAAATGGTGCCTGGCCCAGAGAAAGTGCTACAGAAGAAGGATTTGTTAGGTAAATACAGAACACAAATAAGATTCAACTTCAGCAAATATCAGCTCCCAACTTTTGTGCCCCGAATGATTCACACGCTGTTCGAAATTCGCTCAGTGCACAGTGTGGTTAATTTAAATATTGCAGCAGAGCGGTGAACCTGAACGGCATTTCAATGAACACAAACCTTATTTTTAACAAGACACACTTTGGCACTTGCAAGAACATTTAAAAATACCTTCCCCCATTCCAAAGCAGCATCCTGTGGCAACCAGGTCCGGGGAGAAATCCTGAGTGTCAGGGTTGGGGTCTAAACTGTATTTGCTTTGTGGCTGGGGCTCTGGAGGCATTGGCTGGAGGTGCTGTTGATGTTGTTGAGGACACCCATGGCTGTGATGGGAAGAGACTTGGCAGGTCACTGACAGCCATCGGTCTGTCTGCTCCTCTCTGGACTGGGGGTCCTCAGGGAGAGATTTTGCATCTCCTGTCACCCAGCCAACATACAGAGGGTGCCTACTACATGCCTACTGCTGTGGACATGGTGACAGGCTCTCACAGAGCCGCCAGTCCAGCGGGAGACAGACAATAAACACAGAGATGAAGACATAAACAAATGGAATAATTCCCGAAGGCTCTATGCACTTTGGGGGCAGTGGTGGATCAGTGGTAGAATTCTTGCCTTCCCTGTGGGAGACCCGAGTTTGATTTCTGGCCAAGGTACCTTATGCACAGCCACCACTTCTGTCACTGGAGGCTTGTGTGGGGCTGTGATGCTGAAAAGGCTTCAGTGGAGCTTCCAGACTAAGACAGACTAGGAAGAAATGTCTGGTGTCCTACTTTTGAAAATTGGCCAGTGAAAATCCTATGGGTCACAATGGTCCGATCTGCAACTGATCATGGGGATGGTGCAGGACCGGACGCCATTTTGTTCTGTACTGCTTGGGTTGCCATGAGTCAAGGGTGACTCTACTGTGGCTAACAAGAAGAAATGTGCTTTGGAGAAAATAAAATAGGAAAGTGTGACAGGGGACTCGTGTGTGTGTGTGTGTGTGTGTATGGTGGGGGAAGAGGGTAGTCAGGCAAGGCCTCTCAGAGGAGGTGACGTTTGAGCTGAGAATGGAATGAAGGAGAAGATCTGTGGGAAGAGTGTCGGAGGCAGAAGGAACAGCATGTGCAAAGTCCCAGCAGTGGGAATGAGCCTGGTGGTTTCTGAATTAGAAGGGCAGGTGGAGAGGGATGGGCTATGGGAGTGGGGTGGGCTATGGGAAGTGTGGCTGAGACTCAGTGGGAGAAAGAGGCTGGGTCCAGCCCACCCGAGATGTGGAAATTCATTTGGAGGTTCCCCTAGGACCCCTGGTGAGAGGTGTCTTGGACTAGGGTGGGACAGCGGCATGGGGAGTTACATGGGGAAGCCATGCTGTGTAACTCCAGCTGGCACCATTCACGCTGTATTTTATGTGAATGCTGTCCCTTGGCTTGTTCATTCTGGCAGTATTGTCCCATCACTATGCCTGGCATACAGTAGGTGCTTAATAAATGTTTAATGCATAGTCCTAAAGACCAGGTTAGCGCCCATGTCTGCAATAGGCCCTCAATCTATAGCAAGTCTGTCTCTTTTAAACCAAGCATACCCCCCTTCACGTTCCTTCTTTCACAGTGCTCTGGTGCATGTCCCTGCACAGCCTCAGCTTGCCTGACTGGTGGGCCAGAGGGGCGTGTTGTGGGTTAGGCCTTGCAGTGTCTTGATGCCCTGGCAAAGAGATTGTGATACCTCAGTCCCAACTCAAGTCCTGTGGTTGGGAGGGATTTTGTGTCAATCGATGCTTACAGTTGCATCAACACGCTGAGTCCAAGTATTTAAGGAACCACAAATAGAAGAAAGAGTCTGTCTGCCGGGGGAATTATTTCCTTCAGCATTTCCTCAACTGCCAATAAAATGCTGTGGAGTATTCACCCTACCTCACAATATACCCAATTAGGCCACATACAGGAAAGGCTCTACCAGTTAGACTCTAAGCCCATATTTTTCCAACCTGTGCATATTTCAGTCCTTTACAGTGCGAGAGTACTGGGACCTTAG
This sequence comes from Elephas maximus indicus, assembly GCF_024166365.1. Lineage (NCBI taxonomy): Eukaryota > Metazoa > Chordata > Mammalia > Proboscidea > Elephantidae > Elephas > Elephas maximus. The sequence continues at coordinate 35,528,267 of NC_064838.1, forward strand.
GATCCCTGCCTTGTTTCTATATTACATGAAGTATTTATTATTTCAGGTGGCTGACTACAAAAAACAAGCAAACAAAAAGCAACATTCGAATATATTTAAAATATTTTATAGAAATAAAAACAAAATTCTTTATAAATATATAATAAAATATCTAAGTATATAGAATATACATAAATATACATAAACTATTTAAATATATTTTAAATATATTTCATGAACAGCATTGGGCAGCTTTGCAAACCTGATCTCATTTCATCCCTCCTGTGAGGGAATTAAGTCCATGGGTGGCACAAAGGGTTTGCGCTTGACTATTAACCTAAAGGTTGGCAGTTCAAACCTACTCAGTGTCACTGCAGAAGAAAGGCTTGGTGATCTACTTCTAAAAAGATTATAGCCAAGAAAACCCTATGGAGCAGTTCTTTGAACATGACCTTGTTTGGAAATAGGGTCTATGAAGATGTTATCAGTTAACATGAGGTTATACTGGGGGAGAGTGGGTCCTAATCCAATATGACTGGTCTCTTTACAAAAGATAAGAAGGGACACAGAGAGACACACAGAGGGAAGACGGCCACGTGAGGATGGAGCTATGGTGCAGCTGCAAGCCAAGGAACAATGGGCTACCAGAAGCCGGAAGAGACGAGAAAGGGTCTTCCCCTGGGGCCTTCAGAGAGAGCACGGCCCTGCCAACGCCCTAATTCCAGACTCCCGGGTGGCCCAAGTGGTTAAGCGATTGACTATGGCTTGATGGCTCAGACCCACCCAGAGGCGCTTCAGAAGACAGCCCTGGTGATTTGCTTCCGAAAAGTCACGGCCTTCAAATTCCCATGGAGTGTTCTACTCTGCACACACAGGTTGGAATCGACCCGATGGCAGCTAACAACAGCTGCCAGAACTGTGAGACAATAGCTTCCTGCTGTTTAAGCTGCGCAGTCTGTGGTACTTCGTTACAGCAACCACAGGAAACTAGTCCCCTTCTGTTTGGTCTGACACAGTCCACAGACATTCAAACACAATCTTGCCGGGATCTACAAGCAACATCCTGGACCTCTTTAGGGGCTTCCTAACACCCACGGCCCTTCTGTATCCAGTGGACCCCTGAACGTGCTAGAGACGCCTGCGTCACAGCACCCTAACACTGTGCAGACCCATGCTCAGCCCTCTCCCAAGAGCAGCAGGCTTTCTGCTTGTGGCTGACATTCACACAACAACCTCACAACCACTGCTTCCAGGAGACTTTAGTCCCTGACATTCCTGCCTTAGCTCCATTATTAATTACTTTCCACATCTGGCCCCATCCTGAGGCTCTAACTTTCCATTTCATTACCTCTCAGCACTTCCACCTAATTTCAGACAGGAATATCCACCTGCCTACCTGGTCACCACCTGGGTGTCAGCAAGAATGAGAAAGGGTGCTGGGAACAGAGAGGAGGAAGAAGGAAGGTCACATTTTAGCACCTCTATGTTTCAGGAGCTCTCCTTGTATCATCTCATTTGAGTCCCCATCATTCCAGGGGAACAGATGCTATTGTGCCATTTTGCAGATGAGAAGAATGAGGCTCCGAGAGTTTAAACAACCTGCCCAAGGTCACACAGCTGGGGAGTGGTGGGATTTGAACTCTAGGCTGCCTAAGAAGAGAACCTCTGAGGTTCCTCAAGGGCCCCTTTTCCCAGCTTGACGGTCTGGTCCTTAAAGGCCTGTGCTCCTTCTCAGAGGGAGGCATTGCCCAGAAACACACCATCAGCCCCTTCTCAGAGCCTGTCAGAGGCAGCATCTTGACGGATTGCATTTCCAAAATAAGAATTCCTGCCATTTCTCAAAGCTTGACAGAAACCTTCCAGAGAAGGGCAGTGCACGCCTTTGCTATAAACATACATGGCACCCAGGTTCGGTCCGTTTCTCACCTCCCACTCCTTGGGTTTACTCAGGTCCCCACTCACATGTCACCTTGTCAGAGAAGTCTCCTCTGATGTCCCCAGTGACACTGTCCCTCCCTCATCTCTTCATCACGTTCTTTCCCTGTTATGATTGTATTGTGCCCCCAACAAATGTGTATTGGAATCCTAACATCTAGACCGGTGGATGTTTGGAAAAAGGGTTTTCTTCGTTATGTTAACGAGGCACCTTCAGTGTGGGGGTGTGTGCCTTAAACCTCATCCTTATGAGTTATAAGGAGCAGCATAGACACAGAAAGGAGCAAGCACAAATGGTGGGGGTCGGGGGTGAGAGGAGACAGATGCCCCGTGATCGCCAAGGAACAGAGGAACGCCAGGGCTACAGAAGCTAAAGGAGAGAAGGATCTTCTCCAGAGTTGACAGAGAGCCTTTCCCTAGAGCCCATGCCCTGGCTTCGGTCTTCCAGCCTCCTGAACTATGAGGAAGGAGCCCTGGTGGTGCAGTGGTTAAGTGCTCGGCTGCTAACCAAAAAGTCAGAGGTTTGAACCCACTAGCCACTCCTGGGGAGAAAGATACAGCAGTCTGCTTCCATAAAGATTAAACCTTGGAGACCCTATGGGGCAGTTCTATTCTACCCTCTAGGGTCACTATGAGTCAGAATGGACTCGACGGCAATGGGTGGGTAAACTGTGAGAAAATTAATTTCTGCTCCTTAAAGCCACTCGCTTGTGGTACTCGTGTTACGACATCACTAGAAGACACTCCCTACCCTGTTTTATTTTTCCTGATAGCGCTTATCACCACCAGATAACTATATTATGAACTTCATATATTTGTTTAGTTCTTTATAGTCTCCTTCTGCTAGAATGTAAGCTCCATGAGGCCAACTTCATCTGTTTTTGTCACTGCTGGATCCCCGGTACATAATGGAAGCCCAGTAAGTATTGATTAAATAAATGAATGAATGGAATTGCTATATATATTTGATACACATTTTTATGCCTTTTCGACATACTTTGTTCTGATTTTTTCTTCCTTAAATAAAGTTTTTTTTATTATATCAGCAAAACAAATGAGTAGCAGAAAAAAATTAAATACACAGATAAGCAAGGAGAGGAAAATAAGCATCTCCAGTCATCCCACCATGCCCCTGGTGCATTCTCTTCCAGATTTTATGTACCTACAGATATGACTGCAGCTCTTTACAAATTCATTCAGTTCAAAATTACTTATCAGATGCTCACTGCATTCAGGTGCTGTGCTAAGCACTGGGTGCTTACTGGAATCCTGGACTAGAGCAGGGTTTCTCAACCTTGGCACTATTGACATTTGGGGCTGAATAATTCTCTGTTGTAAGGACTGTCCTGTGTATTATAGGATGTTTAGCAGCACTCTTGGCCTTGATCCATTAGATGCCAGTAGCACTTCCCTAGATGTGACAACCAAAAATGTTTCCAGACATTGACAAATGTCTTGTGTGTTGGGGCTGGGGACACAAATCACCCCTGACTGAGACCTACTGTCTAGAGGAAGAGACAGGTGGTTAAAAAGGATTACACTACACATTCCATTTAGTGCCCAGGACTTGCCACTCACCAGTATCTGTGCACCTCTTCCCGAGCCTCCAGACACAGTTCTAATGGCTCCCTGTTCCATGGTCTGCTCCTGCAGTCCCCACTGCTCAGTCTCCACTGCTCCATGCTTAGGTTGTGTACCCAGCTCTGGGTCAGAGGCAACGCAAGGAGAGCAGGCAGCCACCTCTGCCTAACTCTGGGCCGTCCTTGCCCAGCCTAACTGCTACCAGCGCTGTGATGGATTTTTGGAGGGAAGGGTCTTGGGCCATACACCTCATGGCTACACCAGTGCTAAGCCCCCCAATCCTGTCCCGGAGCCCCCTCATTACATTTGCTCACACCCTGTGTACTATGGATTAAATTGTGCCCCTCCAAAAGATAGGGTGAAGTCCTAGCCCCTGTACTGGTGAATGTGACTCTGTTTGCAAATAAGGTCTTTGAAGATATTATCAGTTAAGTTCATATGAGGTCATAGGGTGGGTCCTAATCCAATCTGAGTGCTATCCTTATGGAAGGGAAGAGACACAGACACAGAGATATAGAGGGAAGACCGCCACGTGAAGGAGGCAGAGATTGAAATGATGAATCTACAAGTCAAGGAATGCCAAGGATCACTGACCGTCACCGGAAGCTAGGAGGGAAGCATGGAACAGACTCCCTCAGAGCTCCCAGAAGGAATCAACACAGCCGACATCCTGAATTTGGACTTCTGGCCTCTAGAACTGCGAGACAGTCGATTTCTGTTCTTACAAGCCACCCAGTTTGTGATATTTTGTTACAGCAGCCCTAGGAAACTAATACACTACGTTTCCAAAAAAAAAGGGCAAATGGAACCTGGAGGGAAAAGATTCTTAGAGCAGAAGGAGTTGGTGGGATGGTCCTGCTCAAGAATCCCATTTCACAGATATGGAGACTGTGGCTGAGAGAAAATGAGGCTGATGATCACTTGGCATGAATGTCCTAGTGGAATTCTAGCACCATTTTCTGAGGGCCATGGTGAGACTCCAACAAGACAGTGGAGGGAAGGGTGCTTCAGGATAACCACCCTCACCGAATGCACCCTGAGCATTTCCTATGGGGGCCTCTGCTGAGGGATTTATGGGCATGATTTCACAGACTCTCCTCAACAATCATAAGAGGAAGAATCGCTTTTTATGCCCATTTTTACAGATGAAGAAAGTGGAGTTCAGAGAGGTTGAGTGACTTGCCCATGGTCACACAGCTGGTGAGTGGTAAAGATTCAAATTCAGGTATGTCTTACTCAAAGGCCTGAGCAATTAATCACTATGAGTTGGCATTTTTGGAGGAGGTGGAAGGTGAAGAAATTAAGAGAAAAAGAACTAGAAGTAGACCAAATTTGAAATAACCTCTCCACATTCATTTCAAGTCCAGCTGGATTCCCAAAGCCCCTGAGCCTGTGCGTCGGATGTTTGGAGGGATCTGGAGATAGTAACCACTTTCCCAGGTCCGGGCTTCTCCTCTGGGCATAAGCAGGGTCAGTGAGGATGGGACAAAGCCCACAGACCTAGGAGGTCTGGCTCTGAGACTTCAGTCCTCAGAAGGGTCCGGGATGGCTGGGATGGGTCTGGGTAGACCCTGGTTGGGGACCAGCTGACCAAGCTGTACACACCTGGCCTGGTCCCCTGACCTCCGGCCACTCCCTCATATTTGCCCAGCAACTCCCTCATTAGGGCAGAAGGGGAATGGTCCACTGAGGTTGTTGGAATGCAGGGAAGGCTGGAAGTCCCTCAGGGACCAGTCGTGGGATCTGCCTTTCAGCACGTGCTCACACACTTGCTGTCTTGCACTTTTAATGAGCTTCTGTGAGTCTGTCCCAGTCCTGTGGGGCGACCCCGGAGATACAGAGACGACGAGGCACAACCTCCACCTTCAGCGGGCTTACAGACCACCAACAAAGACTGACAGATTAGAAATGACAGTAATGAGGGATGTGCTAGGGTGGAGGGAGAGGTACCCTGCTTTTGAGCCCAGTTCTCCTGTATCCGTGAGCAGGCAATAACAGCATCCCCACATCGAGGCAGAAGCTCTCGGAACAGTGTGATGGGAAATGCTCGGCTTTGGATCAGGCAGTCATCTTCCATATCTTGGGTCTACCCTTGTACTGAGTGACCTTGAGCCTTCTCTGGGCCTCAGTTTTCCAAATGATTTAGTATATCCAGCACTGCATGAGATAATGTGCCTAGAGTTCCCAGCTCAGGGCCTAGCACTCAGAAGGTACTTAGTAATGAATGCCCTAATACCTATCAGAAGGGCTAAAATAAAACAAGAGCAACAATGACAATACCAAGTGCTGGTGAGGATGTGGCACAGCTCTCATACATTGCAGGTGGTAATGTAAAATGGAGGGCCCGTAATGGAAGAAAGTTGGGCAGTTTCTTATAAAGTTAAACATACACCTACCACAGCAAAAAACACCACCAGCTGCCGTGGAATCAATTCCAACTCATGGTGGCCCCATGTGTGTCCGAGCAGAACTGTGCTCCATAGGGTTTTCAATGGCTGACTTTCAAATGTAGATTGCCAGGCCTTTCTTCTGAGGCATCTCTGCATGAACTTGAATCTCCAACCTTTCAGTTAGCAGCCGAGGGTGTGAGCCATTTGTACCACTCAAGGACTCCTACACCTACCACACAACCCAGCAATCTCACTACTAGGTATTTACCCAGGAGAAATAAAAACTTACAATCATACAAAAAATAAAATGCCTTTATTCATAATCACCAGAAACTCTCAATACTCAATGTATCTCAACAGAAGAATAAACAAAAATGTACAATGGAGTCCTAGTCATTGATAGGAAGGAATGAACTGATACATGCAAAAAACATCAAACAAACAAACCAGTTGCTGTTGGGTCAATTCCAACTCATAGCAACCCTGTAGGACAGATTAGAACTACCCCATAGGGTTTCCAAGGAGCAGCTGGTGGATTTGAACTGCTGACCTTTTGGTTAGCAGCCGAGCTCGTAACCATTTCGCCACCAGGGCTCCCAGAGACTCTTAAATGCATTATGGCGAATAAAAGAAGCCAGGCTCAAAGGCTACTCACTGGTGTTCTTAGGTGCCGTCGAGTCGTTTCCGGCTCATACTGACTGTAGGATTCCATTTATATGATGTTATGGGAAAGGCAAATCTATGCCTCAGTGGTTGCTGGGGGTGTGGGAGGCAGAGGCATTGTGATTAAGTGTCATGAGAGAAATTTTGGGGCTGAGGGGGCTGTTCTATACCTTGATGAAGATGGTCATTACACAACTATGTGCACCTATCACAGGTGCTGTGAACTGTCCACTAAAAGCAGGGAGTTTTGCTGTACGAAAATTATACCTTAATTAAGAGAGAAAGAAAGAAATGCCCTCTAGAGCGTCCTTGATGTGCCTCAGCCTCCAGAATCTCCCCTGAACCAATCCTTTCTCCCCAGGCTGCTAGGGCTGCCCAGGGCTGGCTGGTCATCGCCTCACCCCCTCCCATCTGGCTGCCCAACCTTTTCCACCTCGAGGTAGGGAAGGAGGAAGAGATCTGCTGGTCATTAGCATGGGAGTTCTCCCAGCAGTTGCCCAGGGCCACGGGGCAAGAGGATTCTGTGGGTTCTCCTGCACAGAGCCCTGTTTGAAATCCTTGCAGGTGAGGGAGGGGCAGCTGTGCTCACAAGCCCAGCTTCAGGGAAGAGAGCCTGATGCCTGTGGACCCCTGTAGGTGCTGTAAGCACTCTGGTCTGGGAACAACTCTCCAAAGACAAGCTGGTCACACCTGCGTGCTCAAGGCTCAGCTCCTGGATGCCCTATCCCTGTCTCCTGTCCTCACACTTCACAAGCTTTGGAGTGGTGACACCAGGCAAGAGAGGCTTCCTGCTGAAGGCTCAAAAGCACCTCATTGTCCAGGCTCCTCTCCTGGGCAGATGGCTGGTTGTGGGCAGGGGAAGCAACAGGAACCAGCCTGGGGTCATCTTCCGTTTGCTCCACTCTGTGTTTAGAAAGGGTTCTTTCTGGTGATGGAATGGTTAACATACTTGGCTGCTAACCAAGAGGTTAGTGGTTTGAGGTCACCCAGGGGTGCCTTAGAAGAAAGGCCTAGTGATCTACTTCTGAAAAGTCAGCCACTGAAAACCCTACGGAGCGAAGTTCTACTCTGACACACATGAGGCCACCAAGAGTCGAAATTGACTTGAAGACAACTGGTTTACTGTTGTTTACAAAACAATGAGAGCCTATGTTTAAAGCTGTGCTGCCCCAGAAGGTAGCCATTAGCCATACGTGACTATTGAGCATTTGAAATGTGACTAGTCCAAACTGAGGCGTGCAGTAAGTGTAAAATACACATGAGATTTCAGCCTTAGTACAAATAAAAGGAGGCAAAATATCTTATTTCTTTTTTTCATACTGGTTACATGTTGAAATCATAATCCTTTAGGTCTATTTGGTTAAATAAAATATATCATTAAAACTAATCTCAGAACAAATATTGTATGATCCCACTATGTGAAATATCTGGAATAAGCAAGTATATAGAGATCAAAGTTTATTAGTGGTTATGAGGGTATTAGGGAGGGAGAAAGGAAGACACAACACTTAGGGGACACTGAGCTTCTGTTAAGGATTATGGAAAAATTCAGGAATGGTTAATGGCGACAGCTGAACAATCTGAGGAACAAACTTAACGTTACTGAACCGTACCACGAGAAGATTCGTTGAAATGACAAATGTTTTGTTACCTACATATTTATCATAAAAAAAGATAAAACAAAAAAGAAAAAAAATGATTTCACCTGTTTGTATTTTTTAATGCAGCTACTAGAAAATTTATAAATTCATATGTGGCTTGGATTATATTTCTTTTGGATAGGTTTAAAAATTGGGAGAGTTCACATTAAAAATCCAGACGTCTAGGTCCTCTTGAAAATTCTGGTCAGGCTGGGCTGGTAGGGCAGTATTTAGCTGGGCTGAGCATGGCTGAGCTCTCTAGATGGGGCACGTGCCTCCACTGTGCCGCAGTCCCCACCACTCCCTGTTGTCCTGCACCTGCCCCCCTTCCTTCCCTTATTTATGTGGCCTCCCAGTTCCATTGGCATGTGAGTTTACAACTCCTGGTTTACATACAACTTATCTGGGCAATCCCATGCCCTCCCATGGCTGAAGTAACCTCCTACCATGCATGAACATCCCCAGTGGATGTCCCAGAAGTGCTGAAGACCCTCCTTCCACGAATATTTCTTTGAACCCGTATTATGTACCAGGCACTGGGGATTCAGTAAGGAGCAGACACAGCCCCACTCATTTGCATATTCTAAAAACCACCTCAACACAATCTCCCCAAGCAATGTTGCCCTTACCAGTCTGTCCTCCACACAATACGCATGACTGTGTCATCTCCCTATTCAAAACCCTTCAGGGGCTCCCCATGGATTTCAGGATAAGGTTTAAATACCGTGGCTTCCCCCAAGGCCTCTGACCTAGGGCTTGCTGGTAGTCAAACCTCCTACAAGGGCTCACTCCAGCGGCTACGCTTGCTCCCCTCTCTCCTAAATCACCCTTCTGCTCCCTCTCTGCTGGACTACTTCCATCAGCTTCCAAACATGCTGTGCTCTCTCCTGTCTCAAAAAACACCCTTCCTTGACCTCAGCCTCCTCCTATTACTCCATTTCTCTGTTTTCCTTGATGGCTACAGTCCTCTCCTACCACACTCACTCCATAGGGGATGGATAGCAGAATTTCAGGCATTGTAACAGCCCTGATAGCTTAAATTTTGCAGAACATTTTATAACATGAAGTCAAGTACTATTCCAGATGAGGAAGCTAAGGCCGACATTGGTGAAGGCTACTCATCTAGCGTGGCTGAAACCCATGTTTCCCGACTTTAAATTCCATGACGTCTTTGCCAGCTATGGATTAAGGCAGACCAGAGGGCTAGAGACCAGGTACCGAAAGGTGAGGGGTAATTAGATTAATGGGGACCAACTTCCAGAAGGCGGGCTGCATGCAGGTGTCAAATCTGAGGCAGGCCAGGGAACCCTGACATGGAGAGGGAGACCTGAGATCCATGGCTGCATTGAGCCAGGGCTCAACTGGAAGAAGAGGAACTCAGATTCTGGGAACAATCACTTTCAGGAGCTTTATGCTTCTCTTCCCTTCATCTTCCCAGCCACCCTCTGCTTTTGGTATTAGTACTACCTGTGCTTTACAGCTTAGGAAACTGAGACTCAGAGGGGTGATGTGACATGCTTAATGCCACCCAGCTGATCTGTTTCACTACAGTATGGGAGGGAGGGAGGGAATGGATGAGGGAGAGATGAAATAAGATTGGCCAATGGTAGATCATTATTGAAGCTGGGTAATGGGTACACAGGGGTTTATCATATAGCCCTATTTTTTGATGTGTTTGAAATGCTCCATAATTAAAAGTTAAAAAGCACTAAGTCACCCAACTAAGTGGTGGAGCAGGTAGCAGAAGTCAAACCTGGTGACTTCCATACCCATGCCCTTTCCTTTTTGCCCCACAGCAACTGTGGCCATCCCAGCTGTGTACTTTTCTATTGGAAAACTTTCAGGCATATGGTTTTGTTATTCCCCTGTGAATATGAAAACTTGAGTAACAAACCTCACAGGCATTTTTTCTCTTACACCCCCAGGGCCCTTTCTCCTCCGAGAACATACACCTCCTGCCCCAGATCTTTTTTGTGAGGCCAAGACTATGAAACCCTAATGGCCATGATGTCTTAGACTCCACCTGAAAGCAATGGTGTTCCGATGGTGGTTTTATCTGCCCAATTCAAACACAAGTCAGTTTTCATTTCATTTCACACGGTCACCCTGGAATATGAACAACTGCTTCAATTTACTGACTGCCCCCTTTAAATGGGGCTCAGGGAAGTGCTATAAACCTGCTGTCAGGTGAGAGGTGGATTTCACATTCCACCCTACTTTAAAAAGAAAAGGAAAGGAAAGGAAGGTGACCAAAAAAATTTAATCCAAATTCACAAGTCTTTACTGGGCAGTTACTAGATTCTAGTTATTAGACCGATTAACCTTGTAGTATTAAACCCAGTGCCATCGAGTCGATTCCAACTCATAGCGACCCTATAGGACAGAGTAGAACTGCCCCATTATTAGCCCTATTTAATAGATGAGTAAACCAAGACTTAGGGTGGTGAAGTCACTCACCCAGCCAGGAAGAGACAGAATTTGAACTAGGTCTGAGGGATCCCAGATATAACCACTACTCTGGCTTTCTCTGAGAGTTCACTGCAGAGAAACATATTTAATGAGCAGCTATATTTGTCTGGCATTGTACTAGGTTTTGTCAATCCTCTAGCTCATTAATCCACACAGCCAATACAAAAAAAAAAAAGTTTCATCATTCCCATTTTATAGACGAGGAAATGGAGGCTTAAGTAGTTAAGGTCACCAGCTGGCTAGAGGTCTTAACCTAGGTCTGCCTGATCCCAAATGCGGTTTTTTTCTTTTTTTGCATATACCATACTCCCTCCTGGTCCAGATGTGGTAACCACAATTCTCCAGCCCGTGCTAGACTAGCAAACTGAAGGCAACCGAGCTGGTCAGGACCCTGGAGAGCTCCAAGCCCCTCCGTGCTGATTGGCTCCAGGATGCTGACCTCTGTGCAATCCAAGGCTCTGATAGGCTCGTTCTAGACAGGTCCCTCCCATCGAACTCGGAAGTCATTTCAGAGCTGGCCTCTTTCACTTATAAGGGGGCCCTCAGTTACAGGGCCTGTGAGGTGTCTGAGGCACAGGGCCTATGAGGTGTGTGAGGCCCTTGGGGGAAAGAAGGATGCTGGAGGTCCTCAGGGCATGAGGTGTTTGATATCCTCTTAAACATCTGCGCCCCACCCCACCCCAGGGGTGGGGGTCTTTAGTGGAGAGTTCTCAATGGAACACCAAGTTTCCAGCTGCATACCATCTGACAGTTTATTCAATACTCCGATGTGGCATTGACACTTTGCATCTTCACAGCAGCCCTGTGAATCACCTATTACCCCACTGTGCAGATAAGGAAACTGAGGCTCAGAACTATTAGGTGACCTGCCCAAGGCCACACAGCTATAAATCTCAGCGCTGAAACCCGAAGCCTGATGACCATCACTTCAAGTTGCCACGACTCATTTAAAGAGACCCATCACCCTCCATCAAGAGTTTTACATTCATCAAAATTATATGTACCTGATGCTTGAAAATTTTGTTTTCAGAGTAAAACAGTAAGCATGACTATAACTATCTCTTCCTGGATTCAAACATCATTTGTTAATACACAGAAATACAGCCTGTTTAACAGAATAAAACACAAACTCCTTTCCTTTAAGGCCCTGTGTGACTTGGCCCCTGCCCAGCTCTCTGACCCCATCTCCTGTCCCCTTCATCCACCATGCTCCAGCCACTCTGGCCTCCTTACTGCCCCTTGAGCCCACAAAGCTCATTCCCAATTAGTCATCTCTGCACTGACCATGCCCTCTGTCTGGAATGCTCTCCCCTCAGATCTTTCCATAGCTGTCTGCTTGCCACTCAACTCCTAGCTCAATCGTCCCTCTTTCAAGAGGCCCTCCTTGACTACAGAGCTAAGGAGCCTCTTGTTACTCTATCACATCACCTTGTTCTATATCCCTCTTGGCCCTTACCACTGTCTGAAACGACAGACTTGACTTATTAGTGCATTGTCTTTCCCTCCTGGGTAGACTCTGAATTCCATGAAAGCAGGGACTCTGTTGGTGTGAACATCACCGTATCTCCAGCATAATGACAGTGTTTACCAGTTGTCATGGAGATGACTCTGCTTCATGGCGACCCCATGTGTGTCAGAGTAGAATTGTGCTTCATAGGGTTTTCGGTGGCTGATTTTTCAGAAGTAGATCATTAGGCCTTTCTTCCAAGGTATCTCTGGGTGGAGTTGAACCTCCAACCTTTCAGTTAGTAGCTGAGCCTGTGAACCATTTGCACCACCGAGGAACTCTATGCCCAGTGTAGACACCCAATGAATGTTTGTTGAATGAATAAACAACATTATCTGCCCCTGCAGTGACCCCAGATTTAGATTTTGCAGGTCAACAATGTGTCTGAATACCTCAAGAGAGATGCCAAGGCTCTGAAAACAAAGTTCTTAATTTTTTTTTTAAATGAGCAGATCCCGTATTGTAGAGGAAGAGGCTGCCACTTTAGAATGGTTAAGAGTTTATGACAGTAGCAATCAAAAGAGCCTGTATTTCTTCAAAGAGGGAAAAGCCAGTCCCAGACAGAATTTTGAATTCCTTGGCTGCCACTTCTTCCTGGCTTAGTTTCAAAAGAAAAGCAGAATTTCCCAAAGAGGGGCTCCAATCATTCTGAAGGTCCATTTCTCTCTGTCCCTTAAGATGAAAGCCCTATAGTCTGCTGCCAGCTGCAGCCCAGATGATGGGAGAAACACACAGCCAAGACAGCCTTCATTCCCAAATGAGGAAGGCTGCAGTGAGTCAGAGAGGGTTCCCGTGCACTCGGCTTCCCACAGGGCACTTCTGTGCAAAGACTTCTCAGCAGACCGGCACACACCACATAGCAGGCATGTATACACACACACACCACGTCGTCACAGGTTCTCTCTCTTTCACACACACACACACACACACACACACACACACACACACACACACACACACACACTACATCACAGCCACACACATCATCTTGGGACTCACAGCACTTACAAGGCTACAAGCAGCCCCTTCAGCACACGAGATTCAGGAGTGGCAGGGCAGCCAAGCGGCGGCAACCCTAGGCTGAGAAGGAAAGAAAGAGGAAGCCACCAGTGGAACTAAAGGGTTGGTCAGTAATGTGCAATCAAGCTGTCTCCAACATTTGCTAAGTGTCCCCTCTCCCCGTCCCCCATCAGCCACGTGGCAGTGAGTGGGATGGTGTGTGAGAGTGTGGCTTCTGGAGTCAGACTTTCTGGGTTTGAATCCTGGCTCTGCCTCTTGCTAGCTGTGACCTTGGGTAAGTTGCTTTAGAGCTCTGTGCCTCAGTTTCCCCATCTGCTAAAAGGGAACAACAATAATAGTATCCACTGTATACAAGTAAGCTCTACATAAACTTTAGCCACTGCAATTTTTATTATCACCATTGCCCTCAAGCCTTCGAGTCTTGGGTACTGCCTCTGTCAAGTGGCCCTCAAGCCACCAACCCTTAGAAGGGCTGATGAAGATTTAATGGGAAAGGACTTGAGAACAATGAACATCACACCTTTGTTGGAGGGGATAGAGTTAGGAGCGCTGGTGGCACAGTGGTTGAGAACTCAGCTGCTAACGAAAATGTTGGCAGTTCAAATCCACCAAATGCTCTTTGGAAACTCTGTGGGGCAGTTCTACTCTGTCCTATAGGGTTACTATGAGTTGGAACTGACTTGGTGGCATGGATTTTTGGAGGGTCTATAGGTTGTCTTCTCTTTCAGGAAGTACAAACTTTTCTTTCCCCTGTGAAGAGAGATGACACGGGTAAGACACTAAGCCTAATGCCACAAACTTTATGTACTTAAATGACAAAAATTATTGGGAACACAGAAATTATGGTTTCTTTGCCTTCCAACTGTTTACTCTCTTGAAAAAAGAAAGAACCCCACCCTGAGGCCATAGGGATTTTAAAGAAAGGACCCTTCCCAGGTTCCCGGTCAGCACAAATGGTTTGCACTCAGTTACTAATCGAAAGGTTGGTGGTTCAAACTCACCCAGTGGTGCCACAAAAGAAAGGTCTGGCAATCTGCTCCCATAAAGATAATAGCCAAGAAAACCCCGTGGAGCGTAGTTCTACTCTACAGTACGTGGGGTCGCCTTGAGTTGGATTTGACTCCATGGCAACGGGTTTGGTTTTGGATTTAATGTTGCACCTAACTTATTCCACACCTATTCTTACCTCTGAGCTTTTGCCCATGCAGTTTCACCACCTGCCCACCCTGTAGGAGGCGATACAATAACGTAGACACACGAACACCTGGTCTGTACTAAATACAGCCTTTGTTGATTGACAGCTCTGCATGCATTTAACCACAAGGGTGGCCTTTCCTAGGTGTTTCCTGAGTCCTAGAACGAACCAAGCAGGGTGATGGCCTGAAGTCCCAGACCTGGAGGATGTACCATAGGTGCTTATGCGTGGCCTGCTTTCTTGGCCACTGATATAATAAGTCATTTATCCCCTTCAGGAGAAAGCATATCTTATAAAAGGTAAGTGAGCCCGCCTGCCCTGCATCAGGGCTGTGGGTCTGTGCGAGGCAGGCCTGGAGCCCAGGATTGCATTCCATCCCCAAGGAGAGAAGCAGGCCCTGGATCCTGTGGGGCCTTGGTCCACACTCCAGGCTGCCAAAGGAATCGTTGCTTTGATAGTCCCCTGCCCTTGCTGAATAACCTTTGAGCACTCCCACTGCCTTCATGACCTAGTCAGGAGCCTGGGGTGTATTTGAAGCTCCTTAGAGATAGGTCCCCACTACCCACCTGTCAGTCTGTCGTATTGTGGTGGCTTGCATGTTGCTGTGATGCTGGAAGCTATACTGTGTCAAATACCAACAGGGTCACTCATGATAGACGAGTTTCAGTGGAGCTTCCAGACTAAGACAGACTAGGAAGGCTTGGAGATCTACTTCTGAAAATCAGCCAGTGAGGACCCCACGAATCACAACAGACTATTGTCCAATATAGCACTGGAAGGTGAGCTCTCCAGGTTGGAAAGCACTCAAAATACACAGTGGCCACAACAATAGACATGAGCATACTATGCTCATGAAGATGGCACCAGACCAAGCAAAGTTTCTTTCTGTTGTACATGCATTGCCACAAGTTGGAACCGACTTGAGGGCAGCTAACAACAGCTAACAGAGACAGGTCTTCACAAGCCCTCTGCTGTGTCTCCCCACTCCCAGGCTTCACCTGAGCTTCCCTCATTCTCATCATTGACTGGCCTCACCCTCCTGGGCACTCCATCTCTCCCAGGTGGACTCTTGCTTGGCCCCCTTGGTTACCCCTTCCTCCAGGAAGCCTCCCCTTCCCTGCCTGGACTCCCTCGGGTCCTCCATTCCAGCCTTACCCATTGGACTGTGATTTTGTGTCTTTCTGCCCCCTGGACTGGGAGCCCCTTGAGGGCAGGCACAGTGCTGGCTTCCTCTCCACACCACTCCACCCAGCAGTACTCTTCAGGGGACCACACAGAGCAAGGGCAGGGGCTCAGGGATCCCCTGCTGATTACGTGAACCCCAAATCATAGAGTTCACAATGGACTTTCACACTATTGAAATCATGCCACGTTTCTAGGTGGGCCTTTGCCCCCAGGCTTTACCTACACTGATCCATTCAGCCGCTGGGGAGTACGTGATCTGTGCCAGGCGCTGGGGATGCGTCAGTCAATAAAATAGACAAAGCTCCTGCCCTTGTTCAGCTTCCACTCTACAGGGGGAGATGGCTAGATGCACGAAGTCAAATACTCAAGCCAGATCACTTAGAATGATGAGTGGTGGGTGATATGGTTAGCGTAACCCAGGGTGTGAGGCATGGGGAATAACTCGGGATTCTGGAGGGCTTCTTGGAAGAGCAGACATTTGAGCAGAGATGATCCAGAATCAAGGGGAAGATGGGGTGGATAACTCAGGCTGGGTTTTCGATTGGGCCTCCTGATTTGGTTTTGTGGGCACTGCCTTGCTGAATGGAGTCCCTGGCTGGTGCAAACGATTAATGTGGTTGGCTGCTAACCAAAAGGTTGGAGGTTTGAGTCTACCCAGGGGCGCCTGGGAAGAAAAGCCTGTTGATCTACTTCCGAAAAATCAGCCGTTGAAAACTCTGGAGCACAGTTCTACCTTGACACACATGGTGTCACTGTGAGTCGGGGTCAACTTGACAGCAGCTGGTTTCGGTTGGCTTTGCTGAACATTTCTGTGCGAGAAGCCAGCCTGTGGCAGGCACAGGAAACAGCACAGAGAGCAGACGGGCTTAGGTCAGCCGGGTCTGCAGACTGCCCACCTGGGGGGTGGGGAGAAGCCACCCCCAGCACAGCCCTCCTTCACCTCCTCCCTCAACCAGTGGAAACGGCTGTCCCCTGACCTTGGGTTTCATTTCCCAAGTCTGTCCCTGAAGGTGCCGTTCACCCGACACCCAAGGAAAACTGGCATCCTTCTAGGTGAATTCTTCCACACTGAACATTACCCAGCTGC
This sequence comes from Elephas maximus indicus, assembly GCF_024166365.1. Taxonomy (NCBI): domain Eukaryota; kingdom Metazoa; phylum Chordata; class Mammalia; order Proboscidea; family Elephantidae; genus Elephas; species Elephas maximus. Next base: position 35,544,918 of record NC_064838.1, read on the forward strand.
TGACTTGAAGTGGAGCTACCAGCCCCCACCCAGCTCTTCGCCCACCTCCTGCTCACCACTTTCTGGGTGGGTGGGGGCACAGACACTGCCGCTCTGGGGCCCTGCCTGCTAGGCACTGGGCAGCGGCCTGAGTGCCCGCCCCCTCCACCTTGCCCTGTCTAGCCCTGGAGCCAGAGGACTTGGACGGCTCGCTCAGCCCTAGCTGTAGCCTATTTAATTAAAATGGAATCACGGCTCACCCAGGAACCAGGGGGCAAAACAAAAGGCCCTTTCACAGCTGGGAGCTGGCTCCCCTTCTAGGCGTCGGACTCAGATTTACTCACAAGCCTCTGGTTTCAAACTGCAGACGGGGCCAGCATTTTGGTTCCCAATCAGCAGGATCTGCCACCCTCTCCCTGCCCCTGGCTTGGCCCTGAGCCTGCTCTGGTTTGGACAGGGGGCCGGCAAGGACCTGCATGCCCCTGCCCCAGGGGCACCCCGCTTACCAGAAAGGCGACTTTGCCCAGTAACTGACCAACGAGTCTCTGGGTGGCATAAATGGTTAAAGTGCTTGGAGATTCAAGTCCACCCAGAGGGGCCTCAGAAGAAAGACACAGTGATCCACTTCCGAAAAACCCACCATTGAAAACCCCGTGGAGTGCAGTTCCACTCTGATACACATGGGGTCACCAGGAGTCAGAGTCTGCTCGACGACAACTGGAGAGATGGGTGAAGCCAGGCAGGGAAGGTCCGCCCCAGAGGCAAGGAGGGGACACGCAGGAGCAGGCACATGCACGCAGAGCTCACACACACACACACACACTCACACACACTCACACACTCACACACACTCACACACACACTCACTCACACACACACTCACACAGGCAGCTGAGAGTCACAGCGGAGTGTACAGGCGGAGACCCACAACCCCAGCCCCTGGGCAAAACCCCAATGGAGGTGACTGGAGCCCAGGGCTGACGGAGGGCATGACTCCACTCCGTGGTCGTGTCTGCAAGGAAGCCAGAGCTGATCCCCGAGTCCCCCTCTAGCTACAGCTCTCTTCCTTATCCTCCTAGGGAGTGAGGGGAGCTTGCTTATTTTCTTCCTTTACCCCCAAATAAGTCTGCTCTTTGGCACATAATTCATTAATATGGGATTAAAGGGATTATAGGCTGCCCTGCCTGACCATGACCCAGGGCCCACTTGAGGCCAAGTGGTGAAGGGGGCCTCGGAGATGTGCTCCCCAGTCCCTTCCTCCCACCATGCACAGGAGGAAACTGAGGCTGGAGCAGTCTCTCAGAGTCAGAGGGAGTGCTGGGTGGAAGCCCTCTCTGTCCCTCCCTATCCTCTGCCCTGGCCTCTGCTCCTCCCCACCCTCATCAAAAGGGAGAAAGCAATGGAAACCACCCTACTGCTTTTGTTTGGTCACAGGATGTGGGGGCCTGTCCTGGAATCCCACGCTTCCCTCTGGCAGCCCTCTCAAGGCCCCAGACTCCCTGGCCATAGTGCTGGAAGGGTTATAAGACAGCCTCTTGTTCTGGCTTTCTCCAGAGCATGACCACTAAAGGGAACATAGGTCCCTTTTGCCTTTTACTGCTGCTAGTTATCTTAAGAGGTGTTGGTGGTTCAGTGGTAGAATTCTTGCCTTCCATGAGGGAGACCTAGGTTCGATTCCTGGTCAGTGAGCCTTATGTGCAGTCACCACCCTTCTGTCAGTGGAGGCTTGTGCGTTGCTCTGATGTTGAACAGGTTTCAGCAGAACTTTCAGACTAAGATGGGCTAGGAAGAAAGGCCTGGAGATCTATTTCCAAAAATCAGCCAATGAAAACCCTATGGATCACGAAGGTCTGATCTGCAACCAGTTACGGGGATGGTACAGGACTGGGCAGCGTTTTGTTCCATTGTGCGTGAGGTCACCACAAGTCGGGGCCGACTCTATGGCAGCTAACGACAGCGATGGTTATCTTAAGAAGAGAAGGCCTAGCTGGGTGCTGATGTGTCTCTAACACCCCCCGGTGCTCGTGGGACACCCTGCCTTATGACCACCCTGCCTTATGACCACTCTGCCTTATGACCACTCTGCCTTATACCCGAGAGAGATAACAAACAGGCTTCAGGCCACAACCTCTAGAGAGAATTTAATCACATTATTGTTCTTGAGTTCTTTGTCTTTATTTTCATGGCCAGCTTCTATATATGACAAGTGACATTATATTCCATTGGAGTTGCATAATAAAGTTTATTTTTAAAATAATGTAGTCAAGTCAAATGGCGAGCTGATTAAAGCGAGAATACACGGGGTAAAGCACAGGTGGTTTATAGATACAGTGAAAACGGCGAGGGTGGAAATAAAAGAGGCTAAAGCTGGGGAAAAGCTGATCTCGAGTCAAACTCCACCCCTTGCAGATGGGTAAACTGAGCCTCAGGGAGGGAAAACGGCTTGCCCAAGGTAAGCTGGTCGACATACTTGGCACCACCCCTCCCGTCTCCCTCTTTCTTCATTTTCCAGGCTGTTTCATTCTCTTCAAGGTGCCCTGATGGCGCAGTGGTTAAGTGCTTGGTCGCTAATTGAAAAGTTGGTGGTTTGAATCCACCAGTGAGTCTGCAGGAGAAAGATGTGGCAACCTGCTTCCGCAAAGATTACAGCCTTGGAAACCCTATGGGACAGTTCTACCCTGTCCTATAAGGTCTCTATGAGTTGGAATCAACTCGAGGCAACGGGTTTTCATTCTCTTCTCTCTCAACTGTGCCTCTTCCTTCTCTTGCCTTCTCAGCTTCCTTCCTCCCACCTTCTCCTTCTTCCCCTTTGCTCTCCAAACCCTGTGAAGCTCCAGTTCAGATCGTCCTTGCTATGACTGAGGGACAGAACCCTGGACTAGTGAGGAGCCACTATGAGGTGTGAGAAAAAGAACATAGTGCTTGCAGCTGGACCCAGACCCCAGTCCTGACCCGGTTCTTCACCAGGCTGGGGGAGTCTGGGCCAGCAGCTCCCCCTCTCTGGGCTGTGTAAGAAAAAAATGATAACAACCCCACCCCCTGGGGACCACTGTGAGGCCTGACTGAGCCGAGGCCTCTAGAATGCCTAGCAGGCACCTGGTATCTGGCAGATGCTCAATAGAGGTTATCGCACTAATAGAACAATTTCTTTTAAAAAGAACTGCTGTGCTGCTGTGAATGTCCTTGGTATGTTCAGTGACACTCTTGACAGCGATGAGGAGTCTTAAAACCGCTTTAAAAATAGATAAGAAGTCATTTATAATTTGTACACTCATTGTTGGAATGCAAATGATGCTGCTAAAAGCCTGCTCTCCTAAGTGGGCTTGTTAAACCATCAATCTGCTTAGTGAACCCTTTTCTTCTCTCCAGTGCAGGTAAAATCCTGCCACGAGAGTTCAGGATAACAGACTTGGGGACTGGCTCCTGGAAGGAGGCTTTATTGAGGCCGTAACCATGGAGGCTGGCTAACCCATGTGTTCTCTGTCCTCTCCCCTCCCCTAGCTGTCTAAATCATGGGGTAGGGGGTGGCGGGGTTGGGGGGAGGTGATCTGAGCTGAGGTGTTCACAGATCTTTGTTCCAGCCTTAAGCAGCAATTCACATTCTTCAATGCAAACATTAGCCTTTCTAGGAACAAAACCCAAATAAAAAACCAAGAAAGAAACCTCTCAACCCACAGACCACAGAGAAACCACAAAAAGAACAAAGATCTTAGGAACCCCCGGAGAGAGGGTGAGATGTGGGTGGGGGTGAACTTCCGTGTCTTCAGCCCTCCCTGGTTCTGAGAACTGGCTGCATGCTTGGCCAGGTGGTGCCTCTTGGGTGTCCCATGAACATCTAAACTGAACATGGCCCAAGCCAACGTCATCATCGCTCCTCCCACGCCTCTTCCCAGAGCCTTCTTGGTGAGAAGCACCTACATCAGGGAGCTGGTGGGCACCTGGTCTTCCCTCTCCTGCACTCTCCCAAGTTAGTCTCCATAGAGATTTGATTCCACTCAAATTCTTCCTCCCCTCTCACCCCACCAACACATCTTAGCCATAGTCCAGGCTACTGCTACCTTCTGCCTGGAGCCGGGCTAAGCATCCTGACCCACCTCCCTGCCTCCTGTGCCCCGCTTAAGCCCACCTCCACCCAGCAGGTGGAGTGACGGCCATAACACACATTTCCCATCACTTGACTCCTCTGCCCCAAATCTTATGGTCTCCCCTAACCTTCAAGATCAAGCCCTGTTATGAATTGAATTGTGTCCCCCACCCCAAATATGTGTCAAAATCCTACCCCCATCCTTATAAATATGACCCTGTTTGGAAATAGGGGTTTTCTTTTTAATGAGGTCACATCAGAGTAGAGTGGGTCCTAAACCTAAGCACTTCTGAGTTATCAAAAGGACAGAACCAACACAGAAATGCACACAAAAGGAAGAGGAAGACAGATAACAGAGACACATAGATTTACAAGCCCAGGAATGCCAAGGAGGAATGCCAAGGATTGCTGGAAGCTCCTAGAAGCTGAACTGCCAAGGAAGGATCTCCCCCAGGCCATACCCTGAATTTGGACTTCTAGCCTCCTGAACTGTGACAAAATAATTTCAGTTCTTTAAAGCCACCCACTTGTATTTCCGTTATGCCAGCATTAGATAACTATGATAAGCCCTAACTCCTCAATTTATCTATAGAACAACCACCTGTGATATCAACCATGGCGTCAGACAGCCCTGCAGGCACACAGCTTCACTTCCTCTCATGTCACCAACCCCTCCGTTAGGGTCTAAACCAGAGGCTGAAAATTGGCAGCCTCCAGGTATATTGCATTTGGCCTCCCCAGTGTCAGCCCAATGCTTCAAAGTCAGGAGATTGTCCCATGAAAACCTGGATTTCTGGCTTCTCTTGAAACCCCTAGAAGATCTAGCAACACTGGTCCAACACTGGCTCAGCAACGCAGGTTCCTTCACAGCAACAATTGCTCTTTAGAGCCATCAAGCACTTTCCAGTTGGCCACAGTCCCCACCACTCCGTATTGTCTTATCACAGCCTGCTTTCGTGACTTAACTCACGTGGCTGGACCCTGTGGATATCAGAATTTGCTACCTCTTGTCCATGGGCGGTTCCTCTGGTGCACCCAGCTGTTCTTGTCCTGAGCTCTGTCTCTGCAGCTTCCTCTGCCTGGAATGCCCTTTCTCACCCTGCTAGAAAAGCAAATACTCTCTTCTCACAAGACTCCACTGCAGTGCTCCCCTTGCTTCTTGACAAAACATACCGTACCCTCATTCAGACCTCCTTCCCAGCATCTATTGCACCAAAGCACCCTATTTACTAATACATTTGTCTCTCCCATTAGAATGTGAACCGCTGAGGGTACCAACTGTGTCTTCTTTACTCCATATTCCTAGAGCATAGCACACTTACTACCCCTACACAATAGGCTCCCAGGAAATAGTTGATGGTGGATGGACGGACGGAAATAGTAATAAAACAAGAGCAACAAGAGTAATAGCCTATGAGCTGGACTCGGCTAAGCATTTTACATGTGCTATGTTTATCTCATTTAACACTCAACATAACTCGATGTGGGGGGGGGTACTGTTATTATTCCCATTATACAGATGGAGAGACTGAGACTGGAGCTTACGGTATGGTCTGATTCAAAGCTGGGCTGCTCACCTCCCCAAGCAGTAGCCTCCTTGCTTCTCTGTTAGGTTCAAAAATCCTTCTTTCTTGCCACCTCATCAGTCACTGCCAGAGTGGCCAGCCAGGGAGGGCTCTGGACAATGGCTCTGGGAACCAGGGCTGCTGTGTTGGGAAAATGGTACCCCATGTCCTGCAGGCCCTCAGCTTGTCAGGAAGTAAAGGAAAGGCCCACAGATTCCACTACTCAAAAGATACCAGAGACATCAGAGACATCCAGGCATCAGAGACGCCCTGAGCAGTGCTGCCGGGGCTACTGGTTCCACTGCAGGAGGTCAGGGTTTAAATCTGGCTCTGCCACTTGCCAGGTGGTGAGACACTAGGTGAGACTCTGCAGCTCTCTCAGCCTCAGTTTCCTCATCTCTAAAATGGGTGGCCACAGTGCTCATCTACAGAGTTGGAGAAAATAACTCACATTAAGTTCCTGGCTGGGGTTTAAGAGGTGGCAGCTGTAACTCTCACCAGAGTCCTCGGGCAAAGCTGCCATCTGCACGGTCTAACTGGGAGCTCACCTCCCGCACGGCGAAGGTGAAGAGAAGATTCTGGGTTAATTCCCTGTGCTGACCTTCATGGTGAACTAGGACGGGCTGAACTTCAGATCCAGCTGGTCATCATGTCCACTGAAGGTGTGGTTTCCTTTCCTTCGTTAGCTCCTGACATGGGACTGAGTCCTGAGAGTGAACGCGTGTGCACGGGGCGTGCACATGCATGTGTGGGAGCACTGGAGGGTGAGCCTGTGTGTGTCTGTGCGAGCTGAGTGTGTCTATTCTGACCACCTGGATTGGGGACACTAATGTATGTGTGTACATGCGTGCGAGTTTGTACTTCTGTATGAGATCCTTCTCTGAGAAGTGGGACCATGTCTGCCTCAGTCTGCTGTATTCTCAGGACCTGGGCCCGTAGTAAACAAAAAAAAAAAAACCAAGCCCATTGCGGTTGAGTCGATTCTCACTCATAGCGACCCTACAGGACAGAGTAGAACTGCCCCATAGAGTTTCCAAGGAGCGCCTGGTGGATTTGAACTTCTGACCTTTTGGTTAGCAGCCAGACTCTTAACCCCTATGCCACTAGGGTTTGAATGACAGTCTACACACACGTGCACACATGCACACGCACACAAACATGCACACATGTACACACGCATGCACACACATGCATTCCCACACCCCCCACCATTCCCAATCGGTCTTTAAAAAAAAAAAAAAACAATTTGGGACTTTGGGGACAAATCTTATACTGTTCATTACATTTCCTGTCTTTCCACCTTCATTCCGAGACTGAGGTGCAGCTGCCTGGTGTGGTGCTTGGTGGAGGGCAAGGAGAAATCCTGTCCCTGTGCTTGCCAGGCCCGCACTGGCTGTGTGACACCAGCCAGTTGCTTCACCTCTCGGAACTCTGGATCCTCTTGTGTGAGGATTAGATAAGCCTGGAGACAGGACAGCCCAGCATGGAGCCCAGCACAGCAGAGGACCCTGAAAGGGAACCGTTTTGGCCCAGCCGACTTTGACCTGGGGATCCTGCATGGAGCTGGGCACACCCAGACCTCTGGCACTGGCCCTCTCACCTTAGAAACACTGTCCCCCACAAGCCTATTTCTTCTAACTCCAAGGGTCTTTTCCAAAGCCAGGCAGATCCTCTGACTCCCTGGGGAGGGGTCAGTGGTGGGTCAGGTTCATGCTTCATTAGCCAGCCTCTATTCGCGCCCCCACCCCGTCCAGGGTCTCCTGGCACCTAGCTAAGGCACGAAGCCATCCTAAATGCTCAGTGCAAGTTAGGCTCTGCACCACCACCCTGCCCAACAGCATTCTCGCACAATATTGGGAAAATCTTCCTACAGTGGCGTCACGGCACCCCTTTTTCGTGTTTGCACCCGGTGTTACTTACTCCCAAGCATCGAGGGCAGGGCAGAGCATTCAGCCGGTGCTGGGTGAGATCTCCCTGGTGACTGAAGGCTGATACCAGAAGTTTAGTGAACACACGGGGAGAATCTAGGAATGTGGGGTGCGTGGGTGGTAAATTTAGCTTTGACCCTGTGTCTCCAGGGGCTTACCGTGGAGCCTGCCAGCGTAAAGGGTGGAGGGTCCTTCCTGGACTAGTGACATCCCACTAGCACCTCCAGCTCAGTATTGGCCAGATTCCAGCTTATTAGCCATCCTCCCTCTGCGCACCCCCACCTATTCCTCAGCGGGTGGCCCCATCGTCACCTAGGCCCCCCGTCCACTTTGAAGTCATCCCAGACTCCTCTTTTTCCCTCACAGTTAACCCTCCACCAAGTCTTCTCATGCAAACTCAGAAAAGAGCAGCTCTGCCCCATGCTCTCCTCCTCCTGACCCACTGCCTGGGTCTCAGGCTCTAGCCTCCAGGAGGAGTTCAAGGGTGCAGCTTTCTCCTCTGGATTTCCCTGCTTCCCTCCTTACCTCACTCACATTGCAACCAGAATTGAGTGTTCTAAGAAGCATTGCTGACCACATACCGCTCCCACTTTCAAATCTTGAGTGCCTCTCTCCTGCATCCAGCATTTGAGGCCCTCCGTGATGTGGCTCGCTCAGTCTTTCCTGCCCCAGCTCTGCAGCCTCTGCTTGGGGTCAAACCATTTTGCAGTCACTCATAACATCCTGGCTGTGTTTTGTCCCCTAGAGAACTCTTACTCATCCTTCAAGACCCAACTCAATGACCCCTCCTCTATAAAGCCTTCTACAGCACATTGAAGCCCAGGTGGCCACTTCCTCTCCTGGACAGACCCTCTCCCAGCACACACCACATAGCACTACAGTTATTTAACAACCACCCCCTGGCAAGACAGAAGGCACTTCTGGGGAGAGGCCCTATTTCTATCCTCCTTGACCCCTCAAGGGCCTCGCAGGGAGCTAGCATGTACAAAGCCCTCGACAAACATCTGGCAAAGAGTGAGGGAAGAAGCTAGGTCCTTCTGGGAAGTTCTATACCCACCTTGTTCTGGGCACCCGCCAACAACAACCTTCCTTCCCCGGAATTCTGGGGCACCTCGTTTGGGCTGAGCCAAGTCCTGCTGCTGTTCACAGAATCACCAGGAACAGGCTCTGGAGCCGTTTCCTCCTTTAGTCTCAACAGTTGTAGTAGCCCTGACCCCAACAGCCTTATCTGTTTTGTTTTTTTCTAGGAGTCCAGGGCCCATGTCTCCTTCTCAGCCTCCGTGTGCCCATGGCACCCGCAGCCCCTCAGTTACTCTCCAGAGTGTGTCCAAGGCAAGCTCCTGCCAGAGCGGTGGGCCTCTCCCAGGCCCTGGGCTCCGGGATGAGGGGCTGGAGGGGTCTGCGGGGCGTGGAGCTGCCTGGAGCTCTGGCTGCCAGCAGTGGAGGCGGACAGGAGCCACTGCTGCAGATCAGGACTGCGGCGCTGGCAGCACGAGCAAGCTCCCGGCGTCGATCAGCCCTGCTACTACAAGCCTCCTCGGCGTAGCTGGCTGAGCAGAGAGCTCTCCAAGTGTGCATAAAAAGAAAGGGGGAATAAAAAAGCATCTCACGAAAGTCACTGGCCAGGGTTGGACAGAAAGCCCCTGCAAATGTAGAAATGCCACTGGACATAGAGGGGGAGGGCCTCTGACGAGTATGCGTGAGGAGGGGAAGGCAAGGGGCTCCGGATAACTGAAGGATGACCCTTGAAGAGCCAACTCTGTGCCTGCCCCATTTTCTGTTTGGTTTTAATGCGAATGAGTATAAAACCCACGAAGTGCAGCCGAACTTACTTGTAAAGTGAACATCATTTGATGACTTAGGGCTGATGTTGTGGGTATTCAGTGTTGGCCTCAGGGGCTGGAACAGTGTGGGGCTTCTGCCCATCACGGTGACCCATGCTACTTGGTCACTCCTCAACTGCTCGGCTCCCTTGCTCTGACCCCACCTTGCTGCCATGTCATGTTCACCATTGTCTGACAAAGGGCTCATCACAGCCCCCATGGTTCTGGAAAAATCTATGACTCAGTCTACCATCCCCAACCATCCCTGGTTCCTTTGCACCCCTTCCTCTCTTTTTTCTTCTCTTGTCTCTCTCCTGTTCCCCACCACCCCCCCCCCGGCCCACGATTTCAGGTTCTGGCACTGGGGTCCTATGATGACATTCCTTGCCACCTTCCTCCTGGCACGAGCTTTCCTTCAGGCCCTGCCCCATCAGCCCCGTCCTCTGGATTCCTGAAGCCTCTTACTCCCTTTGCTCACTTTTGGGTTGGCCCAATTTAGGGGTATCTGTATGAGTTGGAATCGACTGGGCAGCAGCGGGCAGCCCCTTTGGGGGACTTCTACAGTCTGGAGGCCAAGGTGTCCTAAAGTGGGGGCCAACATGAACTGCACTTGAGAGAGCGGGCCCTTGGGGCTTACAAAGACGTTGGGTGAAGGAGAAAGGAGCAGCAAGGCCAGCCAAGGGACCATGTCAGGGTCGCTGCCAAGCACCAGGCTCAGGGAGCTACAACGTGGACCCAGACAGGGGGCTGCACACTGAGACAGCAGCAGGCAGGCGCCAGACCCACAGACCCAGCTTCTCGTGCTGCTTCTTGCTCACTGGCTGGCAAGCTACTTGACCTTTCTGAGCCTCGGCTTCCCCACATGTGAAGTGGAGAGAATGCTGCCTGTGCCTTTTGGAAGTGGCACAGCCTCAATGACATGGTGTGCTCAGAGCTCCAGCACACCTCAGAGAAGTGGTGTCCTCTCTCCTACTGTACCCACCACCACATCTCCCTGGAGGCTCACGGAAGACCCCAGGAACCGGGTAAGGAGGTCCCAAAGAGCCGTGAAACATGCTCAGCTGCAGGAACGGGCTGAGGAGGCGTAGAAGTCAGGGTTTCTGGGAGGCTGCACAGGCCATCTGGGAGAGTCACGCTGGCAACTGCCTTTCAAGAGCTGACCCTGGGTAGGAGCAGCTTAAACACGGCTGCTGGGTGAGGGTGAGGAAACCAAGAAGGGGCCTGGCTGCCGTTAGAGCACGGACATTTTCAAACCCAATGCCCCTGCTCAACTTTTTGAGCCCCTTTCAAAATTGTGCATGCATGGGCATGGCAGGTGTCATGCCTGCCAGCCAGTATGGCTCAGCGCTGTCCTTCTAGATGCTTCTCGCCACACAACCTGCAACCACCAACATATTCATCATGCCAGGAGAAGAAATTGTAGGGTCATGGGCTTCTAAGTAAAATTGATTGGGTAGACAGTTTCTAAATTGAGAATGTCCTAAGGCTTTGCTCGCTCTCCCAGTGATAGGCTGTTTGACAGAACCAGGATTCCTCACAACCTCTTCTCAAAAACATTGGCATGACCCCTCCCACATCCACACACCACCCTGGGTCTCATCCCTCTCCTCCACCTCTTTCTCTTCTCTATGTCTTCCCTCCTGCCCTCTCCCTTCCCCTTTCATGATGTATAAACAGATTTAGGGAGGAAATATCAACCTCTGCTTAAGGGAGCCTTAGGCTGATGTCTGGGCCTCAGTCTACCCCTCTGTGAAATGGGAGGCATGGGGAGGCCCTGCTAGCCCAGGTACACCATGCCTCTGAGTCAGTCCCAGCAGAGCTGCATGCATGCGGCTGAAGGGCCAAGCAGGAGAGCTTCCCTCGTGATGTGAAGGGCTGGGCTCCCATCCCTGTTCCTCCAACAGGCGACATGCAGCCTGCCTCAGCCAGGATGTGTCCATTTCATAGATGAAAACCAGACCTGCAGCTCACAGGGGCGCCTCTGTAGATCTGAGACTTTCAGAACCAAACAGTTGCCAGCTCCAGCCTCAGAGACCCTCTCCTGATCTCTTCCCTCTGTCTGTTAGAGCTGGTGTTGCCCATCGACTCCTCGATGAGGAGAATGACTCCCGGTTTCAACTTGGCCTTTTTGCTAAACGCTTTCTCCCCAGATGCTATTTGAGGTCATACTTAGGAGCCCTGCTGGCGCAGTGGTTAAAGCAATCAGCTGCTAACTGAAAGGTAGGTGGTTTGAAACCACCAGTAGCTCTGTGGGAGAAAGGTGTGGCAGTTTGCGTCCACAGAATTTTACAGTCTTGGAAACTCTATGGGGTAGCTAGGAGTAGGAATAGACTTGGCAGCTTTTTTTTTTTTTTACTTTGGTTTTATGTACCTTGGGAGAGGCGGGCAGGGCCACTGCTCTCATTTCACAGAGGAGGACCAATGAGGGCTGTGAGCAGAACCACACCCCTGCCCTAGGTGTGGGCAGGCGGTGGGTGCCGAGGGTGCAGGCAGGGGTGTCGGAGCCAGGCCCGCCTTTCCAGCCCACATTCCTAGCCAGGAGAGCACTGTCATCACTTGAGTGACATCCGACCTCCGTCCCCCTCCTGCCTTGAGCTCTTACTTGCCTCAGCTCCTGGAGCCCTCACATCCTACCCTGACACAGGTGGGAGGTGTCACCCTCCCCCTGCCACACGGAGGCAGCCCCAAGGCCTCACCACTGGTGGCGCAAGCAGACCCTGTCCTAGAGGAGGGGTGTTCCCTCTGCAGAGTGAGTCAGATGGGATGTAGGGCCTGCCCCACTCCTCCTCCAAACTGGTCTGCCAGGGGCCCCCAATTGTATCTACTTTTCGGTCTCTGAGTTCTCAAAAATTTTTGGCCTGTCTCCTCTCCCCTATTTACCCTGGCCTGGAAGAATCCTGTCCCATCTGGGTTATTTGCTTTAGCTCCTCTCTGGTCTCCTTTTTCAATCCTTGCCCCTGCAGTCTACTTTCCCGACAGCAGCTTACATGTAAGTCAGGCTGTATCACTCCCTGCTCCACTCTCAAGCGACCCTATCTACCATGGCCGGCAAGGCCCCCGTGGTCCAGTCCCCTCACCTCCCTCTCACCTCACCTCCTGCCTCTCGCTCCCTTGCTCAGCTTCTTTGGCCATCCTGCCTTCCTTGCTATTATGGACTGAATTGTGTCCCCGCAAAATACGTGTTGAAATCATATCCCTGTACCTGTGGATGTGACCCTGTTTGGAAATAGGGGCTTTTCTTTTGTTATGTTAATGGGGTCATAATGGGGTCATTGGATGGGGGGCTACTAAACCTAATCCCTTCGGAGTTACAGCAGAAGCAGAATAGACACAGAGACACATACTCGGGGAGGAACCAAGGAGTGCCCGGGACTACTGACCAGGAAGGAATCGACCAGGCCAATACCATCATTTGGACTTTTAGCTTCCAGAACTGTGAGAAAATAAATTTCTGTTCTTTGAAGTCACGCACTTGTGGTATTTCTGCTACAGCAGCACTAGGCAACTAAGACATGTGGTGTGCCTCAAACATCCAGGCTTCTGCCTGCCTCACGCTTTTGTTTTCCTGGACTGTTCTTCCTGGGCCTCCCTGTCTTCATTCCAGTCTGAAAGGTCACCTCCTCTGAGATGCCTTCCCTGACCACCCATCCCATCCTCCTCTCTCTCTCCTCTCACAGGCTTTATTTTCTTCCTCGATATCCTATATGTCACGTTTGATACTTATTTGTGTACCTGCTTATTGCCCCCTCCCTTAGACTGTCAGCTTCCCGAGGGCAAGGACCACATCTATCTTGTTCACTGTTCTAGGCCTAGGGCTTGGCTCAGTAATTCTTGTTGAATGAAAGAATGAATGTGTCAGCTGCTGAAGGAGGTGTCATATACATGATGTGGTATCTTATAGGGTCTTTGCTTTGTAGTTGGTTGTTATAGAGATTTATTTACACAGATATGGAGGGAATCACAATAGGGTTGTGCAATTTAACCCATTTGAGCTAAAGAAAAAAAAAAATGCTTTGTTAGTAGGTAACAAACAGATGCCCTGACAGCAAAATGTGTCAGGTCATCAACTTCAGAAGTTATTGAGAGACGAAGGACACAAAGACAACTGAGAAAAATCCATTGGTTGTGGAGTCTCCTGACTTGGGCTTTCATTTTGTTTCTCCCATCTCCTAGCTGTGTGACTTTGGGCAAGTGACATCCCCTCTCTGAGCCTCAGTTTCATTATCCGTAGAATGGGGAGAATGATTATACCTCCCGCCCCCTGCAGCTGTGGGGTCCTCTGAGGAGAGGGATGTGAACGGTGTGTCAACATCTACCAGGGCAGGAAGTCCCAGGGGTCTTGGGTAAGAAACAAAGAGTCAGTACCAAGTGAGTCTTCAGGAATAGTGGCTGACTTTTAGCCTGCCAGGAAAATTGCTAAAAGAAGACATTTTGCTCAGTTGGTGGAAAATTCAGAAACCAAGTTGTCATACACCATGGGACAAATTTTCTCCACCCTGCCCTTCGACAACTCCAAGATTCCAGCACAGTCCTTGGTCACACTCTGGGCACTGGCACTGGACCTTGGGCAGGTGGCCTCTTCACCTCTCTGGACCTTGAGACAGGCTTAATCTTCCCCATCCCTGTTGGCTGGCTTGCTAGGATCATTGGGAGTCAGAACCAACTGGGTGCCAGCAGTTGACGTCTGAGCTCAGACCAAGAGTTGGGGCAAGAGTTGGGCAAAGACATCGCAAGCATCTCTGCTAGTGCTCCTGCTTTCTGTCCTTGCCCAAACCCCAAAACCGTTTCTTACCACCCCACGGTCACCATTGAGTCCAGGATGCCACCATTTCTTGCCTGAACTGTGGCATCCAACTTTCCAATGGGTCCTCTCTTCCACTCCTGCTCCCAACCATCTATTCACCCCACAACAGCAGACAGAGCAGCTTCATAAAAACACAAACCTGTTCACATCACTCCACTGACTATAACCTTCCACTGGCTTCCTGATATTCTTAGGATAAAATCCAAACTCTCCTGATGACAGGGCCTTAGGATGTCATCCTCCTGCCTTCCCCTCTGATCTCTTATCCCAACAGCCTCCCCCTTTGCTCTCTGTGCTCCACTGACACTCAAGCTTCTGTACTTCCAATGTTTCTCACTCACTTCAGGACCTTTGCACAGGCTGTGCCTTTTACCAAGAATGCTCTTTTCCCTTACTTCAGTTTCCTCTTCCTTAAACTTCACCTTGGCCCATCATCTAATATCCATAAACTGCTAAAGTAGACTCATTCTCATACATCCTTCAATTTTCAGCTTAAATAAGCACTTCCTCAAGGAAACCCACCTTGATTCCACTCCTCCCCCGACCCCCTGCCAATTAGGTTCCCCTAGCAGACTGGATTTCATATAGTCATCATTTATTTATTACTTTATTACCTGTTTCCCCCACTAGGCAGCAAGCTCCACAAGGGGGACCATGTCTGCCTTACTCACACCTCTCACCAGTGCCATGCACTCACTAGAACTCAATAATCTTAAAAATTGTATAGACTCACCCCGGCATCATTTTGATTCTCTGTTGCCCCTTCCCCACCACCACCTATGCAACTTACAACCAACCACTGATTTTCCCTCATGGCATCAATCCTACCTCAAGGATACTTTCTGAGTACCTCCCATGAGGTCTGGTGGCAAACAGAGATGTGCAGACTGTGGGGGGACAGCCCAAGGGAAAGAGTGACTGCTGGGAGGTCAAGAAAACGCTTTAGAGCCAAAGGGCTCCATGAACTGGGCTTTGAAGGATGTTTAGGAGTTTGCCGGGTTAAGGTAGAGTAGACGAAAGGGCATAGAGAGAGGCTTAGAAGAATTACACAGCACTGAAAACATTGGCCATATATTCCTCTAGAGTCCCACTTCTAGAAACTCCATCTAGACCCTCATCCCCAGCATTTATGCAAAGGCCTGCTAACTAGATTTTCTGCTGCAGTCTCTCTTAGCTTCTATTTTCATTCTGTTCTGCCTTTGCTCAAGAACCTGCAATGACTCCCTACTACCTTCCACCTTAAATCCAGAGCCCAAACCTGACATTGGATGCCTGTTGCACCCTCTCCCCCGCCACTCAATGACTTTTTCTCTCATTACTCTCTGACAGAATCATCTTTGCTTCTACAGTCAAAGCACTTGTCCTGTTCTTTCTTTCCACCACCGATTTTCTGAGTAAAAGTAACTTTGGAGCAGACTGTAAGAAAAAAAAATTTTTTTCTAAGTTTGATTTTAATTTCCGGAAGCCTATTTTAACCATTTCATTGTGTAGAGCCAACTCACTGCTTCTCACCTCAGTAGAAGTGCTGGAGAATTTCTCAGTAAAGTTCGTTTCTGCAGCCTGAATTATTTTTCTCTAGCCTTCAGCAGCCATCTGTGGGCAGATGGGCTCTGTCAGGAATGGTTGTGCTTTATAGCTTCTGGGTCTTACTGGAGAGCTGAGGTGTCACCCAGGCGCACTGCTTGGTGTGATGTGACCGCAACATACCACCCTGGGGGCCCCTTAAAAGTAGGGACAGTGTCTTCTCCATCAGACACACCCTCTCTACCCCCACCCTAATACCATGCCCAATGCCGTGCAAAATAAATGGCCACAGTCACCAGGAGCAGGCTGCCCCTCAAATAAATGACCACATTCTCTCAGAACCAGACTTTCCAGGGGCCGAAGGAAGATTATGAGGCACTGGCTTTGAGTAAAAACTATTTCTGTGACAAAGAACACTTTAGAATGAAAAATGCCAACATAACAATTTTTCTTATACAGCTGACTGGCAAAATGCACACACACATATATTTGCGGGGGCAGACAATTTTTTCTTAACTGGAACTACTCTTTGTGATTATATAAACAGTGAATATCCCACTGTGGGAAATTTTAAAAAATGCAGAAAACACAAAGACGGTAAAGTCACCTGTTATCCTCTTGCAATTTTGGTAACCATTTCTCCAATCTTCTCTCTCTGTTCCTCCTTCTATCTTGCCTACTTATATTTTTTTCTACCTACTTCTAAAAAATACAGTTGCAGTTAAGATAAATTTTGGCAAATTGCTTTTTCACTGAACACTGAAATATGAACATTTATTTCTCATTATGTTATTAAAAATTTATCTCAAGCCCAGGTTACAATGGCTTCCCAGAATATCCCACTGTCTGCGTGTGCAGTAATGGACTCCCTAACCCCCTGCTTTGGATAGCTGTGTTTTCTGTTTTTAACTAATATAAACAATGCCATGATAAACATCCTTGTAGATAAAACTCTGCTCTTATCTTGGGTTTTTTCCTCAGCATAAATTTCCTAGAGGTAGAATACCTAAAGGAAGAGGGAACATAAATTGAAAGAGGAAACACAAATTCTTAAACTTTTTAGTAGGTTATGCCACTTTTAGGGGTATAAAACTCCAGACTATACACCTTAAGTGCTCCTTAGAACCTATGTCATAATTTCAGACATCTTAATAAAAAAGAAAAAAGAGAGAAAACCTAGGCCCCTGGCCATAGTCAACCCAAGAAAGTGACATCTATCCCCGGCTAAGACAGTTACCCATCAGGTGAGAGCCTGGTTACTTAGGAAGGGAAGGAAAGGAGGTGGTCTGGTTGTGTTTATGATACTCTGTGGAGTGGGGACCCATTTTACAGATGAAGAAACTGACAGACACGGAGAGGTAGAGTCGCTCACTTGCCCCAGGCCACACACAACTTGGAAATGAAGGTATCAGGATTTAAATTCAATTTTGCCTGGTTTCAAAGATCAAGGTCTTAAGTAAGAGTTATCCCCACATTTCCCAGGGACAGGGGCTGTATGGATGGTCGTGACACAGCTGGACAGGACAGTTCCAGGCCCAATTCCAGATCCAGCCCCAGTGTCCTGTTCTGCCTTCTGCTGGGTAACAGCCCAGATAAGGATGCAATAATGTGACCATGTCAGAGCAAATGTGTATACAGATAAAAGCAAGAAGGGAGGAGACACCCCTAAACCTACCTGTGGCAACAAGGAGGTGAAATTGTGAGTAAACCCTTTTCTGTATTTTCCAGTCTTTTAACAATGTGATGTTGCTTTCACAGTGATGTGATGAGAAAAGCAAGGTCTTTGAAGTCAGGCGGACCTGGGTTCAAATCCTGCCTCTTATCAGCTATGTGACCTGAGGCAATTCACTGCCCTTCTCCAAGCCACAGTTTCGTTACCTGCAGAGTTGGGGCTGAGCATTCTATCTTGTGCTCAGGGTGAGCTGGAGTGACAGGTTCCATTGCAACCTTAGCATTGTACCTGCCATGGGATGGGAGCCGGCAAATACCAGTTCTGGAACAAACTGGCACCTAGCTGAGCCCTGGGAATGCTGAGATTCATAGGCACAGCCCTTCCTGGGAGGAGCCACAGCGTGAGGTGGGAAGAGACAATTGTATCTTGAGGTGATCAGCACTGCAGAGAGGTAACATACCAAGTCCACCATTGTTTTCAGAAAATGATCAAGTCAGTGTTGGGAGGACAGTCTGCCATGGCCCCTTCAGCTTCCTTCTGGGACATCTAATCAGAAGCCTCAGGCCCAGAGCATTCTATAGAGGCTGGGAACTTAGCCTCTCTCTCCCAGTTTCTTCTCCTCATCAGGGAGCCGTCCCTGCCCCTCTGTTAGGTACACAGTAAACATTCTCTCTATACCCTGCTCATGCATGCACATCACATGGCATCTGGTCGACCCCGTTTCTTTATCTGTTCCTAGTGGCGAGGGAACAGAGTCTCTCAACTGCTGCATGAGAGGGTGCGCACAGACCACCAGCCCTGCGTCGTCAGCTGCAGCAAGTGACCCACTGGCCATGGGGGACTGACTCGTCAGCTGCAGCGAGTGACCCACTGGCCATGGGGGACTGACTTGGCAGCTGCAGCGAGTGACCCACTGGCCATGGGGGACTGACTCGTCAGCTGCAGCGAGTGACCTGCTGTCCGTGGGGGACTGACTTGCA
Organism: Elephas maximus indicus; assembly: GCF_024166365.1. Lineage (NCBI taxonomy): Eukaryota > Metazoa > Chordata > Mammalia > Proboscidea > Elephantidae > Elephas > Elephas maximus. The sequence continues at coordinate 35,563,277 of NC_064838.1, forward strand.
CTATTCAAGCTGACCTTGTTCTGTCTCTTCTCTTAGTGACTAAAGTGTTGTTCCATCCAGTGCCTGTGTGTGAGCTGTGCTTTTGCTGGGGACCCCGGACCTTGGCTCTACAGTTTGGTGCAGCGAGCAGGGTCAACAATCAGGCTCGTGTCCCCTCTGACAGCTCTTTATCCTTCCTTAGAACCACCTTCTGCTTTTACATTAAAACTTACCAGTCCCAGGTCCCAGTCCCCCAAAGCACCACTGTCTACCACAGCTAATCCATTCAGATAATTTCTACAATGCACACGACAAAAATCCTCACAACCAGACCAGTAAGCAACATCACGATAAACGGAGAAAAGACTGAAGTTGTCAAGGATTTCATTTTACTTGGATCCACAATCAACACCCACAGAAGCAGCAGTCAGGAAATCAAAAGACACATTGCAGTGGGCAAATCTGCTGCAAAGGACCTCTATAAAGTGTTGAAAAGCAAAGATGTCACCTTGAAGACTAAGGTGAGCCTAACCCAAGCCATGGTATTTTCAATAGCCTTTCATATGCACGTGAAAGCTGGACAATGAATAAGGAAGACAGAAGAAGACTTGAGGCCTTTGAATTGTGGTGTTGGCGAAGAATATTGAATATACCACGGACTGCCAAAAGAACGAACAAATCTGTCTTTGAAGAAGTACAACCAGAATGCTCCTTAGAAGCAAGGATGGTGAAACTGCGTCGTACATACTTTAGACATGTTGTCAGGAGGATTCAGTCCCTGGAGAAAGACATCATGCTTGGCAAAGTACAGGGCTGGCGGAAAAGAGGAAGACCCTCAAGGAGGTGGATTGACACAGTGGCTGCAATAATGGGCTCAAGTATAATAACGATTGTAAGGATGGCGCAGGACTGGGCAGTGTTTTGTTCTGTTGTGCATAGGGTTGCTATGAGTCGGAACTGAGTTGATGGCACCTAACAACAACAACTACACGGGTGGCCACAGGTTACTAGACCACCCCAGGTAGCATTTGGGGAAAAAAAGAATGTAACACACGTTTATTTTATAAAACCTGAAAAACATAAAACTCTTTGGCATCTCCTGCCTGGTGGGTAGATGAGAAGGTAGAGGGAGTTAGAAGCTGGTGAAAAGGACAGGAAAAGAGAGAGTGAAGGGAGAGAGCAGGCTGTCTCATGGCGGGGAGAGCAACTGGGAGTATGTAGCAAGGTGTATATAAGTTTTTGTGTGAGAGACTGACCTGAGTTGTGAACGTTCACTTAAAGCACAATTAAAAAAAAAAAAAAAAAACCACAAAACTCAAATTGCCCATAATCTCCTAACTTAGGAAAAAATAAAACCGCAGAAAATTTTGGGAACAAATAGTGGGGATGTTTGCACAACAAAGTGAATACAGTTAAAGTCACAGAATTGTACACTTAAAAAGGCTTAAAATGGCAAATTTTCTGTTACCTATAGCTTTTTTTTTTCTTACCACCAAAAGAAAGTCTCTGGGAGATAAAAAATGAATAGTTTTGTAAGTATAAAACAAAACAAAATACTACTGATGACATTTTGATGGAGGCTTTCAAGCCTCTTCCTCGTCTTCTCCCAAGGGATGACACACATGAGGCGGTCTGGGGCACTTTCACAGGTCAGTGGGTAGGGGTGCTGGATGGGGAAGCTCTACCCGTATCAAATGCCCTGCAGGCAACCGCTCATTCCACCTATGAATGAAGCTGGCTCCACACACACCCACTCTGTAAAACGAAAAAAACCAAAGCCGTTGCCGTCGAGTCAATTCTGACTCATAGCGCCACTCTGTACAAGGACAATTTCTCTGACTTTGCCAGGAGAGCAGTGACCCAGGCATTGGTCAGGGAAACTACTGGCTTGTCCCTGAGAACTCACAGTCAGTCCCGCAGGGAACGAGGCTGTGTCTCCAAATGTTTGTTTGTGAACAGATGGTTTGGACTGAGGGCACGCTTTCCCACGGGGTTGCAGGCTAGCCCACAGGGGTCCCACTGACCCAGGAGAGGAGCCTAAGATGGCACTCTCAGAGCCAGCTCAGCTCAATCACTGAACCAGCTCCCCGGACTGTCTTCCACAGGCTCCTTGAGAGAGCCCTTGTCTTTCCCAGGCTCCACCCAGGCTGGGTCAGTCCCCCTCTGAACAGGGCTCCCCTTTCTCAGACCCCCAAATCAAGAAAATCCCTCAGTGTGGCTGATCCATGAGAAAACAACTGAAAAATAATCTGATGGTGTTAAAAGATACTAAAGTGTGAATGACCGAAACAATAGCTACCTGATCCACCCAGAAACATTGCTCTTTAAGAATTTAAGAATCCAAAAAACCTCCGTTTTGGTAGAACACCACACCAAGGGTAAAGTGGAAATAGGTAAGCTCCGTGGGAGACTGGCAAGGGAAAGTCCTAGGCAGGAAAAACACCTGTTCTTCTCCTGCAACCCCCAGGTTAGCTGGATTAAGGGTGGTCAGGGCAGCAGGAGTGCAAAGGGGTAACAGAGTCGGGGTGATTATACAGACCCCTGGGCGTTTTAAATTGGAGACACTGAGCAGCTCTGAAGCGTGCAAACAGAGGTGAGTCGGGGACAGAGGTGAGTCGGGGATTTACGAGCCCCAAGTGAGCCAAAGGGCCATGGTGGTCACGCTTACCTGTCTCCTCTGCTGGCTCTCAGTCCACGCTCCAGGTGTGGGAAACCTACGGACAAAGATCAGAAAGGCACGTCAGTGAGGGTATTTTCCAAGTGGCAAACTGGCAGCCCAGATCTAGTCATAGCTGTGCTCAGCTGAGACAGTGCTTAACATTTAATATCTGAACCCGATCCGAGTATTTAGAAACCATGGGGTTTTGCACAAAAGTCTGGCTTTCTGACTCCTCTTGGGCAATCTGTGTTTCTAGGCCATATTCCAGCATGACAGGACGGTCCCCTCCAGCCCCAGCCTCTCTGACCCCCTGTATCCCCCACAGGTCCCCAGAGTTTGCAGCCCTTGCTCTGCTGTCTGACTCTGGAAGTGGCCCCATTTACGGGACACATCTCCTAGTCTTGGCCAGGCTTCCTCCTCTTCCACCTGCTCCGGACACAAGCTGAGAATTCTGGAGAGAGAAAGCCAGTCCCTTCCCTTGGAGTAATCAAGAGAGAAGATCATGTCAGACTCTGGACAAAGTTGGGGTTGCTGGTCCTGGGGCCCCCTCTTCAGGGTCCCTTTCCAATATCCTTGTCCTGCAGACTCTGAAGGGTTGGAACAAATCAGGGTCATGGGGCACCATTTAGTTTGAGGAGGGCTTAATAAAGGAAATGAAGGACTTATTACAAAAGTGTGGGCGGGCAAAAGTGGGGATGCCTATACTATCACCCTGGTCCTGAAGAGAGTAGGGGTGGCCCTGATAGTGATAGTGTTGTCACCTGTGGTCAAGTGATGCAACCAGCTCAAGGTGACCCTGAGGGAGGGAGGGAGGTGGGAGACTAAACATCACTCTCCTTCACTCTATATCCTGCCAGCGCTCCCCACTGGCCAAACCCAACTGGGGAGGGAGTCCGTCGAAGCAGCCAATCAAGTTTGTTTCTAGGGCACAGTTCCAGGTGGAGAAGGGTAGACAGTGAATCTCGAGGGGCAGATATCCAGCACAGTGGCCGTACTTCCCTGTGCCCTGTTCACCCACAGGGTCCATGCCCCTCAAACCTCAAGCCAATCCTAAACTACAAACGGTCAGAAAGCTCAGTTCCACCCTAATGACAGTCGGTACTGGGAACTTGTGCTGGCCCTTCCTGGACCTGCGTTTTCCGCTGTCCTCCAGCCCTGGAGCCTAGCCTAGCCTGGGCCTGATCTTCCCTCACCACGCAGACTGTTATCTTCCCTGTACACCTGCAGAGTCCTCTCACTAGAGAGCCAGACCCTCCCCTTCTTGGAAAAAACAGCCCAGCCCAGAGTTCACGGAGACCCAGTACAGGGCAGCAGGTAACGCACAGAGCCACGAGGCTGACACAGAGCCAGACACGGAAGCACAAGGTGGGCCAGCCAGAGAGTTCTCCCCAAGTGTCTTCTGGGAAGAACATGGGCTGGGCGGGAGGCAGCACAGGCAGGGTTTCATGGAACCCGGGCCTGCTTTTTCCAGGTGGGGAAACTGAGGCCAGATCACACAGGCAGAAAGTGACAGAGTCAAGGTTCTGTTTATCCCACGTGGCCAGGGACACAGGCCTCATTCAGGCCAGGAACGTGGTGTTGGGCTCAGTTTGCTGAATGACACTTCTACTAATAGGCACCAACATTGAAGGATTCCTCTGGGCAGGCACTAAGCTCAGCCCTGAAACCTCAGCTTGTTTACCCCTCACCCCAACTCTCTGAGGTAGGCACTGTTATTATTCCCATGACGCAGTTGGGGAAAGGTGAGTCCCGGAGGAGGTGTATAAGGTGTCTCAGACCTGCACAGCAGGTGAGCTAAGAATCAAGAGCCACAACCTCAACCACACATCAGGAATAAAGACTCGGGAGTGGGCCTATGCTGAAGGCCTCACACCCATTCTCCCATTCCTTTTTTTAAAATAAACTTCTTATTTTGAAATAGTTTTCAATTTACACTAAAATTTGCAAAGATTGATTAGAAAGTTCCCAATACCTGCATCCAATTTCCGTTATTAATAATGTCTTACATTAATATGGTACATTCGTCACAATTAATGAACCATATTGGCACAGTATTAACTCAAGTCATACTTGATTCAGATTTTCATTAGTTTCCTAATGTCTTTTTCTGTTCCAGGATTCCATCCAGGACACCACATACATTTAGTAATCACGTCCCCATGGGCTCCTCTTGGCTGTGAGTTTCTCAGACTTTTCTCATGTTGGATAACTGTGACAGTTTTTAGGGGTATCACTGGTCAGGTATTTTGCAGAATGTCTCTCCATTAGGATTTGTCTGATGATTTTCTCATGGATAGACTGGGGGCTATAGGTTTTGTGCCATCACCCATCTGTCAGTTTGTCATTCCATGGTGGCTTGCATGCTGCTGTGACGCTGGAAGCTATGCCACCCATATTTCAAATACCAGCAGGGTCACCCACGGTGGATAGGTTTCAGCAGAGCTTCTAAACTAAGACAGACTAGGAAGAAAGGCCTGGCAATCTACATCCAAAAATTAGCCAATGAAAATCCTATGGATCACAGCAGAATATTGTCTGACTCACTTGCTTCAGACACATCATTTGTCAGTTGAAGGGATCCATTGCTTGATGAAATAGAGGGACAGCAAGTGAGAGGGAGACCCTTGGTGAGATGGATTGGCACGATGGCTGCAGCAATGAACTTGAACATGCCAGTGACTGGGACTGAGCAACATTCCGTTCTATTGTACATAAAGCTACCATGAGTCGGAGTTGACTCGATGGGTTTTGGGAGGAAGACCACAGAGGTAAATTGCCTTTCTCATCACATAATTTCAGGGGTCCCCTGTTAATTTGATAAGCACAAGTTAGGTGGTTATTTAGCATCTCCTGACATTTGCTCCTTGCACTCATTTTCTGACCCTTTGTGGGCCTCTCCCTGATGTCTTTGCCCATATGAGGCAAAAGGCTTAGAATCAGACATCTGTCGTGTCCTTGTTTCTTCCAGTGATGTTCGGGAGGCTTCCCCAGGCTCAGCTGGGGCCCACTTGCCCCAGACCCCAGACTCTAAGCTTCTGTGGACAGTAGGGTGCCCCCTGCTGTGGACAGCTAACCCTGCCTCACCAGCAGCACCCTCACCTCCTCTGGCAGGGACTGTTGGGATGAATGATTGATGAGCAGTCTGTCCTCACTGGTGAATTTTTCATCATGGAAGAAAGGAGACCCCGGCCCCTGCCCAAAGTAGACTGTGAGGAGGGTGGTTCTTGGGTGTCAGCACCGTTAAAGTTTCATCCATAGTGTCAGCAGCCAGCAACTCTGTGAACAGGTTTTCTGTCTATAAATAAAGAGGAGGGGCTGGAATGGGGAGTGATTGGGGGGAAAATCCCCAGGTCTCCAGCACAGAAGATTCTAGGTGATCTGAGGCTGAGGGACACAGAGACCCCAGAAGGCCTGGGGTAAGTCTGACCACAGGGGCCACGGTGTGGGAGCTGGAGGCCACCCCAGCTGTCAGAGTCTCTGATTCTTGCCTTTCTAAATTGCAGGTGACCGTGCCTCTCACCCTGGATCCTCTTACAGCCACTGAACTGAGACACGCTGAGCTCAGAGCATGGTCCTAGGTGCTGTTGGGCACCTCCAGCCTTGGAAAGATGGAGAGACTGGGAAGGAAGGGGGCCAGTTTTAGCCACTGCCCCAGAAGAGCAGGATGCCTGTGGGATTATCTGCAATTCAGTGAAGGCCTGGGTTCAAATTCCATCTCTGTTACTAACTGGCCTGGATTCCTTGAGCAAGTCACATCAACCTCCTGAGCCTCAGTTTTCTCCTGCATAAAATAGGGATAGAAACAGTGACTGTCAAGGGCAGGTGTGAAGGTAAAATGAGATGATGCTTGGAAAACACTTAGCACCGTGCCTGGCACTAGTGAGTCCTCAACAAATGTCTCCTATCACAAGGAAGAAAAAACCACTGACTCTGCTCTCAAACTGCTTATAAACTAGTGGGCATCTCACACAGGTTTAAAAAAACCCACCAACCTACAAGGAGGAATGGAGCAAAGGTAAAATGGTGCTATAAACACAGGGAAAATTTGGGGGGAGGATCATTTTGATTTGGGGGTAGCAATCAGGGGAGGCTTCCTGGAAGACAGGGCCTGAAAAAATACACCTCCAAGCACTTCCATGACTGTTCTCCTTGGATGGGAAGACTTCTCCATCCTGAACTCCCCTCTTTGGGCAAACTGGGTGGTGAGCTCGGCCCCTACTCCCTGTGAGGCGTCGGGCAAGTTCTAGCCCCTTTGTGGTCCCGAGGTTCTTTGTCTGAAACAAAGGAATTAGACTAGATTCGAGTCTCCTAGAATGAGCTCTGGGGAGTACTCATCTTTTGAGAGGCTCCCTAAGACAGAACACCATGGCAGAAAATGTCTGAGAAATATTTCATGGTGTAGCCCCCTCCTCCCTTTTAGATTTCACAGAGCAACATACACATCAAGGCTCTGATAAGTCCTGCCACATAGAAACTGGTATAGTTTTGCTTCACCCAACACTTACCAACCTAACTTAACCATGGACTCTTTGTGAGTAATGTTTATTACCATCCGGCCAAACTAGCATTCCTCAGAACACACTGGGGAACGAAGGTACTTTTCTGCTCCGTCATTTGGTGACTCCGTAAGAGTCTGGGGTATGGAATTTCACCCTCTGGGTAACTTTTCTAAAATGTCTCTGCCTCACTTCTGGCTAAGATGTCAGGCCATCCTCTTCCAGCTCCCACAGCAGACACCATGTCTGGGTCTCCATTTCAACAACCTTTGCATTGCCGTCCTGGGTGTGTCTCTCTCTGCAATGGACGGTAAGCTTCTTGAGGGAGACACGGTGCCTGGACACTGGTGTGTTCCAGGGCATGACAAGCTCAGTGCCTGAAACACACACAGCATGCTCAGTATATTACTAAACACAGAGTGAGGTTTAAAATACTCAACAAGTGGTATGGCCTTGGCAGAGCCCCTGGGTGGTGCAAGAGTTTAATGTGCTTGGCTGCTCATCGAAAGGCTGGAGGTTTGAGTTCACTCAGAGATGCCTCAGAAGAAAGGCCTGGAAATCTATTCCTGAAAAGTCAGTTACTGCAAACCCTATGGAGCACAGTTCTACTCTGACGCACATGGGTCACCATGAGTCAGAGTCGACTCGAAGACAACTGGCTTATGGCCTTGGCATGTAGCAAGCTGGACCCCAGCTATAAATGACCAACAGGGATCTCTTGTCCAGCACTTGTCAAACATCAGCCCTGTAGAACGAATGAATGAGTGGATGAATGGATTGCAAGGCCTGCCCAAGAGACTATAACAACTTGTGTTGTGTTTTTAGTGTCTTCCTCCCATTTGGGCTTAAGGTTTTTTCTGGCTTGGCCATTCAGCTCTGGGGGTGGGGGGCTGGGCAGTACAAAGATGACCCCTCCCATTGCCCCAGGCTGGAGCCAAGGCCAGATGAGAAAGTGGGCTTTTCTGTGTCCCCAGCAGACCTGGCAGCAGCTTTAGCATTTCAGATATCCCTCTGAAATAGGAATCCAAATGGAACATTTTTTCAAGTCAATAATACCCTTGATGTCAGTGTTGCCACAGGAGGCTCAGCAGCCCCCAGAAACTGGGGAGGCAGGGGACGTGCAGGAACAGTCAGAGCACAACACGGCCCAAACCCGGGTCTTCTGACTCCCTCAGACCTCCTTGCCTTCCAGGGCAGTGGTTAGCAAATGGGGGACTTCTGGCAGTGGCATACCTGAGACATTGTTTTCAGATTATACTTGATGATGCCACAGGGAGATTGAGAAAGGCCACAGCCCGAGGACGCTATACTGTCATGGGGTTCGGGGACCCCAGGTCACAGGTGAGGGGTGGTGGAGACAGGGGGTGGAGGAGTCTTGTGGTTGCAAGTAAGATTAGAAAGGGCCAGGGCCCTCTCTGAGGCATGGGTGGCACCTGATGCCCACTAAGCTCCTGGATGGCATGGCTTCAGATTTCCATATTGGTTTCCCTCCTCAGTCAGGATTTGAAGCAGATACCACCCGTTTTGAGTTTCAGAATCCAGCTCACGGCTTCCTGCCCTTTGGCTTCTGGGAGGTCAAGAAGGGGGTGAGTTCTCAGGAGGGGCCTGGCCCAGGGCACATCCATAGGGTTCAGAAGAGAGTAGGCCAGGACAGACAGCACTTGAGTGACAGTTCCAGGGCAGTGTCTCACCCCCGGGGGCAGCAGTGGCACCCCTGCACTTAGAGCTTTCATTGGTATTCTGTCCTCCACTGCCACCCAGGAACAGTGAGGCACACCACAGAAAAATGACTCCAAGAAGAAAGTCTCAGGTTAGTGCTAGCAGGCCCTTTAAAACCTCTCCAACACTTGCTAAATTCTCTCTTCAACAAGGAAGCAGGCCTTAGCCAACAGAAAGCCATATCTAGCTTTTACATATATTAATTTCAGCAATTTTACCCTCTGTTTACAACAGCTAGTACCATTTTTTTCCATTTATGGTAGCAATGAAGTCTCATTTTAAAATCAATTTATTAAGGTAAGAAAAAGTGAGCTCATTTGAACAAAATATTAAGGAACTTTTAGTAGAGATAATCTGATCTACTGGTGTGGAGTAGGCATATGAATGACTAGAGTCTGGGAAACACTTGTCTAGTCCAACTCACCCACTTCACACAAGGGTACATAGAATCCCAGAAGGAAGGGGCCTTGCCTGAGCACACATAGCCAATTAATAGCAAGACCTGGGATGAAGAACTCATGTTTGGGGATCCCAGGCTCTTTCTGCCTGATCATCTTTTCTTTGTGAAGCCACACTATGAACACTTCCCTCAGCGTGGTCCTCATGGTTCAGGGGAAATGTGGACTTAGAGATCTGCTCCCTCCATGGGGGCACTGGGGTTCTGCATAAGTCAAAACAGAGCCTTATTCCTCTCTTTACCCCACAGAAGCAGTCACAGAATTGGTGCTCAGCGAAAACCTGCTGGAAGAAATGGATGGATGGATGGATAGGTGGTTGGATGGACGGACGGATGGACGGACGGATGGACAGGCGGGCGGGTGGGCAGGCGGATGGATGGATGGACGGATGGGTGGATGGGCGGATGGGCAGGTGGATGGGTGGACGGATAGATGGATGGATGGATGGATGGATGGATAGATGAATGATTGGATAAACTACTTAGCTAATTGCTTAGGGCTCCTTCCACTTCATAGATCTGAGGGAATTTACATTCTGTTAGAGAATTGTCAGAAATTCTTTTAAGACAAAGAATGAATGGGGACATTTCAGACACCATGATAGGCTGGAAGAGACAAAGAACCTCCCACACCCCCATTTCACAAGTGAGACATTAAGCCATAAATGAAAGAGCACCGCTCAGGGTGTCCAGAACCTGGGCTGCTCATTTTGTCTTTGAACCTCACTCTCTCACCTTATATAAGCTCCTTCCCTTTCCTGGGCTTCAGCTTGCCCATATGTAAAACAAGGAGTTTGAGTCAAATGAGCTCCACTCTCTCAGCACCCTGTGACTCATCAAGGCCTCCCTGTATGCCCAGTGCTCACGGTGAGCACAGTATCAGCCTATCAGGCCTGGCTTCTCCAGGAGGTGAGCACCTTCCTGCAAGGTAAGAAGCCAAAGGCAGCCCGGCAAGCAGGCAGCCCCTGAGGATGGAATTGGTGATGGCTCCATCATGCTCCACCTTTGGAACCAGCTTATACAAAGGAGAAACACGAGAAAGGCTGGTGGCATGATGTCAAGTCCTCAGTCCCCTAAATCACACACCCCTTCCCATACAACGGTGTAATACGCAGAGCATGGACAACCCAAACCTGGGAAGACAGAGAAGGGGCTGAAGCAGAGGCCCAGAGCACAGGCTCCTGTCAGCCAGCCCTGGGTTCAGATCTGGCCCTGCTGCTTCCTTGTTGTGTGAGCCTGGGTCAGTCCTCCCAGCCTCTGAGATGCATCATCATTTTCTTTCAAAGTGTGAGAGCTAGTACCTCTCCACCTTATTGGATTGTTGTGGGAATCAAAGAAGATAATTCCTGTACATGGTTGGGGCTCAACAGACACCAGCTCATTATCCTTCCAGATTGTGAACCCCAAGGGAAGAGCTTGGGTCTTGTTCATTAGGATGGTTCTCAGTGGGTAGCATGGGGATAGGCAATGGTGGCTCAGTGGTGGTCTCCACGCAGGAGACCCGGGTTCAATGCCTGGCCAATGCACCTCCTGTGCAGCTACCCCCTAATGGTCAGCGGAGGTTTGCACGCTGCTGTGATGCTGAGCAGGCTTCAGTGGAGCTTCTAGACTAAGATGGACTCGGAGGAAAGACCTGGTGATCCACTTCCAAAAATCAGCCAATGAAAACCCTGTGGATCACAACGGTCTGATCCGCAACTTATCATGGGGATGGTGCAGGGCCGGACAGCATTTTATTCCCTTGTTCAGAAGGTCCCCAAAAACTCAGCAGCTGACTTGATGGCGCTAACAACAACAACAACAACAAATGTTTATTGAGCACCCATGAGGTGTCAGACACTCCCCTATCCTCCAGGGACTCAGTGGTGAACGAAGGCAGCCCCATGTCTGACCTCATGGGCATTACAGTCAGGAAGATGGGGCAGGCAAGATGGTCATTTACCAAGTGGTCACTCAAATAAATGTGAAATATCACCTGAGACCGGTTCTGCAAAGGAGAAGGTGTGAAGGAATTGGCACTACATCACAGACCTCACTCTGTTCCAGGGCAGGGTCATCAGGGAAGAGGCTGGAGCTGAGACCTGAAGAATGTGCAGGCTGTGAGTAGGTGAAGGTGTTGGGGCAGGGAGAGAGGATTAGCAAGTGCAAAGGCCCTGTGGCAGGAGGGGCATGTTGTAGGCATTGAGAAGAGGAAACCAGCATGGCTGGGCCTGACTTTCTCTTGGGATGGGAAGCCATTAATGGGTAGAATGCAGAAGGGTAAAGGGTCTGGTCATTGAGATATGGAGTATGGATGCAGAGAACCCTTAGGGGAGGCCAGGGAGCAGAGACAACCATGGCCATAGTCTAGGCAAGAGACAGCAGTGGCCCGGACTGGATGGTGGTCACAGAATGGAGAGCAGCATGGGGCCAGCATCAGCCACACTCTGGCAAATTACTTATGTGCAGGGAAAGGAGGCCTGTGAAGCCCACCACGACTTCCCTGCCCCCTTTCAATGTGGTCTTTTCAGGCTCTAAAGCTCAACACTGGCCCCATGGACCAAGACAGGTCCCCTCCAGTGGCCCCAGCATAGGACAACTTCCCTGGAGTAGGATGTCCGTGCAACAGGTAAGGTAACAACATTTACAATACCCATCCAGGCACTTTAGAGTCTACAAGTCCTTTCACAGCCTTCATGATATTTGATCCTCACCTCCACTTTATTTAACCCTGCCAAGAACTCTAAACGCCAACCTCTTTCCCGACTCCCTTTTGAGGCATGCAAGCAGTCATCATTGTACCAGCTATTGGTATTTTGGAGCCCTGGTGGCACAGTGAAGAAGAGCTTGGCTGCTAACTCAAAAGGTCAGCAGATCAAATCCACCAGCTGCTCCTTAGAAACCCTATGGGGGTAGTTCTACTCTGTCCTATAGGGTCACTATGAGTCAGAATTGACTCTACGGCAACAGGTTTTTTTTTTTTTTGGTATTGGTATTTTACCCTTCACTTGCTAGTCAGGTGCATTTTTACTGAGGATCTTCCAACTGCCACAAACCACAGAAAGCTGTGCTCATGCATGAAATTGAGTGCTTACTATGTGCCAGGAACTCTGCCGGCTCTCCACGTGGCTCACCTGGCTCTGTGAGCAGGAACTATTATTGTGCAGAGGAGGGAACGGAGAGGCTGGGTTGCAGGTCCAGTGTCCCACAGCTAAGGAGTGGCAGGAAAAAAAAATTGCCGTCAAGTTGGTTCCGACACATAGTGACCCTATAGGACAGAGTAGAACTGCCCTATAGGGTTTCCATGGAGCGGCTGGTGGATTCAAACTGCTGACCTTTTGGTTGGCAGCCGAGCTCTTAACCACTGCGCCATCAGGGCTCCTAGGCAGTGGCAGAGCAGGGATTAAAATCAGGGACGCTTTCTCCAGGGTACAGTTGCAAACCCTTAGCTTGACCTGCATGCTCTCATTCGGGAAACCCCGTTCACATCAGATTTCTTAAAGCCCCTTTTGTATCCCCCCTCCTGCCAAGTAAGCAGTTCTGCTCACAAACTATATTAATCCCTAGCACAAATTCATTTAAACAAAATATTGCCAAGCAACGCAAAAGCAGAAATCCTCTTATGAGCCACATGGTATCGATGGTGTGCATCGAGGGAGGACTGAGCCTCTTGGCATCTGATCGTAAACACACCCAAATCTTTAAGCAAAGGAGAAGCTACCAGGTCACGCCAACCTCCGCCCCAGGACAGACCAGCTGCTTGCCACTGGAGGCGGGTACTCTTTGCACAGACAGTGGGAGCATCCTGTAGGTGCCAGATGCTCTTTAGTGAGAATACAGCTTTATGATCCTGACTTACCCAAGTCTCAGTTTACTCATTTGTAAAATGGCTCAGGGGCAGTTATTATTATTGATATTGTTATTAGCATCTATACTGCAGTTAAGAGGGCACTGATAGCTCAGGGGTAGAATTCTTGCCTTCCACGTGGGAGACCTGGGTTCAATTCCCAGCCAATGCACTTCATGGGCAGCCAACACCTGTCTATCAGTGGAGGCTTGAATGTTGCTATGATGCTGAACAGGTTTCAGCGGAGCTTCCAGGCTAAGACGGACTAGGAAGAAAGGCCTGGAGATTTACTTTCAAAAACCAGCCAGTGAAAACCCTATGGATCACAAAGGTCTGACCTTGATGTATGCATGAGGTCGCCATGAGTTGGGGGCCAACTCACTGGGATGGCAGCTAAAAACAACGATACTGCAGTGAAGACTTTTTAAAGCATGTTCATATCCAGTGGGTGACTCCATTTTTCTCTCAGTGAGAGCAGGTAGTGATATGATCCCAGTTTAGAGATGAAGAGACCGAGGTTCTGGGGGTGACAGGACCTGCCCATGGTCACGCAGCTAGCGTGAGGCAGAGCTGGGATTTGAACCTCTGTCTGTTGTCTTAAAATGGCAGTCTTTCCACTAATTCCTCAGGTGTAGAAAAAATGGTTTCTTCCTTTGGACTGATTGACTCCAAATTGGAAAATGTCTTTCAGAACTAATAAGGCAGAAAAGGAGGGTGTCTTAGCTATCTAATGCTGCTGTAACAGAAATACCACAAGCTTTATCAAACAGAAATTTCTTCTTTCACAGTTTAGGAGGCTAGAAGTCCAAATTGAGGGTGCTGGCTCTAGGGGAAGCTTTCTGTCTCTGTTGGCTCTGGGGAAGGTCCTTGTCCCTTTTCAGCTTCTGTTCCTTGGTTCCTTAGAGATCGTCATGTGGCATGTATCTTCCTCTTCGTTTGTGCTTCCTTCTTTGTGCCTAACTTGCTCTTTTTGTATCTCATGGGTGATTGGGTTAAAACACACCCTACACTGTTATGGTCTCCTTAACATAACAAAGAAAACTCTAATTCCCAAATGGGATTACATCTACGGGTATAAGGGTTTAGGATTTACAACGCATATTTGTGGGAGACACAATTCAACCTATAACAGAGGGAGTAAGTGGTTATAAGCACCAATTCTAAGCTGCACATCCTGGTTTTGAATTCCAGCTCCGCCACTTGTCAGCTACGTGTCCTGGGGCAGGCTACTTAATCTCTCTGTGTCTCAGGCTCCACGTCTACAAATCTGTAAAATAGTATCTGCCTCAGGGGGTGATTCTGAGGATTAAATATGTCAATATTTGTGAAGTGCTTAGGAGACAGCCGGGCACAAAGCAAATGCTATATACATATTTGTTAATTAAAAAAAAAAAATTAACCTAGGCATATAACAGGAGGGGAAAGCATTAGCAGCATTTGTTGTTACCCAGCATTTTCTGCTTCTTGATTCAGTTGAACTATGTGTTAACTAGTTAATTAACATTACTATGAATAGCCAAGTGACAGGTTTACCTTTCTATACACACGCTTGGCAAAATACAGGGTCAGCGGAAAAGAGGAAGACCCTCAACTAGGTGGATTGACACAGTGGCTGCAACAATGAGCTCAAGCATAACGACGGCCGTAAGGATGGCGCAGGACCGGGCAGTGTTTCGTTCTGTCGTGTGTAGGGTTGCTATGAGTTGGAATTGACTCGATGGCACCTAACAACACAACAACATGTATACTCTAATTCTCACTGTTGTTGTTAGGTGCCGTCCAATCGGTTCCGACTCATAGCGACCCTACGCACAACAGAACCAAACACTCCCTGGTCCTGTGCCATCTTCGCAATCGTTGTTATGCTTAAGCCCATTATTGTAGCTACTGTGTCAATCCATCTTGTTGAGGGTCTTTCTCTTTTTCATGGACCCTCTACCAAGCATGATGTCCTTCTCCAAGGATTGGTCCTTCCTGATAACATGTCCAGAATAAGTAAGATGAAGTCTTGCCACCCTCACTTCTAAGGGGCATTCTGGCTGTACTTCTTCCAAGACAGATTTATTTGCTCTTGTGGCAGTCCATGGTATATTCAATATTCTTCCCCAACACCATAATTCAAAGGCATCAATTCTTCTTCGGTCTTCCTTATTCATTGCTCAGGTTTCGCATGCATCAAAGTGACTTCTTTGCTTTTTAACACTTTAAAGAGGTCTTTTGCAGCAGATTTGCACAGTGCAACGTCACTGGATTTCTTGATTGCTGCTTCCGTGGGTGTTGATTGTGGATCCAAGTAGAATGAAATCCTTGACAACTTCGATCTTTTCTCCGTTTATCGTGATATTGCTTATTGGTCCAGTAGTGAAGGTTTCTGCTTTCTTTATGTTGAGGTGTAATCCATACTGAAGGCTTTAGTCTTTGATCTTCATCAGTCAGTGCTTCAAGTCCTCTTCACTTGTAGCAAGCAAAGTTAAGTCATTTGCATGTCATAAACTGTCGATAAGTCTTCCTTCAATTCTGATGCCACATTCTTCTTCATATTGTCCAGTTTCTTGGATTATTTGCTCAGCATATAGATTGAATAAGTATGGTGGAAGGATACAACCTCGACACACACTTTTCCTGATTTTAAACCACTCAGTATCCCCTTGTTCTGTTTGAAGAACTGCCTCTTGGTCTATGTACAGGTTCCGTATGAGCACAATTAAGAGATCTGGAATCCTCGTTCTTTGAAATATTACCCATAATTTGTCATGATCCACACAGTCGAATGCTTTTGTACAGTCAATAAAACACAGGTCAACATCCTTCTGGTATTCTCTGCTTTCAGCCAGGATCCCTCTGACATCAGCAATGATATCCCTGGTTCCATGTCCTCTTCCGAATCCAGGTGGAATTTCTGGCAGTTCCCTCTGAATGTACTGCTACCACCATTTTTGAATTATCTTCAGCAAAAAGATAATTTACTTGTATGTGATATTAATAATATTCGATAATTTCTGCATTCTGTTGGATCACCTTTCTTTGGAACGGGCAAAAATATGGTTATCTCTCCCAGGTAGCTGTCTTCCACATTTCTTGGTACAGATGAGTGAGAACTTTCAGCACTGTATCCATTTGCTGAAACATCTCCGTTAGTATTCCATCAATTCCTGGAGCCTTGTTTTTCGCCAATGCCTTCAGCGCAGCTTGGACCTCTTCCTTCGATACCTGTTCATATGCTACCTCTTGAAATATTTGAACATTGACTAAGTCTTTCTGATATGGTGACTCTGTGTATTCCTTCCATCTTCCCTTTGTGATTCCTGCATTGTTCAATATCTTGCCCACAGAATCCTTCAATATTGCAATCTGAGGCTTGAATTTTTTTCTTTGGTTCTTTCAGCTTAAGAAATGCTTAACGTGTTCTTCCCTTTTGGTTTTCTAACTCCAGGTCTTTGCACATTTCATTATAATACTTTGTCTTTTCAACTGCTCTTTGAAATCTTCTGCTCGTTCTTTTACTTTATCATTTCTTCCATTTGCTTTTTCTACTCTACGTTCAAGAGCAAGTTTCAGAGTCTCTTCTGACCTCCATTTTGGTCTTTTTTTTCTTCCCTGTCTTTTTAATAACCTTTTGTTTTCTTCACGTCATCCCACAACTTGTCTGGTCTTCAGTTATTAGTGTTCAATGCTCAAATCTATTCTTGACATGGTCTGTAAATTCAGGTGGGATATGCTCAAGTTCGTACTTCGGCTCTCATGGACTTGTTTTAACTTGTACTTGCAATTCTCACTACAACTGTTCAAATCAATATTATTAACCTATTTTACAGATGAGGACTCCTGAGACTCAGAGAGTTAAAGTGACTTGTCCAAGGGCACACCACTGATAAGTGGCAGAGTTAGGATTCAAACCCACTTCTGTGGAGCTCTTAACCCTCTGCTTTCCATTTAGCCAGTGGCCCGTAAGCTCCTATTGATTGATACTAGCTTCTGGAGGTCCAGGCTTTGGGGACAGACCAGTGGGAGAAAAGGTCTTTGCAACGGGGCCACTGTGGATATGGTGGACAGACTATGTAGAATGGACCCCCACATGCCCCTTGGGTGGTCCTGCACAGAACTGGTAGCCAAGAAGAGAACCTGGGGTTCAAAGTATCATGAACCATGGGCTCTACCTCCCTTAAAGAGGGGGTCCTGGGTCTCCTGCATTCTGAGCGAGACGGAGCAGAAATGTCTCTATTACAAACACAGCTATAACCCCACATAACTAGCAAAAAAATCTTTGGGATTAAAAACACAGAGCTCTATTAAGAATGTGCCTAAAAGTTTAACGCAGCTTGCTGTTAATTTCCCATTTTGTTCCCTAAAGAAGAAATTTCAGGAGGGCTGTATCTCTTATCACAGATGGTTTGCTGCCAAAGTTAAAATATTGTCCCACATGTAGAACAGAGCATGCACTTTGATTTTAATGCAATGCCAGCTGATGAAATCCCTGGCCTGGACCAGGAGACCCTGCTTCTAGGCCTGGCTTGGCCACTGTCTCGCTGTGTGACCTCAGGAAAATCTTTTCTTCTCTGTGCTCTATGAGCAGTGGACAGGGGTCACACCTTGGCTGCCATGGGCTGAATCCAGCCTTCAGATGGTTTTTGTTGTTGTTAGCTTCGAGAGTTTTAAAAGTTTAGAAGATTATATATACAAGTTCAGATCCCTGGATTTTCTTAAAAATTGGAATATCTGGCTCCAGGGATCCCACACCCTCGCATTGTTCACAACTGGCTGGCGCTGGGTGTGACAACTCCCTTGCGGGGGCTGTGTCCCCACCATTCCCCACTGCTTACCCCTATTTCTTCATGCCCTGGGGGTAGGTCAGTATGCTCTGGGGCCCTTTCAGCTCTAACATTCACTGGTTTCAAGAGTTTTCCTTCACATTAACTGTCATTACCCCAAGGCTCAGTGAGGCTGGGACCATGCCTGGCTTACCCTAAGGCCTGGCACACAGTAGGTGCTTCATAAATTTCTGATGAAATACTCTGAGAGAAAGGTGACTGTGGAAGGTGGAATGAGCACTGGATGAGGAGTCAGGAACCCTTGGCTTTGAGCTGGGAGGTGTGCAAATGGACAGTGAGCAGGGAAGCTTCCCTTCCTTCTCCCGGGCCTCTCTTTTCTTATTTGAAAGGGGATAGGCCAGCTCTGCCACACCCCCTGCAGGCAGCTTGCATTTCACAGTTCTCCAAAGGCTAGGTCACTGAGGTCCTGGTTTGGTCTCCCCACTCCCACCCCTTTACTGTGACCCAGGAACAGTGAAGCCCGGCAGGCCTGCTGCTCCTCTCTGCCCCCTTGACCCGCTCTCCTGTGTCCCTGCCTCCTCGACTGGCTGGAGGCACAGCACGCCCATGAGGCCTGGCTTCACTGGGAGCTGTAAGCTCCTGGGAAAAGGAAGGTGTCTGAATCCCCTGGATGGTGCAAACGGTTAACAAGCTTGGCTGCTCATCAAAAGGTTAGCTGTTTGAATCCACCCAGAGGTGCCTCAGAAGAAAGGCCTGGCAGTCTACATCTGAAAAACCAGCCATTGAAAACCCTATGGAGCATAGTTCTACTCTGAGAAAAATGGGGTCACCATGAGTTTGAGGTGACTCCGTGGCAACTCATTTCTGGTAGAGCTGGGGCCAACCCCATTGGGGGCAGGAGGGGCAGTTTAGGCTGCCTGAACGGAGAGAGCAATGACTTTGTGTGACTTCTGACCTGGCCCTCAGAGACCCCGGCTGAGTCAGGGCTCCCCAGAAAAGAAGAAAATAAAACACAGGGAGGGTGTATAGACGACTGGGTGGGAATATCAGCTCCCAGCAATACGGCTTGGAATCTCTGCTCTGCCAGTCCCTAGCTGTGTGACCCTGGGTGAGTGACCTAACCTCTCTGAGCTCCTCTGTCCTCATCTATAAAACAGGAACTCTAATCCCCACCGTGTAGGTCACTGGCAGGATTAAACAAGTCAGCATGCACAGGCACTTCATAAATGCTGCTTCTCCTACCCTTCCTCTGCTCCCAGTTGGTCTCCCAACTCTCCTACCCTTCCTCTGCTCCCCGATGGTCTCCCAACTCTCCTACCCTTCCTCTGCTCCCAGATGGTCTCCCAACTCTCCTACCCTTCCTCTGCTCCCAGATGGTCTCCCAACTCTCCTACCCTTCCTCTGCTCCCAGATGGTCTCCCAACTCTCCTACCCTTCCTCTGCTCCCAGATGGTCTCCCAACTCTCCTACCCTTCCTCTGCTCCCAGATGGTCTCCCAACTCTCCTACCCTTCCTCTGCTCCCAGATGGTCTCCCAACTCTCCTACCCTTCCTCTGCTCCCAGATGGTCTCCCAACTCTCCTACCCTTCCTCTGCTCCCAGATGGTCTCCCAACTCTCCTACCCTTCCTCTGCTCCCCGATGGTCTCCCAACTCTCCTACCCTTCCTCTGCTCCCAGATGGTCTCCCAACTCTCCTACCCTTCCTCTGCTCCCAGTTGGTCTCCCAGCAGGGCGGCTGTCCACTGAGGAATAACAGTGGACACGATTCGTTCCATTCAGGATGCACCACTCCTCCCCAGAAAAGACAGATCTCTCGTATCCTAGTCCCGTCCTGCTGGAAACCTACTAGTAGGGATTCATTCTTTGATATTAACGAGCCCTCATTTGTTAATGGACACGGCCCAGAAGGATTTGCCTGCTGCTAAAATACGAATCTCTCCACTCTTTCTGGGAATGAGCTTCAGAGACTGTCTTACGGGCCCTGTTATATGTGGAGCCAGGGCTTTTTGTTGGGAAGAAGACTGGAGGTTTGAGCCAGGTATGGCGGGAACATGGCAGCATGTCAATCAGCTTGTGGCTGTCACAGTGGAAAGGGAGATGATCTCTTCTGTGTGATGTCAGGGGCTCTGGAGAAGAAACTACAGGGGAGAGATCCTACACAATGGAAGAGAGGACACTCTAACACTCACGGGATCACCAGGCAAATGTCTGCACGAAGCAGGCCCTGTCTGGGAGGCAATAGGGAGTGCTGGGGACTGTGGACACTTGGAAAGTGGCCACCACTCAGCTTATGACTGCCTGAGCTTCTGATTTCTCAAGAGAAGCTGGAAATCCAGGTTTTCCCATGACATCTTCCAATTGGGGGATATTGGCAACTAATTCCTTTTCAAAACACCAGGTGGGGCAATGCCATGCATGCAAAATTAAACATGTGTCCGCGGGATTAGCCTGAAAGCCCCCTGTTTGGAGCCTCTAATTTAGTTTTGGTAGTCAGGAATGTTGCAGGCCAAGCAATCAGAAGACAGCTGTAAAGATTACACCAGTTCCCTTCACCAATGACATCCTGAGGACACAAGCAATACAGCTCTCTGCTTCTCAGGTATCTGCAGTGGTGGGGTTTCTCTATCCTGCCCCTCTTCTAAGACTTTTTCTTCTCCTGTGTCCTGAGACCCTGAAGCCCACCTTATTCCTTTCCTTCCCTCCCTCTCCAGTGCCTGAGCATGCAGGATTGCAGGGACAGACAAGAGTCGGACGCTGCTGTGTAGAACTGTTTGCCATGATTTGGCCTTGGTGGAAAATTCCACCAGCACCTCCCGGGTAGCATTCTATACCTGGTGACAGTGTGGCATTGCAGTCATCCTTCCATAAAACCCTGCTCTTCCCTGACCGGGATGGCTCCTCTCAGTCACCCTCATCAATCCCTGCCAGCTTTGCCCTGACCTGGCCAAGCCAGACTATGCAAACAGTCCCCTGGGAGTGTTTCACTGAGCACTCCCCAGCCTCAGCGGAAGGAGAAGCCTGCCAGCAAGGGAGGCTGTGGCGGCTGCAAGAGTTACTCCCAGGCCTTCCTGCTGGGCCTCCAGGGGATGTGGGAGCCACTTGGAGCCACCCAAATTGGTGCTCTGGGTCCTAAATCATGCACCAGGGTCAGAGACACAGATTCTGCCACTTAGCAGCTAGGCGACCTTCTATGACTTCAATCCCCCCAAGGAGTGGTAAAAGTTCTTGGCCTGTGGACCCCACAGGGGTCGGGATATTGACGAGCCTGATGTGTGATGTCCTGCTCCAACGTAAAGGCTTCTTTCTCATTCTGTGATCCCTGAGCAGTATCTGAGCATCAAGGCCCTGCTCTTGCCAACACAGCGACAAGCTGCTTCACTCACTCAAACATTCCCTGCCTCCAAGAGTCAGGGACCTGAAGACAGGAATGTGAGGTGGCAGTGGGAGAGGATGGGGCACCCTTAGGGGGACACACGGCCTCTCCTTTTAGGGCTGACCATGAAGGGCTGGCTTCATGACAAGCCATCTTCCCAGGCCGGAGAAGGCTGGGAAAATCGGCTTACTCAGGCCAAGGGGTCTGGATGCTTAAGATCCCAGGGAGGTTAGGGGAAACTTGTAGAAACAGGGAGAGTTCTAAAAAACAAAGCTGGTCCATTGCTTCCCTGATTGAAACTTCCCAGGAGTCTTCTACTTCCAGCCGAGATAGAGTAAGAGGGACCTTTTCCTGCCCACCTGAAAAAAACATACGATGGGCAAAATATATTTAAAAAACAGTTTGTTTGCAAGGCCCTGGAAATCAGATGATGACAGTCACTGATAATTCAGAGATGGGAAGAAAATGAGGAGATTTCAATGACTGCGCCAGATCATTGCCTTGAGTTTCCAGGCCACGGCCCAGGGAGGGGGAACTAAGATGAAGTCTCGTGGACTCCCTAAGCTGAGGAGACAGAGCTGAGTGTCTAGGAGAGAGGACTGGAGAGGAGAGGGGTGCATATAGAGAGAACTCTGGAGATCTGCAGAGGGCTCCCCTTAGTATTCCAATGAGTACTGATCAGGGGCTGTGGGTAAGAAAAGTCCTGAAGGCCAGGGAAAGAACTAGATGAAAGGATTATAAGGATCAAAGCCTGGCACTCACACAGAGGCCAGGAATAGAGCCTGTTACCACCAGCCAGACTGGAAAACCTCAAGATTCATGGGATACTGAGCAGAGTACTCAGAAGGGTCTTGCCTCAGTAGTGGGGAAAATTATACTGAGATTGCTTTGGCTCTGCCTAATAAATATTGTGAACAAGACGCAAAGGGATCAAACTGCTTCCAGGTAGCTTAACTGCATCCCAGACAAAACTTAAGAATATTGATAGAAACACAACAGCAACAACAAAAAATCAGCACCCACAGAACAAAATTCAAATTCATAAAAATGACCAGACTTACTGGTCTGATAGAGACTGAAGTCCCTGAGACTATAGACCTTAGACACCCTTCAAACCTGGAAGTGAACCCAGAGATCACCTTTCAGCCAAACAGTAGACAGGTCTATAAAGTGAAAAATAACACCTGTGAGGAACATGCTCCTCAGAACAATCCAGCATACAAGACCAAAGGGGCAGCATTTGCCCAAAAACAAAGTTCAGAAGACAGGAAGGGGCAGGAAAGACGGGTGAACGGAAATGGGGAACCCAGGGAGGAAGTGGGTAGAGTGCTATCACATTGAGGGGATTGCAAATAATGTCACAAAACAAAATGTGTATAAATTGTTGAAAGGGAAGCTAATTTACTCAGTAAACTTTCACTCAGACCAAAACGAATGTTCAAAAACAAAATGATCACATTAAAAAAAAGAATAAATGTTTAAAGGGCCTAAAAAAAAAAAAAATCAGCATCCAACAAGGTAAAATTCACAGTATCTAGCATCCAACCAAAAATTATCAGGCATGCAAATAACCAGGAAATTGCAATCATAATGAGGAGATCAAACAATCCATCAAAACCAACTCAGAACTGATACAGATATTAGAATTATGAGACAAAGACATTGAAACAGTTATTGTGACTGTATTTCACATGTTCAAAAAAAGTTAAGCCATGGAAGATATTAAAAAACTGACACAAGACTTCTAGAGATGAAAACCCCACAATGTGTGAAATGAAAAGACACTGGATGGTGTCAATGGCAGATGAGACATTGCAGAAGCAAGATCAGTGAATTTGAAGACAGAATAACCAAACCCACTGCCATCGAGTTGATTCTGACTCATAGCGACCCTATGGGACAGAGTAGAACTGCCCGAAGAGTTTCTAAGGAGCACCTGGCGGATTCAAACTGCTGACCCTTTGGTTAGCAGTCGTAGCACTTAACCACTACACCACCAAGGTTTATGACATAACAACAGAGAATTAAAAAAAAGAAAAGAAAAAGAGCATCAGTGAGCTATGGGACAACTTTAAGTGGCCCAACATATGTGTACCTGATGTCCTCAAAAGACAGGAGAAAGTGGAGGGGGTGTGCAGAAAAAATAATGGCTGAAAAATTTCCAAATTTAATGTAAACTATAAACACACAGACCCAAGAAGTTCAAAGAGCTCCTAACAAAAGAAATACAAAGACAATGACAACAATGCACGTTATAATACAATTGCTCAAAACAAGCGATAAAGAGAAAATCTTAAAAGCAGCCAGAAAAGATACATGAATGGCAAATTATTACTTGGAAAAAATGCTCAACATCATTAGTCATTAAGTAAATGCAAATTAAAACCACTGCACAAATAGTGGAATGACTAAGATTAAAAAGACTACCAGAACCAGGTGTTGGTGAGGGTGTGAAGCAAATGGAACTCTCATACATGGCTGGACAGCATGTAGAATGTGGAACCACCACTTTGGGAAACAATCTGGCAGTTTATTAAAAACTTAAACATATAAATATAGAACTACTATATGACCCAGCATTTCCACTCCTGGGTATATACCCTACAGACTTGAAAGCAGTGAAACAAACAGACACACATACACTCATGTTCATTGCAGTGCCATTCACAAACGTCCAAAGTGGAAACAACCTAAATGTTCACCAACGGATAAACGAATAAACAAAATGTGGCACATACATACAATGGAACACTACTCAGTTATAAAGACAAATGAAGTCCTGATACATGCTACAACGGGGATGAACTTTGAAAACACACTGAGTGAACTAGGTCAATCACAGATAGACACATTTATGATCTCACTCATGAAATAGCTAGAACAGGCAAACGTATAAAAAACAAAGTTCATTATTGGTTACCAGGGATAGGTGGAAGAAGGGAACTGGGAGAGTCATTGTAGAGGAAGCATGAGTTTCTGTTAACGGTGATGGAATTTGGCAATGGATATTGGCGATGGTTGCACAACATGATGAATGTAAATTGATGTCACTAAATTGTACATGTGAAAAACGTTAAATTGGCAAATGCTGTGTTATATACATATTTGCAACAATTAAAAAAAAGTTAAACATACACCTGTGACATGATCTAGCTATTCCAAAAAACAAACCTGTTGACGTCATCAATTCTGACTCATCTACCCCTAGGTATTTACCTGAGAGAAATGAAAACCTATATTCACACAAAGATTTGTACATGAATGTTCATAGAAGCCTTACTTGTAATATTCCCAGAGTGGAAACAATCCAGCTGTCCATTAATGCGTGAATGGGTAACAAACTGTGGTATGTCCGTACAGTGAAATACTACTCAGCAATAAAAAGGAATGAGTGTTGACATATTCTACAACATGGAGGAATATCAAAATATTTGTGCTGAGTGAAAGAGATCAGGCAAAAAAGAATACAAATTGCACGAGCCTATTTGTATAAACCTCTAGAAAATGCACACTACTTTATGGGGAGAGAAAGAAGATTCCTAGCTGACTGGGGCGGGTAGCTGAGAAGGGCAGGTGGGGATACAAAGGGATCTGAGAAAACTTTTGGGGGTGATGGGTATGTTCATTATTTTGATAGTGCTGACAGTTTCATAGGTGTATACACGTCAAAACTTGCCAAATTGTACACTTTACATATGTGCAGTTTATTGTGTGTCAATTATACCTCAATAAAGCTGTTAAAAATAAAACTAAAAAAATGTTTAATTAAACAAAACAAAATCTACTCAGGGGGTCCGCATAGTCCTTAAGCTGAAGCCCTGATTCCCACAGAGTCTACAAGACGCTGTGAGGCCAAGCTGGCATCTACTGCCCTCTCCAGCCTCCCTTTGGGCCATTCCTCATGCCACCCCACCTCGCCGTGCAACGTCAAATGCCAGCCACCGTCAAATGCCAGCCACCGTCAAATGCCAGCCACCGTCAAATGCCAGCCACCGGCTACACTCAAATTTTGCTTCCTCAAGGCAGCATGCTCAGTCTTGTCTCCAGGATTTTGTATTTGCTGTTCCTTCTGCTAGGTACCCTCTTTGATTTCTAAACTCACCCAGATTTAAAAAAACAAACAAAAAAACCACTAGTCGCCATCCAGTCTAGTCTGACTCATTGATGATCCCCGTGGCTGTCAGTAAAACTGTGCTCCACAGGTTTTCAATGGCTGATTTCTTGGAAGTAGACATCGGGCCTGCCTTCTGAAGCACCTCTGAGTGGACTCGAACCTCCAACCTTTTGGTTAGTAGCTGAGCAAGTTAACTGCACCACCCCGGGACTCCTTTACCCTAATAAAAAAAAAAAAAAAATTCTTCAGGTCTAGAAGCCTCTATTAGGTAACCCCTCTGGACTCCTACACTTATCAATCCGTATTGTAATTGCCCATTCCATTGATCTCTAGCAATAAGCTCTCAAGCAGTTGAATAAATGAACCCCAGCCCCGCCCCCCCGCCCCCAGTCTGTGTGCTCTGTAAGGGCAGGGAACAAGTCTGATGGATTTAGATCGAAATCCCCAGCACCAAGCGCACAAGAATTTGTTTATATGCCAGGCCCTGGTCTAAGGAGTCTGAAAAGATTCATCTGATTAACCTGCACAGCATCCCTGCAAGGTAGGCACTATTATTATCCCCATTTTTCAGATGAGGAAACTGCAACTCAGGAAGGGTATGCAACTTGCTCAAGGCACACAGCCAGTGAGTGTGGAGTCAGGATTTGAATCCAGGCAGTCTGACTCTTAGCCACTATACTATGCTGCCTGTGAAATGAACAAATAGAATTGCAAAGCTTCAAACATTAGACCTCAGAATGGGTTCTGGAAGGCACATTTCCCACCTCATGCCAAGTAGGCACCAGGATTAGCTAACCAGATCATCCCATCCTCCTGGCCATGCTTTTTGGTTGGGAGTGGTCACATGACCTAGGTGGCCAGTCAGGCTCAACAAAACCTAATTCTGGGACTTTCGCTGGAACTACTGAGCAAGGGGCACTTGGTTTCCTCTAGGGCTGCCAATCTGGTGACAGGTAAGCTGGGAGCTGCTGGAGACTATCATTACAGTGTCATGGGGAGAACCTACCAGCTTATAGCCAGTGCAGAGGGAATCAGAGCAGACAGTTGGAACCAAATTGGTGGCAACAGTGTGTTGAGTCCCTGGATGCAGCCTTGCCTGAAGCTGTGGCATTTCGGTTATGGAACCTTACAGACTCCTTCTTTAGTTTACAACAGTTTGAACTGACTTTATGTAACTTGCAACCAAAATGATTAAGTAATGATATACTATAGGGCACCACCAACAGAAATGAATGTGATAGACCATCAGGTACTGTAATAGGGGACCCAAGAACCTTAGAACCTCAGAGATGGAAGGGATCTCAGAGTTCTAAGTGCTTACTATGTGCTATCATCATACCTCCCAGGCCACATCAGGGCCATTGGCTTGAGAAAGGCATTCTCTAGACCAGTTTTATCCCCTACACTTCCCGTTCTCACCACATCCCCTGGGAGACCCACACTGGTGGTATTTGCAAAACAGTTGCTCATATCCAGATTCAACTAGCACAGGGGGAGAGCTGATGAAATCCTGCGACATCCACATCATTTCACAGCTGAGGAAACAGGGTCTCAGAAGCTGCGCATGTGACTCTGTCCCCTGCCTGGGGAGCTGGCAAAACCGACGCTTCACATTGGCCCCTAGACCTGCCAGATGAGTGGACCCAAGTGGGGCGGAGAGGGAGGGGCTGCTGCCTGTGGGGCCAGGGGCCAAGATAGAAATTTCCAGAGACAACCTTTGACAGTTATTTGTCACCGGTGGTTACTTGGGAACAAACGGGTAGTGTTTCCTCATCCAGATGTGTGTCTTGGAGATGGTGGTGGGTGGGTGGTAAGGAGTGGCCTCCTTGCTCACAGGGCAGTGAAGGCCACAGCCTCTCACCACTGGTCACTTCTTCAGACACCAGGCTCCCACCAGTCATCTGGCCTCCTAACACCACAGCTGGGGTCACTGTTATTAACTCCATTTTACAAGAGAGGAAATGGAAGCTCAGAGAGTTGAAGCATTTGTCCAAGGCCATGAGCTCAGAAAGGAAGTAAGTGACTGATACTGCCTGCAAGTCCAGTGCACTATTTGACGCACTCATATAGACAACCGACAGGTACAGATTAGCACGATGATGATGACAGTAAATCTATTGATTACTGAGCACTCACCACGGGGGCCACCACAAGCCTAGGAGGAAGGCTGTACCGCGTCTCAAGTGAGGAGACCGCAGTGCAGGGAATACATACAAGGTGTGGGTGGCGTTGGGGGATGGATGATGCTGAGGTGCCCGGGAACTAGCAATTATTAGTGGGGGCGATACCACTCCTACAAATGAAGGGGTAGGGAGGGAACAAACTGTTTCGGGGCCCAGTGAGAGCTGCCGCCATGGTACAGGCCCCCAGCGGTCTCCTGCTGGTGCCGCCCATTGGCCGAACCCAACAACCGCTGGAGGTCAGAAGAGCTCAGGTGATACAATTATGAGGGGTTAGCCTCCCAGGGCACAGAGCAGGGTGGAGAAGAGTGGACAGTGGGTCTGGGTAGTGTCAGGGAGTGACCAACAGTCCTGCTTTTCCCAGGGACTGTCGGTGTTTTAGAGTACCTGAGTGATGCAAATGGTTAAGTGTTCAGCTGCTAACTGAAAGGTTGGTGGTTCAAACTCACCCAGAGGCACCTTAGCAGAAAGGCCTGGTGATCTCCTTCTGAAAAGGCAGCCATTGAAAACCCAATGGAGCATAGTTCTACTCTGACACACATGGGGTCGCCATGAGTCAGAATCCACTCAGCGGCAACTGGTTTTGTTCTGTGTTGCAGCACTGAAAGTCCCGCATCTTGGGAAACCCTTTAGTCTCAAGCAAACCCAGAGAGTTGATCACCCTAGTGGGGTGGCAAATGGAGCGAGCACATGGGCAATGTCCTCATCCCCTTTTACAGATGAGGAGACTGAGGTCTGAGAGGCTGAGTCCCTTACACAAATAGCAAGGCAGCAGGATTTTATTCTGCATCTATCTAAGGTGCTCTTTCACCTTATAGGACTTCCTCTGAAGGTGGGAGTGAGTCAGGAGCTATATCAGAGGTCAGGATAGAAAGGAAAGGGTTGCCAAAGGACAGGCAGACCCAGGTGGCCAAGGGAGGGCAAGGCCACTCAGCAGCTACTTCCTGAAGTGACTTTTGTCTTCTCTGTAAAGCGAACCACCTTCAGGCTGAATATACTGCAGAGGGGGCACTGGAATTGTCCAGGGGCATGGTGATGCTTCGGGAACACTTGTTTCTTCTAGGGGAGCTCCTTTCCTGGCTGAGGGAATGGCATCCTGGGGAAGTGAGGGAGTTGTGCTGATCTCCCAGCAGCTGTCAGGGAACCAAGGAACTATGGGAAGGGAGGAGGGTCCCAAGGCAGGAGAACAGTGCAAGGGAGATAGTGGTGACCTTCACGGGATTCCCAGAGGGACTGGGTGATCGAGGAGGAGGGCTGTGTGTGAAGAGGAAAGAGAGTGGGAGTAGGGAAGGGCTTGAGAATTCTTTTGCTTCCTGCCTTCCTACCCAGGGTTCTCTGGGCACAGAGACCAGAGCAAAGCAAGGGCTTGCTGTCTGGACATCCCAGGTGGCTCCTGATGTTTTTGAGGAAATACTGGAGAACACAGTATTAAGTCATAGTACAACTATTAAAAAAAACCAACCCTGACTCATGGTGACCCCATATGTGTCACAGCAGAACTGTGCTCCACAGGGTTTTCAATGGCTGATTTTTCAGAAGCCGATCTCTAGGCCTTCCTTCTAAGGTGCCTCTGGGTGGACTTGAACCTCCAGTCTTTGCACCACCCAGAGATTCATAATGGTTGACCGACCAAATTAATTTGGAAGTGTTAACCCAGAGGGTGTCTCTGATAGCATGCTACGTGGCTCTATCTTCGGCCCTGCCCGTTTAACACACTTATCATTGACTAGGATGAGAATGTCAATGGCTTCCTGATGAATAATGGGTGGGTGTGACTCAAGGCAGGGAGGACTGGGGAAACCCCAGGGTGACTAACAACCTTAGGAACTCAACTGAACTGAACACACAGAAACTGAACAGGATCTGCTTCAGCAGAGGTGCAGGCAGAAGGTGAAGCAACATGGCTTTGTGGATGACTGTTGGCTTAACAGAGTCAAAGGTGGAACGTTGCAGCCAAGAAAGCCAACCTGACCATGGGCTGGCTGACTAGACCAGGAGTTGTAAACTCAGGTCCTACTGATGGGGAACGCAAGAACTGGAGAGTCTCAAGTCTCATCTCACATAGGTAGCTGATTCTCAGCCCCAACCCAGAGTGGCCCAGCACAAATGAGAGTCCAAGTTCTCAAATCTTTAGATTTTTTAAAAGAGAGGCTGCAAATCAGATTTCGAGATAATTCCTTTGATTTTTAAGTATCAAGTCATTTTTGTTGTTGTTGTTTTAATGTTCTGTGGGTCAAACAGAACACAGCCAGGGGCCAGACATAGCCCGAATGCTGTAGGTTGGTAACCTCTGGCCTAAAACAAGAATAGCAGTTCTCTCTCTGCTATTCTTAGCTTTAACTGGGAATACAGCTGAGGGTGCAGCTCCAGGAGACACTGCTGTGAAAGGGGGTGAGTTCCAAGGGAGTGGGAAGAGAAGGCATGCAGATGGTCCCAGTAAGAAGCTAGGTCACAGAGAGCAGGAGAGAAATGGAAGAACCACCATGTCTGGTTGACTTATCCATCCATCCATCCACCCCCCCACCCACCCATCCACCCATCCAACCATCCACCTAATGCCCACCCACACATCTACCCATTCAGTATATTGTTGTAGTTAAGAGCATGGACTCTGGAACCAGGCTGCCTGGGAATGTTGTTATTTCCTAGATGTCTGGACTTGGGCAATGGACTCAAACTCCCTATATCTCAGTTTCCTTACCTGTAAAATGGGGATGATAATGGTAGGGTCATTGTGAGAATTACAAGGGTTAATTTATGTAAAGCCTGGGATGTAGTAAGTGTTCTATATTTGGGAGCTATGTTGCTGTTGGTGGTGGTTGCCATCAAGTCGATTCTGATTCATGGTGATCCCATGTGTTACAGAGTAGAACTGCTCCATTGGGTTTTCTTTGCTGTAATCTTTATGGAAGCAGATCACCAGACCTTTTCTTCCACGGCACTGCTGGGCAGGTTCGAATCACCAATATTTAGGTTAGCAGTCCAGTGCAAGCTGATTGCACCACCTAAAGACCTTATGGGAGCTATAGTTGGCTATTATTTTTATTCACTCAGCAGTCATTTACAGAGTTCTCGCCATATGCCCAGCACTGTAGTGGGTGCTGGGTGGTGAATAAAGCAGGAGCAGACCCTGGCCTAAGGGAATCTTCAACCTCATGGAGGGGACAAAGCCGTGAAACAGTTGACGATCTCACCTTGAAGAACGCAAAAGACACTGAGTATATGCACATTCACACACCCACACACACACAATGTCCACCCCATGTAAAACTCAGCAGAGCCCTGTGCTCATATATTATCCAAAATATCTATTCCTATGTTTAAAGAACACATGATATTTCATGACTCAGTAGGCTTATTCCCATGGAAACGACCCCAGGTGTGCACAGATGCAGCATGAAATAGTGTCCACAACTAATCTGTTTGATGACTTGCCATGGGTGGGCTGGGTGTTTCATGCTTGTGACCACAGAAGATCCCTACAGCACCATAACGAGGTGGGAAAGCAGCTGTGGCCCCCAAGCCCTGAGCTCAGAACCCCCACCCCCACCCCATACACCTTTGAGTTGAGGAGGTTTTACAAGGGTGTGTGCTCATCTGAGGCCCAAATCTTGGTCTCTAATACCTTTGCCCTCTAACAGAAACCATGGATCCTTGGAGAAATGGCTCTTTCCAAAACTGGGACGGGACAGCTTCATGGTGAGCCGGGAACATCTTGTTATGCCAGAAAACAAGGAGGTGGTCACAAAAAACCAACAATGGTGGTGTGTCACAGGACACAGACACCAGCTTGCAGGGGCTCCACTGGACAGATGTGGGAGGATGTGAGCGCCAAAATAATCAGTAATGAATTATAAGCCACTGGGGACAAAACAGGAATTCATAATTTCATATAGATAATTAAAAAAAAAAAAACCAGTTGCCATAGAGTTGACCCCAACCCACAGCACCCTATGTGTGCAGAGTAGAACTGTACCCCACAGGGTTTCCAATGGCTGTGGCCTTTTGGAAGCAGATCGCCAGGTCTTTCTTCTGAGGGTCCTCTGGGTAGATTTGAACCTCCAACCTTTCAGTTAGTAGCTGAGTGCTTAACCATTCGCGCCCTCCAGGGACTCCAATCATATAGATAAATTGCTAAATCAATGAGTAAATGAGGAGAAGGGAGGGATTTTGCTCACAGTGGAATGCTGAGTCTGCCTGGTAAAGGCGGAGGAGTGCTGGAATTGGAAAAGCAGCATTTCATAACCACCATAGTGAAAATGGGATCAGGCAAGAATCATCAGCGGATGCTAAATCTACGGGGAAACTTTGTTGAGAAGCAGGATATTTGCATGGCCTCAAGGTGTCTGCCCACAGATTGGGGAGAAATTGAACGACACCTTGCCCAGGTAATCAGCAATAACTTCACTGTGGGAGCCCGTGGCATCATGAGTCTCTAAATGTCACATCCTGGAAGGACAACAGTGCCAGCCAGGAACACACAACCGCAAGCTAATCATGAGGAACATCGGACAAACCCCAAATGAGGAATATGCTGTTAAACAGTGGAGGGGCTGTATTCTTCAAAAAATGTCAGTGTCGTAAAAGATAATGACAGGCTGGGCAAATGTTCCAAATTAGACGATGCTAAAGAGATACAATAACCAAATGCATTACTTGACCCTAAACTGGAGCCTGTCCTGGATGGGGAAATAGGTCAATCGACAAACCCAAAATAAGGGCAGTAGATTAGATAAAGGTATTATATTAGTGTTAATAACTGTTCTGTGATTTTGTAAGATAATGTCCCTCTTAGGAACTACACACTGAGGTATTTAGGGCTAAAGAAATACGTTGTATGAAAGTTACTCTTAAATGATTTATGGTAAAAATATTACGTGTGTGGATAGAAAGATGATAGATAGATGATAGATGGTAGAGAGAGAGACAGATGGTAGATAGCTAGATGATAGATAATGTGTGCAAATGGTAAAGGAAACGGAGAAAAAGGTCAACAATAATAGGTGATTTAAGTAAAATATATGAGTGTTCTCTGTAGTAGTCCTGCAACTATTCTGCAAGTTTGAAATCATTTCCGAATAAAAAGTTAAAAGAAAGGGGGGATGTTTGCTCAAAAGAAACCAGAGGGAGAAAAAGCTGTAAAGGACATGATTGGAGCAGTTGATGGTAAGTGAATATGGACAGTGGATTAAGCAATAGCATTGGATTAATATTAATTTTCCAGATTTTGGTAACTGTGCTGGGTTTATGGAAGGAATACACGGAGTCACTGCACCAAAAAGAATTGGTCGATGTTCAATCATTTCAGGAGGTAGCATATGAGCAAGAACCGATGGTAACGAAGGAAGAAGTCCAAGCTGCACTGAAGGCATTGGTGAAAGACAAGGATCTAGGAATTGATGGAATGCAAACTGAGATGTTTCAAAAAAGGGATGCAGCACTGGAGGTGCTCACTCGTCTATGCCAACTGACTGGAAGAGATCCATCTCTGTGCCCATTCCAAAGAAAGGTGATCCAACAGAATGTGGAAATTATGGAACAGTATCATTAATACTACAGCAAGTAAAATTATGCTGAAGATAATTCAAACACGGTTGCAGCAGTACATCAACAGGGAACTGCCAGAAATTCAAACCACTTTCAGAAGAGGACTTGGAACAAGGGGTTTCATTGCTGATGTCAGAGAGAACTTGGCTGAAAGCAAAGAATGCTAGGATGATGTTTTAAAAAAAAGAAAACCTGTGTTTTATTCACTATGCTAAGGCATTTGACCATGTGGATCATAACGAATTATGGATAACATTGTGAAAAATGGGAATTCCAGAACACTTAATTGTGCTTATAGACTAAGCGGCAGTCCTTCGAACAGAAAAAGGGGATACTATGTGGTTTAAAATCAAGAAAAGTGTGCATTGGGGTTGTGTCTTTTCAATCTGTTATTCAATCTGTATGCTGAGCAAATAAACTGAGAAACTGGACTATATGAAGAAGAATGTGGCATTAGGATTGGAGGAAGATGCATTAACAACCTGCAATATGCAGATAACACCACCTTGCTTGCTCAAAGTGAAGGGGACTTGAAGAACTTACTGATGAAAATCAAAGACCACAGCCTTCAGTACGGATTACACCTTAACATAAAGAAAACAAACATCCTCACAACTGGACCAATCAGCAACATGGCAACAAACAGAAAAAATATTAAATTGTTAAGGATTTCATTTTACTTGGACCCACAATCAACACCCATGGGAGCAGCAGTCAAGAAATCAAATGACATATTGCATTGGGCAAATCTGCTGTGAAAGATCTCTTCAAAGTGTTAAAAAGCAAAGATGTCACTTTAAGAACTAAGGTGTGCCTGACCCAAGCTATGGTATTTTCAATCTCCTGATACACATGGGAATGATGGATAATGAATAAGGTAGACCAAAGAAGAACTGACTCATTTGAATTATGGTGTTGACAAAGAATATTGAATATGTAAGTAGTCCCCCCCATGTCCACAGGGAATAAGTTCCTAAACCCACAGTGGGAAACTGCAGGTAGTACCAAACCCTATATATACTGTTTTTTTTCCTATACACACATACCTATGATAAAGTTTATTTATAGATTAGGTACAGTAAGAGATTAGCCATAATAATAATAAAATAGAAGCACTTTATGGCTTCTCTTTGGCATATCCAAATTGCCAGCATCACTACTCTTGTGCTTTGGGGTTATTACTACGTAAAATAAGGGTTACTTGAACACAAGCACTGTGGACTACAGTTGGACCACAGATAACTGAAACCAAGGAAAGCAATAGCGCAGATAAGCTGGGACTGCTGTACATAGACTGCTAGAAGGACAAACAAATCTGTCTTGGAAAAAGTACAGCCAGAATGCTTCACAGACGTGAGAATGGTGAGACTTCGTCTCACATACTTTGGACATGTTATCAAGAGGGATCAGTCCCTGGAGAAGGGCATCATGCTTGGTAATGTAGAGGGTCGGCAAAAAAGAGGAAGACCCTCAATGACATGGATTGATACAGTGGCTGCAACAATGGGCTCAAACACAGCAACAACTGCAAGAATGGTGCAGGACCAGGCAGTATTGCAATCTGTTGTACGTATGAGTTGGAACCAACTCGAGGACACCTAACATAGATAACAATATAACTGAGTTTATGTAAAGAATGTCTTTATTCTTAGGAACTAGACGCTGAAGTATTTAGGGATGAAGTGTTATGAGATATGCAACTTAGAAAATGTAAACCTACACACACACACACATATGTACACAGAGAAAGCAAACCGGGGAAAATGTAAATAATTGGTGCCTCTGGTTAAAAGTAAAAATTGTATGTATTATTCTTGCAATTGAAATTACACCCAAAAAATGTTACAAAAAAGAAAAAAAGAGGCCAGGGAGGAGACAGGCCTGAGGACAAGGTCTGTGAATTGGGTTTACATTGATCTCCTCTAAGACTGGCCGGGACAATGCCTGCAAACATGGTAAACACATCCCCAACAGTCCCCATGTCTTCCCCCGTGGATAGTTTCAGCTGGGGTGACAGTCTGGGTTTTCTTTTGCCCTGGAATGTCTTAAAGCCTCTGTATGTGACTAGAATAGAGTCAAATGGAGAGTTGGGACGTGCTTCCCTGCTCATGTTTGCAACTTGAGGTTTCTGACACCTTGGTACTTACAGTGCCTTTGATGTGGCCTTGATGAACAGTGGGAGGACTCCTGACCTGGGCTAGATCCTTACTGAAAAGAGGCTGACACCCGAGCCTGGCTCAGGGCTGGCTGCCAGATGTTGCTCATCACAGGGAACTTGGAGCCTCAGCAGATGACCTTCCCCAAAGACACGCCCCCAACGCAGAGGCTTGGGTTAACAAAAACCAGACAAACCTGTTGCCCACAAGTCGATTCCAGCTAATAGAGGCATGGGTTAAATGGAGGCATTTGCCACCGAGCGCAAGTCCGAGAAGGCACCAGATGAGGCTGACCAGCAAATGACACCCCAAAGCCCACCCCTTTGCCTCTCTTGATTCAGATGCCACAGCTTCCTAGGAGCTGTGGGCTGCCACGGGGACAGGAAGGAAGGGCAGGAAAGGGGAGAGCAAAGGTGTCATAGAGACAGTTCTGGCCCGTGCAGTTTTTGTGAGTTCACATTTATGAGCTGCCTACTTGGGAGAATGAATGACCCTCCTGAAATCTATAAAGATTTTTCTTGTTGTTGTTAGTTGCCGTCGAGTCAGCCTCCAACTCATGGTGATCCTGAGCAGGATAGAATGAAACACTGCCCGGTCCTGTGCCATCCCCATGATTGGTTGTGAATTGGGTCCACTGTTGTGGCCACTGTGTACTGGGAGTGCCTTCCAACCTATGGGGCTCATCTTCCAGCACCGTATCAGACAATAGCCTGTTGTGATCCATAGGGTTTTCATGGGCTTATTTTCCAAAGTATATTGCCAGGCCTTTCTTCCTAGTCTGTCTTCATATAGAAGCTCTGCTGAAACCTGTTCAGCATTATAGCAACATATAAGCCTCCACTGACAGATGGGTACCTGTCCGTGATGTGTACTGGCTGGGAACTGAACCCAGATCTCCCACCTGGAAGGTGAAAATTCTACCACTGAACTACACCACTGCCCATAAAGATTTCCAGGTTTCTGCAAATCAGACTGGTCTCCAACCTTCTCATATTGCTTCATGGTGCCTGGGAGGACACCGTGCTGGAACAGTGGTCTTAGCATCTGAATCACTTTGCCCTGCAGTTTCTCCTTGGCCTGGAATCTCTTCATCTCCTCCTGTCCCAGACTTCCCCATCCTAGACACCTAGCTTAAGTCCTTCCACCATCCGATGTCAGCCTGGGCGACCAAAGCTCATTGCAACACCCTGCTTCCCTGATTCCTGTGGTGTTCATGACACTTCTCTTCCACCGCTTAATTCCACGTATGCCTTCCACGTGTGATGGTAAGTTATGTGTGAACTTGGCTCGGCCATGATTCTCAGAATTATGCAGTTATCTTCCATTTTGTGATCTGATGTACGGGAAGTTTCCTTGGGGGTGTGGCCTGCATCCAATATATATGGTTGTTCTGGCAAAGCTCTCCCTCTCTCTCGATTCTGCATCCAACTCATCATCTGGCCTCTGGTTCTTGGGACATGAGCCAGCAGCCTGCCATATGGACTACCAGTTTTGGGTTTATCAGTCCCTGCAACCACATGAGTCAGGACACCTGATCCACAGATTTGGGACTTGCCAGCCTCCACAACTGTGTGAGCCATTTCCTTGAAATAAATCTCTCTCTCTACACATTTTACTGGTTTTGCTCCTCTACAGAACACAGCCTAAGACATTTTTGGTACAGAGAGTGGTTCTACAGAAACAAAATTGTAGGCATGAGTTTTCTGAATTGGTTCTCAAGACTGGCTAGACTTAAAAGCACTGATGACTCTATCTCCAGTAGTAAAGTGGGCTCTACCAATCCATGGTGTGAGATGTAAACAGAAATATGCAAAATATTACCCCCTGTAGATCAAATATTTGTGAGAGGCAAGATTCTGGATGATTACTTCTTTGATGCATTTCTACAATTTTGTCAGAAAGAGAAGTATAAGAAACCTGGTTGGTTGCTCCTACTTTCACTAGACAAAATGGTGAACGAAAGGGATGAATTCAAAGCTTCAGAGTCATAGCTCAAGTGCTGCATATAAGACCTGAAACTTGCCACTTGTGCCATGGAAGAAAGTCTTATTTCTTGTAGTTAACAGAGCTGATATTACTGAAAGCCAAACCCAGAGACTTATCATAAGAGTGGCTGAATTACAATGCCAATTGAATTCGCAACCTCGAATGGTGTCTGAAGTTAAAGTGAAAGCATTGATTGGGAAGAAATGGAATCCTGAAACTTGGGATGGGGACAAATGGGCAGATAATCAGGAAGCTGGGGACATTGAGTGCCTAAAACTCATTGAATCATTCCTAACAAAAGAATCGGCCTTCTTACTCTCATCTAAAGAGGTTACTTCATCTTTGTCTAAGCGACCTTTCCCAGTAAAGCCATTACCCCTTCTACCCCCATCTGATGAGGTTAACCTAGCTGTGCCTGGGGAGTCTTTGTCTGAGACATATCCTGGGGCAGTGCCTGGAGCATCGCCTGAGGCAGATGCCTTACAACACATTGCTGAATGTTCCCAGGACCCACCACCACCACCCATTTTTATTTCTAGACCTATAGCCAGGCTTAAGCATCAGTGAGCTCCAAGAGGTGAAGTACAAAGTGTAACTGAGGAGGAGTTATGCTACACGCCAAAACAACTGCTGGATTTTTCTAACATGTACAAACAGAAACCTGGCGAATACGTGTGGGAATGGCTATTAAGGGTGTGGGATAATGGTAAAAGGAACATAAAGTTGGATCAATCTGAGTTTATTAATAGGGCCCCACTAAGCACAGATTCTTCATTCAATGTTTCAGCTCAAGAGGTTAGAAAAGGATCTAATAGTTTATTGGTTAGTTCACTGAAGCATGGATTAAGTGGTGGCCTACACTAAATCAAGTTGAAATGCCTGACCTGTCTTGGTATACTGTAGAAGAAGGTGTTGTGGATTGAATTGTGTTCCCCCAAAATATCTGTTAACTTAGCTGGTCCGTGATTCTTAGTATTATGTGACTGTCCACGATTTTATGTGGTTGCTCACCAATTTATGTGATTTTCCTATATGTTGTAAATCCTATCACAATGATGTAATAAAATGGATTAGTGGCAGTTATATTGATGAGGTCTACAACATTAGGTAGTGTCTTAAACCAATCTCTTTTGAGATATAAAAGAGAGAAGTGAGCAGAGAGACATGGGGACCTTAAACCACCAATAAAGCAGTGTCGGGAAGACTGATGCATCACAAGGACCTTCCTCCAGAGCTGACAGACAAAAAAAGCCTTTCCCTGGAGGCAATGCCCTGAATCTGGACTTGTAGCCTACTAGGCTGTGAGAGAATAAATTTCTCTTTGTTAAAGCCATCCACTTGTGGTATTTCTGTTATAGCAGCACTAGATGACTAAGACAGAAAGTATCCAAAGGCTTAAGGAAATTGACATATTAGAGTGGATTTTTCAGGTTGGACCCACAGGCCCACCCAGGGAGTGCCCAGAGGACAAACCTTTTACCACAATGGTGAGGAATAAATTTGTGAAAGGTGCTCCAGCATCCTTGAATACTGCTGTGATTGTTATTTTATGTAAGTAAGATCTGATAATGGGGACTTTGCTAAATGAATTAAGACACCTAATTACACTGGGGCTGATTAGACCCCACGGTGGTAGGGGTCAAGTTGTAAGAGCCAAGAGGGCGGCACTTAATCAACAAAGTCAATGTGGCTGTGGTTATCCCGATAGACAGCAGAGTCAAAGCAGAATCAGAATAGTGCAACTCTTATGAATTACAGTGCTGGCTACTAAGTCCGGGTGTCCCTAGGAGGGAAATAGATGGTAAATCTACTAAATGCATATTTGATTTGTACAAATGGAAGAATTCTAGGTCAAGTGAATGGCAGTCTAACTTGAATTGTCAGAATAGAGAGTCGCAGCCCTAAAATCAATTCCCAGACTTGAGCCAGTGTACAGACCCACAGCCCTTGAAGAAGGACTTCACTGTACTGCAAAAAATTTATACTGTTAATCTTTCTCTCAGCCTTCCCCAAAGGGATCTCTGGCCTTTTATGAGAGTAACTGTTCACTGGGGAAAAGGAAATAATCAGACTTTTCAGGGATTACTGGACACTGGCTCTGAACTGATGTTAATTCCAGGAGACAGAAAACATGACTGTGGCCCACCAGTCAGAGCAGAGGGAGTATAGAGGTCAGGTTATTAATGAAGTCTTAGCTCAGGTCTGTTTCACAGTGGTTCCAGTGAGTCCTGAACTCATCCTGTAGTAATTTTCCCAGTTCCAGAATGCATAATTGGAATAGACATACTCAGCAATTGGCAGAACACCCACATTGGATCCCAGACATGTGGAGTAAGGGCTATTATGGAAGGAAAAGTCAAGTGGAAGTCATTAGAACTGCCCCTGCTTAGAACAATAGTAAACCAAAAGCAGTACTGCATTCTTGGTGGGATTACAGAGATTACTCCCACAACCAAGAACTAGAAGGATGCAGGGATGGTGATTCCCACCACATCCCCAATTAACTCACCTGTTTTGCCTGTTCAGAAAACAGATGGATTTTGGAGAATGACAGTGGATTACTGTAAACGTAACCAGGTGGTGATTCTAACTGCAGCTTATGTTCCAGGTGTAGTTTCATTGCTTGAGCAAATTAATACATCTGGCACCTGATATGCAGCTATCGATCTGGCGAATGCCTTTTTCTCCATACCTATTTTGAAGGACCACCAGAAGCAGTTTGCCTTCATCCGGCAAGGCCATCACTACACCCTCACTGTCCTACCTCAGGGGCGTATCAACTCTTCGGCCCTATGTCATAATTTAGCCAGAAGGGACCTTGAATACCTTCGCTTCCATAAGACATCACACTGGTCTGTTACTTTGATGACATTATGCTGATTTGACCAAGTAAAGAAGAAGTGTCAATGACTTTGGACTTATTGGTAAAACATTTGCATGCTAGAGAGTGGGAAATTAACCTGACAAAAACTCAGGCACCTTCCACCTCAGTGTAATTCCAAGGGTGCAGTGGTTTGGGGCATGCTGAGATATTATCTCTAAAGTGAAGGATAAGTTATTGCATCGGGAACCTCCCACAACTAAAAAAGAGGCACAATGTGTGGTAGGCCTCTTTGGATTTTAGAGGCAACATATCCTCATTTGGGTGTGCTACTCCAGCCTACTTATCAAGTGACTTGAAAATCTGATAGTTTTGAGTGGGGCCCGGAATAAAAGAAGGTTCTGCAACAGGTTCAGCGTTCTGTGCAAGTTGCTTTGTCACTTGGGCCATATGATATGGCTGATCCAATGGTGACTGAAGTGTCAGTGGCAGATGGAGACGCTGTTTGGAGTCTTTGGCAGGCCCCTACTGGTGAATCACAGTACAGGCCCTTAGGATTTGGGAGCAAAGTCCTGCCATTCTCTCCGATAATGACGCTCCTATTGAGAAACAGATCTTAGCTTGTTACTGGGCCTTAGTAGAGACTGAACACTTAACCATGGGCCACCAAGTCACCATGCAGCCTGAACTGCCCATCAAGAACTGGGTGTTGTCTGAACCACAGAGTCATAAAGGCAGGCATGCACAGCAGCACTCCCTCATTAAATGGAAGCGATATATATGAAACTGGGTGTGCGCAGGATCTGAAGGCACAAGCAAGTTACTTGAGGAAGTAACCCAATTCCCACGGTCTTCATTCTTGTCACATTACTTTCCCTCTTTCAGTTTGCACCTCTGGCCTCATGGGGAGTTCCTTGTAATCAGTTGACTGAGGAAG
This sequence comes from Elephas maximus indicus, assembly GCF_024166365.1. Lineage (NCBI taxonomy): Eukaryota > Metazoa > Chordata > Mammalia > Proboscidea > Elephantidae > Elephas > Elephas maximus. The sequence goes on from NC_064838.1 coordinate 35,604,296, forward strand.
AGAAAATTCACACCTAGTTTACAGACAGTTCTTCACAATAAGCAGGCACCACTTGAAACTGCAGTTGAGGCACTGCAGCCCACTTCTGGGACCTCCTTGTAGGACAGTGGTGAAGTGAAATCCCCTAACTGGCAGAACTTCGAGCAGTGCACCAGGTTGTTCACTTTGCTTGGAAGGAGAAATGGCCAGATGTGCCATTGTACACTGATTCATGGGCTGTGGCCAATAGTTTAGCTGGATGATCAGGGACTTGGAAGGAACATGATTGGAAAATTGGTGACAAGGAGGTATGGGTAAGAGGTATGTGGATAGACCTCTCTGAGTGGGCCAAAGAAGTGAATATACTTATGTCTCATGTGAATGTTCACCAAGAGGTGACCTTGGCAGAGGAGGATTTTAACAATCAAGTGGAAAGGATGTTGTGTCCTATGGAAACCAGACATCCTCTTTCCCCAGCCACTCCTGTCATTGCCCAATGGACTTATGAACAAAGTGGCCATGGTGGCAGGGATGGAGGTAATGCGTGAGTTCAGCAACATGGAATGCCACTCACCAAGGACAACTTGGCTAAAGCCACTAATCTCCAGCAGCAGAGACCAACACTGAGTCCCTGATATGGCACCATTCCTCTAGGTGATCAACCAGCAATCTGGTGGCAGGTTGATTACATTGGACCACTTCTATCATGGAAAGGGCAGCATTTTATTCTCACTGGGATAGGCACTTACTCTGGATATGGATTTGCCTTCCCTGCCTGCAATGCTTTTTCCAAAACTATCCTCTGTGGGCTTACAGAATGACTTATCCACCGTCATTGTATCCCACACAGCATTGCCTGGGCTCAAGGGACTCACTTCACAGCAAATGAAGTACAGAAAATGGGCCCATGCTCATGGAATTCACTGATCTTACCATGTTCCCCATCATCCTGAAGCAGCTGGCTTGATAGAATGATGGAACGGCCTTCTAAAGACACATACAGCACCAGCTAGGTAGCAATATCTTGCAGGGTTGGTGCAACGTTCTCCAGGAGACTATATATGCTCTAAACCAGTGTCAACATGTAGTGCTGTTTCTCCCATAGCCAGGATTCACAGCTCCAGGATTGAAGGGGTGGAAATGGGAGTGGCACCACTCACTAATACCCCTAGTAACCCATTGGCAAAATTTTTGCTTTCTGTCCCTGTGACCCTAGGCTCTGAGGGTCTAGAGGTCTTAGTTACAAAGGGAACATTGCTGCACTTCATGTCTCAAAAGGAGGATTGTCTCATCAGAGACACAACAATGATTCCATTGAACTGGAAGTTAAGAATGCCACCCGGCCACTTCGGCTCCTCACGTCTCTGGACCAACAGGTAAAGAAGGGAATTACCATACTGGCTGGTGTAATTGATCCTGATTATCAAGGGGAAGTTGGATTGGTATTACATAATAGAAGTGAAGAAGTGTATGTCCGGAATACAGGGGATCTCTTAGGATGTCTCTTAGTACCACCATGCCCTGTGGTTAAAGTCAAAGGAAAACTATAGCAATCCAATTCTGGAATGACTACTAATGGCCCAGACCCTTCAGAATGAAGGTTTCAGTCACTCCACCAGGGAAAGGACCATGACCAGCTAAGGTGCTTGCTGAGGGCAAAGGGAATATAGAATGGGCGGAGGAATAAGATAGTTCTACATACAAGGTACACTGACGTGCCCAGCTGCAGAAACAAAGACTGTAATTGTTATGAATATTTCTATTTCTTCCTTTTTTTATTATATGTGTCTGTGCACCAAATATTTTTGTTTTCTTTCCTTCCTTATTCTATTACTTATAAAAGATAAGATGTAAATGGGGCTAATGCATTTTTTTGGTTGTACAAATGTTAGTTGTATCATGTTAGGCACAAGTATGCCTTTATAACAATTACTTAGAGATTTTGCATTTTTTTAAGGAGATGTGTACAAGTGCCAAGTTTACAAGGGGTGAACTGTGATGGCTAATGTTATATGTCAACTTGGCTAGGCCATGATTCTCAATATTATGTAATTAGCCACCATTTTATGATCTGATGTAAGGGGAGTTTCCTTGGGAATGTGGCCTGAATCTAATATATAGGGATGTTCTGGCAAAGCTCTAGCTCTCTCTCAATCCTGCAACTGACTCATCATCATCTGACCTCCAGTTCTTGGAACGTGAGCCAGCAGCCTGCCGCCTGGCCTGCAGATTTTAGGATTCGCCAGCTCTTGCGGCCCCATGAGCCAGCAGCCTGCTTGAAATAAATCTCTCTCTCTCTCTCTACATATATATATATACATGCTTCATGGGTTTTGCTCCTCTAGAGAACCCAGCCTTAGACAATGTGTAATCATTTCCTCAGCATGCCAGACTCAATGAGCTTTAGAAGATGTGCGGGTGGGTGGGGTGTCTGTCAGCTGTTTCTTCACTTGCCTCTTCTTCACCCCCAAAGGCTCTAACCCAGAACCACCCACTCAGCGGACCTCAGTAATGCTTGCTGACTATAGCACAGGAGCCAAATGAGTTACATAATGAGAACAATACTTGAGAAAGATTTTCCTGACAGCAGAATAAAGAATGGGCTGGAGAAAAATGAAAAACAAGCCCATTAATCATCAACCTATTTATTGAGCATCTCCTGTTTGAGACACTCCACTAAGAGGTTTGGAGGTTGCAAAGACAGATAAGGCACCTGCCTGCTCCCCCTCCCACTGGAACTGAATGCAGGTTGAAAAGACAGCAGGTGGGGACTTACATAGTAATACAGGGGATGAAGGGCCTTGCAAATCACCAGCATCAGAGACAGACTCAGCAGGAAGTAATTAGTTGCCAGGTAAACGATGGACTAAAAAGGACAAAGATATGATGCTGTGATTCAACAAAGCAATGAGGCTTCTGTGCATGGCAGGAGTGGGAGAGGGGTAGTGAAGGTGGGCAGCCCCTTCCACAGTGGAATGGTTTGGGAAAGAGGAATGTGAGTTGTGCCCAGCCATGGGAAGGGTCTCCATAGGTAGAGATGAGGGGAAGGCATTACCAGCCGGAAAAATGAACCTATAAGAAGTAAAAGCAAGGAAGAAGCAATGTGCTCAGGAGCCTTTGGGTAGCTAAGTAAGGCAGAGAAGAATGCGAGTGGTAGGAGTTAAGTTTGGGAAGGCAGGCTGTGTAGATGGGAAAGTGCCCCAAACACCTCACTGTGAAATGTGAACAGTCCTTGTTATTGATTGAATTGTGTCCTCTCAAAATGTGTTGAATTCCTGGACTTTGTGCCCTTAAATATGACCCTGTTTGGAAATGCATGCAGTCCCAGGGTTACAAATGTCCAGCTTACATACAACCCGTATGGGAGTATGTATGAACCAACTCCCATAAGGCCTATTATACTAAAAATTCGAGGTACATACAATGGTTCATAATAACAAATAACACTACTTTTCGACGTGCATCAAAACATCATTACTACTGTATTACTGTGTTAAAGATGTTTTAGTGTATCTGGAAGTGTTTCTTTAATGTTTTTTATGCATAAAAAATGCATAGAGAGGTACATTATATACCATACACTGAGACAAACATTTGACTAACTGACATTAGATGTAAACTGTACCTAACTGTTCCGACTTACATACAAATTTGACTTAGGAACAAAACTTGGTCATAATTCGGGGATTCCCTGTACGGTTTTTCTTCTGTTATGTTAATGTGGTCATACCTGTGTGGGGGTAGATCCTAAACCCTAATCATCACTGAGTTATAAAGGGAGCAGAATAGATGTGCGCACACACACACACACACACACACACACACACACTGGCGAAGACAGGCCCCATGGGAGGATCATCTACAAGCCAAGGAGCCAAGAACAAGGTACTATGGATAAGGAAGGAATCGACATGGCTGAGACCCTGATTCAGGCTTCTAGCCTCTGTGAGAAAAAAAAATTTTCTGTTCTTTAAAGCCACCCACTTGTGGTATTTGGTTACAGCAGCACTGGATAACTAACACAGTCCTTATCACTCTGTTTTGTTTTGCTTTTCCTTTCTCTCTTTCAATTATCTGGGTTCAAAACTTCGGCATCACAAAAGTGAAGAAAAGAGTGGATGAGCCTGCCCTCTTACCATGTTGCATCAGCTGCCTCTGGGTGTGTCTCTGTAGGGTGGTGGGGTCCCTATAGGATGGTGTGGTCCCTATAAGGGTGGTAGGTTCCAGAGGGTGGAGGGGCAGAGGGTTGAGCAGCAGATGTAGAGCTCTCATTAGGAGAGGATAAAAAATTATGATCAAATGAAGGAGTATTTTTTCCTCAGTAGGGAAAGGCTGAATAAGTCCGACAAAAGTGGAAAACAAGTCAATGGTGATGAATAAAGAGCAGGCAGACAAGGAAATAAAATTTCAGGGATGAATTGCAGAGAAGTGCTCAAAAGGAGAAACATGTCTTCACAAGCGAAGGAGAAGGTAGGCATTTGGAGAAGGTGTAAAGGGGAGATGCTGGTTTTCACCCGTGATGGTCCTCATCTTTTGATTACAGGCTGCCCTCTACTTCCCTACATGGTACGATCCTGAAAGATGTCAAAACATAGGAAAGTAGGGGGCTGTCATTAAAGCAGGTGGTGGGTTTGTGGAGATAGGAGAGGTTAGTCTAAGTTGGAAGGAGAAGGCTTAAACACTCTCAGCAAATCAGCAGGGGAGTCCACATGAATACAACTGGGCTGATTGAGGTAGCAAGAGGATGATCCAGCAGTCGTGTGAATCAGCTCGACTTTCTCCAGCAAATCTGGGCCAACTGTGGGAACTGGGTGATGGTCTATAGACTGGAGGCACTCCTCTTAGAGGCATTTCATGGCCCACATATGACTGGCCAGCCTTCCCTTAGGAAAAGTTGCTCGCGTGCCCTTAAATCTGTTTGAAAATTCTACCTGGCCTACAAGGTCCTGCATGATTTCACTCCCCATTGCCATTCTGCCCTCAACCATCATACTCCTCTCCCCACCACTCCCTCAGCTCCAGTCACACCAATCTGTACTCCTCAAATACATGCTAGGCTCACTCCTGCCTCAGCTGTCCCCATGGCTCTCTCCTTTGCCACTTTCCAGTCTGTCTGAAAATGTCACCTTTTCAGTGAGCCCTTCCCTGCCTGCTCTATTTGAAGACCACAACCATCTCCTTATCACTCCCTATCCTTTCCCTGATTTATTTGTCTCCATGGCACTTATCATCATGTAACATACAATGTGCTTTGTTTATTTATTTATTGACTATCTCCTCAACGTCTGGAACAGTATGTGGCACGTAGCTGGAACACTGAATGAATGGGTGAGTGAGTGAATAAATGCATGGGCTCCTTGCAGCATACCAATTCTCCCATTTTGGCAGATGGCAACCATAGCTGGATTCTATCTTTACCAGTCAAAATTGTCCTACACGTATGGAAATGGTCGGGAAAAATAAGGTAAATGCTATCCATGCAGAGGCAAAAGACAGAGGGGACCAGATGTGGAGTTCAGAAGGAAGTTTTCTGCCTCTCAGGCTTTAGGTGGGGATGATGATGGTAGAAATGCAGTTGAGAGCTAAAATAAGGAGATGACGGGCCAGAACTAGTTGCCCTTTATAACTAACCTGATGCGGGAGGACCTACCTGCTTCTTTGTGACAGAGTAGCTGTCCATACTGTTTCTAGAACTTGATGTCCCCAAGAATGTGGAAAAGAGGGAAATAAACACCAGCTGAAGGCCCTACTCTAAAGTCAACACACAGCAGGGCTGAGATGTGCAAAGTCACCTTAAGCCTACAAGTCACTTGCAAGGCTTGACTTTAACTTGGTGGAAGAGATTAACAGCCAAAGAAGTAAAGTATTGGTCAGACATGGGAACGTAGAAATAGGTGAGCACAGATGCAAACTCTAGATGTCCCCGTCTGATCACCCTTGGCCTAGGTCACCACTGATTCCACACCCATAAGTCCAATCCTTTCTCTAGCATTTGGCTCCATTCCCCATTCCTCCATTTGGAAACAATCTCTTCCCTTGGCTGCCATGACCAGCACCCTCCTGGATCTCCTCTAACATCTCTGGCCATGCCCTCCCAATCACCTTTGCAGACACATCTGCCTCCACCCAGCATTCATGTTGGTGGCCCAGGGCCTGGGCCTACGCCCTCTCCTTCCCAGACTCTCTCCCATCCGTGCGCATGACTTCAATACGTTCAGAAATTTCGGCCTCCAATCCATCTTCTCCACAGGGTTCCAGACCCATATATCCAACTTCCCAGTTGACATCTCCCCTTAAATAGCTAAAAAATCTCTCATTCTCAGTGTGATAACAAGCAAAACTCAGGGCTCTCAAAATCCCCAAACCTGGTCCTTCTCCAGGGTTCTCTATCTCCAAGGAAGCAGCTACCCTCCATCTGGTTATGTACACCTCCACTTCCACACCACCCACACTGCACCCATCACCAAGTCCTCTTGATTTTACATTCCCAATTGTTCCCAAATCTCTTTTCTTTTCTCTGCCTCCATTCGCCCCAAGCCCAGGCCACCATCATCTGAACCACTGCTGAAGCTTCCTCATTGGGTCTCCCTACATCCTTTCTTCCTCTTCCCACTGATTCTCCACACAGCAATCAGAGATAACTGTGGTCATGTTGACTCACCCCTTTCTAGAACCTTCCATATAACCTCCCACTGTTTTTAGGGTACAGATCTACACTGTTCAACACAGTAGCCACTGGCCACATGTGGCCATTTTAAGTAAATTTAAATAAAAGCAAAAGTTCAGTTCAGTAGTCACATTAGCCACATTTCAGGTGCTCAAAAGCAACATGTGGCTATTTTATTGGACAACACAATACAGAACATATCCATGATCACAGAAAGTTCCTTTGGATACCACCGGTATAGGCCAAACTCCTTATGGTATCCACAGCCCTTTGTGGTCTGGCCTCTGCTCACTCCTCCAGCTTCATATTGTGTCATCTTCCTGCCAGTCTCTCTAGTCTACTGGCTAACAAACTCCTCCCACCACAGGTCCTTTGCACATGCTGTTCCCTCAACTTGGAATACTTTTCTCTCTCTTCTTAGACTAGTTAACTCCAATCTATCCTCAGACTTCAGCTCAGGGATAGATGGATGGATGGGTGGGTGGGTGGATGGGTGGATGGGTGGGTGGGTGAGTGGGTGAGTGGATGAACGGATGAACGGATGAATGGATGGATGTGGTCGTAGATTTAGCTGGTGTCAAGAATTCTAACCTTCTGGCAACCCTTTACCCACTGGGAGATGGAAGATGGAGTCTTTCAGCTTGATGCCATTCAATGATCCATCCATCTCACGCTCCTGCTTCAATTCTGGGCCATCTTATGATGCCCATATAACCTTGTGATCGAGGTGAGAATGCACTGATGAGGCCAGTTCCAGGGTTTCTGGTTTGGATAATGGTAGTAGCCCAGTAAATCAATACAGTGACCTCCTATTCTGATTTGGGTCTCTGTGGAGCCTGGGGCTACAAGAAGAGAATATTCTAGTCTAGATAAAGGGCTATTTTTTGTGGCAAATGAACAAATGGGCCTTCTTGTGTCTACTGAGCCCTGGATGTAGCCTGGCCAGCGTGAGTCAACCTCTGAGGGAGACTGCCCAGAGGTAACCTCCTAGCCCCACAGCAGAGGGACAGGTACAACCGGCCACCCTCAAGCAGAAAGGTATCTACCACTTCCAGGTGAAATTCATTATCCATCATCCATCCACAACTACAGGGTGGTCTGTTGACCCATTTCCATGGAGTCGGTTCCAACTCTAGCAACCCTATAGGACAGAGTAGAACTGCCCCATAAGGTTTCCAAGGAGCGGCTGGTGAATTTGAACTGCTGACCTTTTGGTTAGCAGTCGTAGCTCTTAACCACTGCTACTAGGTAATCCCCTCTAGAAGTCAGAAAGGAGGTGAAGCTAGGAGGTAGCATCTTCTAAACTTAAAAAGCAGACCTGTTCCATATCTGGCTAATGCCAGTTTAGCAAACTAGACTTTAGCTATAACACAGTCACTTAAGTGTTATTATGACACTGCCCACAGATGTTATGGGGAGGCCTACACCCAAGGAGGCCTTGGCTGCTTAAGTGCTTGGAGTAAGGCATTAAAAGGCAGGGTCCTCTAATGGGTATTTCTGAGGCAAGGACCCCAGAACAGCAGCCTAGTACAACTCCTATGGGCGGAGGGAAAGGTCGACAGGCTGGCTGTGTGGACTGTTACTGACTTCTGTTCAAATCAGTGTTCTCCAAAGCAGTGACCATGGAAGACTGTGCAGTCTTACCACACAGCCACCTGCCCATCACTCGACATTCTTTTCAAGACTTACAAGTACCCCGTGTTCATTGGATGTGGGCGAATTTGTTTTCTGATGAGTCCAAAAGCATCCTTAGCCAAGTTTGATGCACGCAGGGCAGGAATGGGGAAGGAAAATGCTTTAGCTGAGAGATCCATTTGTAGGATCAGAAGCAAAGTGGGGTAGGATATAATGCCAACCACAGGTTCCCTTGTGTGGCTTGTTCAACCTGCCCTCTGGGTAGCTCTCAGTGGAGTTTCCAGAATACTCTGCCAAAGGGAGCATGTCTATATATTAATAGGTGCATCTCAACCATTTGCCAACAAATATTTTCCAGCATCAACAAAAATAATAACACAGATAGCTAACTCTGCATGCATTATGATTTTATGTCATCCTCCCGACATCCCCGTAAGAGCGTGCTGTTATTAGTTGCTGTGGAATATTGGCCCCCAGCTCACGGTGACCCCATACACAACAGAATGAAACACAGGTCCTGCACCATCCCCATGATTGCAGACTGGACTGTTGTGATCCATAAGGTTATCATTGGCTGATTTTTGGACACAGATCACCAGGCATTTCTTCCTAGTCTGTCTTAGTCTGGAAGCGCCACTGAAACCTGTTCTGCGTTACAGTAACACAAAGCCTCCAGCGACAGGCAGGTGGTGGCTGTGCTTGAGAGGCATTGGCCGGGAATTGAACCACGTCGAAGGCAAGAATTCTACCACTGAACCACCATTGCCCCTAAAGTCATTATTAGAGTATTTTTACTATTGTATTCTGTGTGTGTGTATGTCTGTCTGTCTCCCACTCTAGATCATGAGCTTCTCTGGGGTAGTGTTGCATTTATCCTTGTAACTCAGTGCCTACCCACGTGATAAATTTTTGCAGAGTTAGTAATTGACTGACTCAAGGAAGAAATGATAAAATACCATCCACGGAAAATAATTATAGATTAATCAAAGGCTGTTCAAAGGTAAGTGCCCAAATGGACAAGATGGGAAATAAATACTACAGAGACTCCAAGGAAGGAACAGACAGGTATGGGTTGGGAAGGCTTCCTGGAAGAGGTGCGTCCTAAAAGAAGGGTGGGAATCAACCAGGAAGAGAAGGTATAAGAAGGAGTTCCAGCAGAGGCAAAGCTGAGAGAAGAGAGTCCACAGGTTCTACTCCCTCCAACATATATTCATCCTGTGCCATCCGAGTAGAAGGTTCCAGTAGGAAAGTGGTAAAGTGAGTGTCCAGAATCATGTAGGAGAATTATGAGACTCTCTCCACTGAGGAGTAGTCTTCAGCATATTAAAATTCCCTGGGAAGCTGGTAAAAGTGCAGGCTCCAGCGTTCCCTGGAGATTAATAAGATCTGAGTGGAGCCAGGGAATCTGCATTTTCACAGCCTCCCCAGAGATTCTGACAAAGCTGTCCGCAAACCACATTTAGAGAAATACTACCATAGTGACCAATGATATGGCCTCATCACCATGCCTTCATTCCAGAAGCTGTCACCAGGGATCCCTCGGGCCTGCAATAGACTTACAGGGCCTGCCTAGTTTAAAAATACTGGAAAAGCTCATGATGCCACCATTTTTGCTTAAATTTTTTTTTTATAAGCTGAAACTCGGTTTTATAAGCTAGAACTAGTTCCTGGGTAGTGCAAACTGTTATGTGCTTGGCTGCTAACTGAAAGGTCGGCAATTTGAGTCCATCCAGAGGCACCTTGGAAGAAAGGCCTGGTGACCTACTTCTGAAAATCAGCCACTGAAAACCCTATGGAGCACAGTTCTACTCTGACACACGTGTGGTTGCCATGACTTAAAGTCAATTTGATGGCAACCGCTTTTTATTAAATAACAGTGTAGATGCCTGACAAATTACAAATAACCAGCTTGTACAGAGGTATGATGTTATAATGTCGGCCAAATACAAATGCCTAAGTTACGTACCATCTCTCACTCGGTGTCAACTGTACCCAATTACTGTTAGTTTAACTCTGTTCTTCCCTTCTCCATCCCTCCTCTCTATTCTCCTCCCTTTCCTGCTGGGATTTGAAGGCCATTTAGACATCCTGGCCTCTCCACTCCTCAACTCCCTGCCTGACCATACTCTTTAGGACCTAAATGTGGTCCAGGCACCAAGAGCATCTGTACTACCTGGGAGCCCGTTAAAATGTAAATTCTCAGGGCCTACCCCAGACCTATTAACTAGACCCTCCCAGGCTGAGGCCAAGAGAACTCTCTCTTTTTTGAGTTCCCCAGGTACATCATGAGAACCCAACCTGGCTGCAACCACTGTATTCTAGTCTACGAGACCCTCGCTACTCAAAGTGTGGTCCATGGACCGGCAACACTGGTATCACCTGGGAGTCTTAGCAACACAAGTGCTCAGGGCCCATCTGAATCTGGCCCCATGTTCCCTCATTTATTTGGAGTCACCTGCCACAAGGTTCTCTTAGCTCCACCAGTCACCATTTTAAAAGTGATTCTCTCTCTTTTTATTCTTACCAAGAGAAATTTCTCCTTCCTTCCTTTTAAAGACCTCCTCTCAATGCATGCTTTCAGGAAAAGACCTCCTCCATGATGAACTGCGGACACCCTGATTATAAACACTCCTACTTTGCCAGTGCTTTACTTACAATGATTCGGTGTATTTAATAGCTCCTTTAAATGCTTTACAATCCAACACATGACAGGACAAAACAAGCTTTCCATCTGAGGGAGAGGAAAAACAGGCCCTTAGTTGATGACGTGTCCAAACAGACCACACTTTTATTCTCACGGTGGTTTCCTCCTGGGGAGGCAAAGGGCCTATTCTAGAGAAACTTGAACAAGCATCTGAGTGATTTTACAGGCTGAGGGTGTTTGAGGAAGGAGGAGGGAGGATGAAAAGGATGGTGAGGAAGTCACTGGGGCACAGACAGACAAAGGACCTGATGTGAAGGTGGCTGTAGAGGGTTCCAAGGGCATCTCTGGGATGAGTCTGGGCCCACTTCTGTCCACCATTTCCCTTTTACACCACCCAAAACAGGAGAGGGTCAGGAACTGGGCCCCCCATTTCAGAATTGAGGGCTGATCTGTCTCACTCTTCGGCACCGGAGATGGTCTCTCTCTCACTCCTCTCTCCACAGCACTGGCTGAGGGAATGACCTTAACCAGTGCTACTTGTTACTCAAAAGATAAATCCAGATGCCCTACCCTGGCATTCAAGGCCTCTGACTGCCCAGACCCCTCCAGCCTCTGACCTCTCCTCACACAGCTGCCAAACACAACAATAAAGAGCAACTCCATCCATTCAGCACTTACATTCGTGAGCATTTACTACGCACTAGATGCTGCTACAGGCACTTGGGGAAAAAGGCAAGAGAGACAACGTTCTTGTCTTCAGACAGCTCACATTCCAGTGGGGAGATGTGAGATGTGAGGTAAAGAAGAAACAAACAAGTCTGATCACTACAGTTGTTATATGTGTTATGAAGGAATCGCAGGGCAAGAGGTACTGGGGTACTGGGGTATGACTTCTCTAAGGTACGACATGAACCCAGGCCTCAAAAATGAAAAGAAGCCAGCCCTGTGAAGATCTGGACGAAGAGAAATCCAGGAGAGGATACAGCAAGTGCAAAGGCCCTGGGGCAGGGTCGCATTTAGAATGTTCAGAGAACAGAGCGACCAGGGTGGCTGGGGTGGGGGGGAAGGGGAGCAGGGCAGGAGATGAGGACAGAAGCTGGTGGGGCCAGAACATCGGGGTTATAAGACATAGGAAGGGATTCAGATTTTTCTCCAAGTGAAAGTATTGAAGTTTTTCTTCGGAGGAGGGTGAGACATGATCAGAATTATGTTTTTAAAAGACGACTTTGGCTGCCGTCACCCGGAGAATGGATTGGAGGGACTTGGATGGGAGCAGGGAGGCAGAAGGTGAGCAATGATAAGGCTGGGAAGGGGGCACATTTGCTTGCCCACAAGCAGTGTCTGTCACACTCTGTGCCTTTGCAAGTGCTGTTCCCTCTTCCCACAAAGCTGTTCCTACCATCTCCATCTGAAAAATCCCACTTGTGCCTCCATGGGCTGCTCAGTGTCGGCCGCACACCAGCCACCCTCTGCCCAAACCTGATCATTTGCTGCCTCTTCCTCTGGTTCCTTTGGAGATTGGTGTGTCCCTCTGCTTTAAGCCTCATCCCATGCTGCAGCACGGACAAAACATGGGCTTTGCAGTCAGACCACTACGGACTGTGCAATAGCTGAGAGGCTGCTGAAACTTCCTAAGTCTCCGTTTCCTCATCTGGAAAATGGGAAAACAGGTACACTTACTGCAGACTCTGAAGTGAGGATTCCTGTGTAAGTGGGGAGACCAGTAAGGGAGAAGGAGAGCAGCACCGGGAAAGGAAGGCAGCCAGCAAGGGTGTGATCTCAAGAAAGACCAGCTGGGCAGCTCTAGCCTGTCCCTGAGGGGGAGCTCTAGAATGAAAGTTATACTGCAGAGCTGTCTGGCTCAGGGAAGGGAGCTGGGCATTGGTATTCCTCATCCACCAATCATTGCGTCAGGGCCACCACCCCAAAGGACACGCAAACTCCCAGGCACCTCTGGTTCTCTGCAGGAGCTGGCACAGGGCTCCCATAGTCCAAGGGCAGCTGCTAAAGAAGAGTTTTAGGCGCAGGCAGGTGAAGCCAAAGCACATCATAGCTGGTGGAGGGCGTCCAGGAAGGTAGACGGGACGCAAGAGGGCTGAACAGTGAACTGTGTGCCTCCCCAACCTGCCCACCTCCTTAGGATGTTGCAGGGTCACCTCCCAGGCACAGGGGCCGGCACAGGAGCTGTCTGGGAGAGTGTGAGCTGCTATTACAGTAGCACTGTCTAGTGTAGGGCCCTTTGGATTCAAGGACAGGATTGGGGCCCCTCCATCTTTGTCCAGAGAAGGAAATCACTGAGGGAAGAATGAATGCCTTGCGGTCACTGACATTGTTTTCCAATGACACTAACTGACCTCAAAGCCGTGCGTTAGGCATTTTACAAGGGATCTCCTTGACTGTGCTCATCCGCCCTGGAGGTCAGTATTATTACCACACCCATTTTGCAGACGAGGAAACTGAAGCCCCAGGAGACTCAGGGTCACAGAACTCAGGATTGATTAGCTCCAGAGCCAGCACACTGTTTCCCTTTATCACGTGCACCTGTCCCCTCCTGGCAGGTTTCTGGTGGGAAGACCATGTCTTCGCTTCTCTGAAGCCCCCAGCCCTGATCTGTGGTGATCAGCAAAGGTGATGAGGGCTTGAGTTGTCCCCAACAAAGCAGTTCCTGGAACCCTCAAGAGGACCCCCACACCCCATGCATCCCCTCCCCCAAAGCCAAGCCCCCTCCTGCCTGGCCCCCACTCCAGGGCAGTAGGGCTACTTACTCATAAAGGCCGGAGCTCCTTTTCTGAAAGGTGTGTCTCCAGCAGCAACCGGGCACCCCACGGGGCAGCCAGCGCTAAAAGGCTCCTTGGTCATGGGATTCGGCTTCTGCGCAGGCTAAACCTCTCCCCCCACGAGCTTTTCTGGGACTTAGGGACTAATCCTATTTCACCAAAACACTTTTGAGGGACTCGGACCTGGGTCTGTTCAGCATGTTTTTTAATTTGCTGTTTCTCAGCGGTAAGAGAGATGATAAAAGATCGTTGGAAATACAAAAGCAAAGGTATTTGATCTCCTGGGCCCCTTTAAAAGGAAAGGGAGTGGAGAAAGCCACCTTAGGAGAAAATGTTGATTTTTTTTTCCCTGCAAAATCAGGAAAAGGCACCAGCAACCACCCAGGTGCTTGAACCAGAGACCCAGGAGTCATTAGGACACCCCCTTCGCCACCATTCACTCCACAACCCAGTCCTGTCCTTTTCCCTTCAACCAAAAGCGAGATGCTGTCCAGTAGATTCTGACTTGCAGTATGTCAGAGTAGAACTATATTCCATAGGGTTTTCAGTGGCCGATGTTTTGGAAGTACATTTTGCCAGGCCTTTCTTCCATGGTACCCCTGTGTGGACTTGAACCTCCAACCAACTGAGCCCTTAACTGTTTGCACCACTCATGGAGTCCTTTACCTCCAAACTGCTCTCAAATCCAGCCAGCCCTCTTCTTTCATGCCAGAATGACTGTAGGGGGACCCCCTCACTAGGCTTGTCCCCCAGCCCAGCCCTTAACTGTCTGTTTTTCTGGCAGCAGCTGCAGTGATCTTTTGGGAATGTATATTTAAGAACTCCACACTTCCCCTGCTTCAAGCACCTGTGAGACTTCCCTTTGCACCTGCCAGGCCCAGCCCAGTCCGGCTCTCACCCCTCCCACTGCGGCCTGCAGCGCCCCCTCCTGGCTCTGAGAGCTCTGACCACAGGCCCTTTGCACAGGCTGACCTCTCTGCCCCTTCATCCTTCCCTTCACCTAGCTAAGTCCTCCCCATCCTTCAGGCCTCTGTTTAATGTCACTTCCTCAGGGAAGCCTCCCCTGACCAGAATGCCCCAGGCACATCCACCATGACCCTCCCACAGATAAAACTTTATACAAATTATGATTCCTTGTTGGCATTTGTCTCCCCTATGGCCTGGTCTCCCCAAAGGGACCTCACCATTGTATCCTCAGCACGTTCACAGTGGCTGACATATAACTGTTAGCTGCCATTGAGTCACCCCCTACTCGTGGTGATCCCGCGCACAACAGGATGAAACACTGCCCGGTCCTGTGTTATCCACAGGATTAGCTGTGGATCAAACTATTGTGATCCGTAGGGCTTTCACTGGCTGATTTTCAGAAGTAGATCCAGACCTTTCTTCCTAGTCTATCTTGGTCTGGACGCTCTGCTGAAACCTGTCCAGCATCATTCCAACATACAAGCCTCCACTGACAGACGGGCAATGGCTGCAGATGAGGTGAATTGGCTGGGAATCGAACCTGGGTCTTCCCCATGGAAGGTGAGAATCCTACCACTGAACAACCCCTGTCCCCTCCGGCACATATTAGGCCCTCAGTAAATAGTGCCTGATGAGCACAAGCAAGCAAAGACGTGGAAACTTATGGCTGAAAACGCTTTTCAGCTTGCACAGAGAATTTCTTTTTAAAATGTAAGCTCCACACCCCCTCCTGACTTCTAAGCTCCTGAAGGAACAACAGGCATGATGACGCCTCTTGCTGTGGGGGTCCTGTCTGCCCCAGCTGTGGGGCACGTGGTATCAGAGCTCAGCACAGAGCTGGCAGAAGAGAAAAATCAATCAGTGAAGGACAAACAGACCAAGGCTGCAGCCTGAACCCTCCAGCGCAGGGCTCTGCTTTTGTCCCGATGTCAGAAAGACCTAGAAGTGGGTTCTTCGGGACACAAGAAGCCTCCTACGAGCCTTTTGAATGGCCCCTACTATCCATTTCATAGGAGTCCCTGGCTGGTGAAAAACATTAACATGCTTGGCTGCTAGCCAAAATGTTGGAAGTTCGAGCACACTCAGAGGTATCTTGGAAGAAAGGCCTGGCAATCTACTTCTAAAAATCAGCCATTGAAAACCCTATGGAGCACAGTTCTACTCTATCACACATGGGGTTGTCACGAGTTGGATTTAACTCCATGGCAATTGTTTTTTTTGGGGGGGGGCGGTGTTTTTTACCTATTTCATGTAGAAAGAAAGCAAAAGTCCAACTAGTGTAAGGACTTGCTTGTGGCTTTAAAAAGCCTGGCAGAGCAGGGGTAGGATCCAGATCCCCACCCCCGGCCCCCAGCAATCAGCTTGGATTCTTCTGCTGCACACTTCACGAGGTCCCCAGCTGTTCTGTCCGGGTCCACGGGCAACGGCCACCAAACACATTTGCTTAGAACTGTCCGTGGGGTTGGGGCTCAGAGATTTCCTCTCCCCGTGTCCACGCTGCTACTACAGTCAGAGACCACCAGAGGGTGCAGGCCTGGCCATTCTTCCCATTGTGGGTAAAAGCATAAACCCTCATGGCCTGTGCTCAGTGCTGCGTACACACTCTTGCTCCTCGGACCCAGAGCCCCTCTCTGTCCTCTCTAGGGCACTGCCTCCTCCTCCCTGGTGCCCAGGTGCTGATCTGCTCGGCATTGCTATTCAGCCAGCCAGTACTCTCTCCCTCCCTCCTCACCAAATCCCACTGAGCTCTAGAGGTGGCCCAATCCCCACCTCTTCCAGGAAGCCTCCCTGGCCCTTTGCTGGTGGCCCTCCAGCTCTCACAGGCTCTTGGGCCACCACCTCTTGTTCACTAATTTCCACTAGGGGGCAACAATGGTTCAGTGGTAGAATTCTCACCGTCCATGAGGGAGACCCAGGTTCGATTCCCGAACAATGCACCTTATGTGCAGCTGTCACCTACTGCCAGTGGAGGCTTGCATGTTGCTGTAATGCTTAACAGGTTTCAGCGGAGCTTCCAGACTAAAATGGACTAGGAAGAAAGGCCTGGTGATCTGCTTCTGAAAATCAGCCAGTGAAAACCCTGTGGATCACAATGATCCCATCCATAATTGATCATGGGGATTAATTTCATTGTGTTTGGGGTTCCCGAGTTGGGGGAAACCTGATGGCAGCTAACAATAACAACAGAGCATTTCCATGTGTACATCTGTTCCCCCCCCCACCTGCCCTGGCAAAGGAACTCCAGGCAGGGCTGATCTTCTCGACCCACGCAGCACCTAGCACAATGCCTGCATACCCTCTTGGCAGATGCTCCCATGTATGTATGTGGATGGGTGAATGAAAGATGCATTTACTGGCAAGCCCCTGGCCATCTTTTTCTCCTACCCCCTCCCGGTTCAGGAGGTCCCTGTCATGTACTTAATCTCCTTGCCCTGAAGGAGAGCCCGCTGGTGGCTGAGAGGCACAATCTTCCCATTCCGCCCCCTGGATCTGCTTTTTTCTGGAGCCGGGTGGGGGGAAGGTGGTGGTGGAGGGGGGCAGCTGGCCAGGAGGGAGAGGATCTCTCATCCTTCAGGAACAGGGCGTTCTGCCTGCACTACTCTGCGAGTTTTAAAAATTCCACCACCTGACGTTTTCCAAGCTTCCCATTTTAGTGGAGTTACCAGGCAACAAGGACTATTTCTTCCACCCCTTTAGATTCCTGTAAGGATCCAGGCAGGCTTTCCAGCCTCACTGGGGCTCCAGCAAGACAGAACTCTTGGCTGAGAGCCAGCAGCCCTGGAGACCCAGGGGATCCAGCCTTGCCTTTGCTGGCTGGGTGTCCCTGAACAGACCTGTTTCCCTCCTGGGCCTCAGTTTCCCCATCTGAGAAATGAAGGAACTAGGCCCAACCATCTCAGAGGTGGTCCCCACCAACACCTACTCTTTACTGGGCACTACCCAGCAGTCCTCACGATGGCCAGAGGTCGTAGGTATTCTCCTCATTTCACAGATCAGGAAATCGAGGCACAGAGAGGTGAACTCACTGGCTCAAGGTCACCCAGCTGGTGAGGGAATTTCAGCCTGGCCCTCTCAAATTCAGAGTTGTGGGTGCTCTCAGACCCCACAACATGACACCCTTGGGTGATTCCAAACAAGTCTGGGGTTTGGGGGAGGTCCAGCCGGATCAGAGACCCACTTTTCTTAGTATAAATTCCCCAGAAACAAAGCGGAAGGAGGAGGTGGCATTGAAGCGGGCCTTCCTGGGTTTCCTGTACTTAGCATGTCAATCTGGGTTGCATTCCGTGACAGGCTGCTCCACCAAAGTGCCGCCCCATCTTAACCCTCAGCCGGCTCACACTGACTGGGTAGTTTGCATGTACCATCTCTGCTGATCTTCCCCAAGGGTCTCTGAGGTCAGCAGGATAAGGAAAGAGAATCCCGTTCTACGGGCTGCTGCAGAAATGAGGTCTGGAGGCGGAGGCTCTTTGCTAAGTTTACCCGTGCCCCACTCCAAGCCCAAATCCAGCTCCAATCCTAGTGCTCCCTGTCCGGAAGCTACACTAGGATACAGCGTGAGGGAGAGACAAGCAGGTGTGACTTGTGGAGATGGGGTGGCCTCCCAAATCTACCCGCTCAGGACTCTCTCCTCTTCAGGGTGAATTCTAAGCTCCCTTCCTCACTGTGCAAAATAAACAACCACGACAACCTAATTAGAGGGAGGAGAACGCTAAGTGATCTATTTTCAAAATCAAGGGCTGCTGTTTCATTTTTAAAAAGAAATAGCTGAACTAGGATAGAAAACGTGGGGGTGTAAGGGTGGGGAGCTCACAGGCACTGGTGGTGGCTGCTGGGGCCCCACCCTGGCTTCTGGCTTCTGGAGCCCCGTGGCTTGGGCATGGTAGGTGGCCGCACTGGGGTTTGGCTTCTAACCTGTAAGACGGAAGGGGACGATGAGACTCACAGAAGCTCACAAGTGTTTGGTACTATAGGGTCGACTCCATGCTTCTGTGCATTTGGTCCCTGTGACAAACTTGAACTACAGGTCTTATTGTTATCACCATTGGATAGAGGTTCAGAGAGGCTAAGTGACTTGGCCATGATCACACTGCTTGAGAATTACAGAGTTGGGATTCAAACCCAGATTGATCTAATTCCTGATTTATGCTCTAACTGCCACATGTTTCAGAGGTGAAATTCTCTGACTCTCACAAGAATAACAATACTAATAAGGTAAATAATGATAATGTTGAGCAATTAATCACATGTCAAAGTTTTCAAAAGCAAAGATGACTAAAGTGTGCCTGACTCATGCCACGGTCTTTTCAGTTGCCTCAGATACATGCAAAAAAAGCTGGACGATGAAAAAGGAAGCAGAAGAATTGGTGTATTCGAATTGTGGTATTGGTGAATAATATTGAATATACTGTGGACTGCTAGAAGAATGAACAAATCAGTCTTAGAAGAAATACAAATAGAACATTCCTTAGACATGAGAATGGCGAGACTTTGGCTTAGTTACTTTGGACACGTCACCAGGAAAGACCAATTGCTAGAAAAGGACATCATAGTTGGTAGAGGGTCAGAGAAAATGAGGGAAACCCTCAGTGAGATGGATTGATACAATAGTCATAGCAATGGACTCAAACGTCCCAACGATCATGGAGATGGTGCAGGACCCAGCAAGGTTTTGTTCTATTATATATAAGGTTGCCATGATTTGGAGCTGACTCAACAGCGACAACAAAAATGTACCAGATCATTTTATACTGACTTCTGTGCCTCCAGACATGCCCCTGCCTCAGGGCCTTTGCACTGACCATTCCTTTTCCTGGAAGGCCCTTGCCCAGATTTCCCTCCCTTGCCTCCCTCCTTCAAGTCTTTGCTCAAATGTCACCTTCTCAGAGAGGCCTTCTTTGACTCCTATTTAAAATTGCAAGCCCTGCCTCGGTCCAAACTCCCTGTCCCTCTGTCCTATTTTATTTTTCTCCAAGGCACCTCTCACCACCTAACACACTCAGTGCATTGTGTTTGCTGTCTGTCTCCATGAGAATGTACTCTTGCTGAGGGCAGGGCTCCTCATCCACCTGGTTCCTACTGTATCCCCAGGCCCTCGCATGGAGCATAGCCCACAGCAGGCCCTCCATGAATCTCTGTTGAATCATGATTCTGCATAGCAATCTGAGGAGAGAAGGACTGCTTTTTCCCCATTTTACAAATGGAGGCCCAGAGAGGTTAAGGAAGCTGTCCCAAGTTGCGCAGCCTGTAAATGGTAGAGCCACTGCAATACATTCACACACAGAAAGCAAACATCCAACAACAGGGGTGCTAAGAATATAGTGGGGGGAAGGGAACCCTTCTTGGAAATGGGGGCACCTGTGGGAAGCCATAGCACCCGCAAGACCAGGATTTGAGGCAATTTGCCAAATGTTTTCCTCTTTAAGGTCTCATCAAAAACAGGACTTGGTTTGGGACCCCAGGTAGGATATTGATGGCATCTCGAACCCAGGGTCACACCTTTGGGGTTACAGCATGGAGATGCTGCAAGATTTTCCTGAGTGGGGCTGGGCTGGGGCACAACCTGAGGGCAGGCCTCCCCCACCCCACCAAGGGCAATGTCCTGGGAGCCCCTTTCTGCCCCTAGCCGGTGCCCTGTTCCCATTCTGCACATCTAGAGCGCACTCCCTCCCTTCTTCCCTCCGCTCTCTGATCCCTGGGTGCTGGTCTCACCTCCCCACCCTCACCTTCTTCTACCCTTTAAACAGTGACCTCTAACATCAGCCTGTCTCATAATTCCCTGGGGAGTTACAAATACGTAGCTGGAGCCCCTCACCCAGACTCTTGGCCAGGGAGCTGAGTGGGATCCGGTACCTGCATTTTTGACCAGCTCCCAGACCATCTTAAAGTGAGTGATCCACAGACCACCTTGGACAAATGCTCCCTTGGAGACTGTGCCTCACGACCTTGGCCTTGGTTTGTGTTCACCTGTTTCCTGGAGCTAATCCTCATTCTACAACCAGACTGTAAACCCCCTAAGGGAAAGGCATGTGCTCTACTTTCATCCTCTCACTCTGACCCTGAATGCTCAGTAGGTGCTCAGTAAACTCTGTGGATTGGCCGAGGCCTGCCCAGCTGGGAGAGATGACTAATTCACACGGTAAAAGAATCAAGGGCCAAAATTACCCAATAGGCAGGAACACTGGGCCAGAATGAGACAAAATGACATTCAAAAGGATAGATAAAGGTCAGGCATTTGGCCTCAGAAAATCACATGCCAATCAGTGGGGAATTTGCTTGGCAGTAGGTTATATGAAAAAGATTTGAGAGGCATATTTGACTAGCTTATCACGAGCCCACAGTAAGATGCGGTTGCTTAAAAAAAAAAAAAAAAAGGCAAATCAAAATGAGGTTGCATTAAAAGAGACAGAGCATCTAACCAAAGGAGATGATGGTGTCCCTCTACGTTGCACCAGGGAAACTTCAGCTTCAGTGTGAGAGTCCATTCACCTGAAGTGGGACATTGACAGGCAGTTCTCGCTCTGAAGGTAATGACTGAGATGACAGTTTAGAGTGCATGTACGGGGAGGCAACTAAAGAAAATTTTTTTTTACCCAAAGAACAAAGTAAAAAAAAAAAAAATGATATTTAGCCTGGAGAAGGTAAATCCTGATAAACCAAGGAGACTTTAAATAACTAGGCTCTCTTGTGCGGAAGAGGATCTAGACTTTCTAAGCTATTTTATAAAACAGAATTAGGATGGGGGAAAGGAGTTGCAGCAAGGCAGAATTAAATCTAATACTGAAAAAGAATACAAAAGCAGTTAGCGCTTCCGACAATGGAGCTGGCGCCATCTGCGGTGGTGACTTCCCCGTCAGTGCAGGCATCCAAGTAGAGCTGGCTGGCCTTGATGCAGGGAGTCTGTAGAAGGCAAAGGGGTGTATCAGATGGCCTCTACGGTCCCTTCCGACTCAAAGATCCCAGAACATTTTCAGGCCTGTGGTCATTTCTCATCTGGGCAGCAGATGTGATCAGCAGGAGGTCCTAAGAAGTCAGGATGCCTCCTGTTCTGCCAATGAACTGTGAACATTGCATGACACAAGTCTGAATAAAGGAGAAGGTGTGCCGGGCAGCAGATAGAGCCAGAAAATCTGGCTTCAGTCCATCTGTCAACTTGCTCTGTGGTTTGGGGCCCTCTCTGTGCCTCAGGTTCCAAAATATACAGTGAGGAGGTGTGCATTGGGCCAGTACGGCTCACGCTTCAGCCTGCATCCCAATCACCTGGGCATCTTGCTCAAGGGTAGGTTCTCAGTCAGTATGGTTGGTGCTTCTCCTGCTCTAAGCTTGGAAAGTCCCATGTTCTAGGACACCCCTCAGTCATGAGCAAACCAGGGTGGCTGACCACCCTAGGAACAGGCCTGTAATTCTGTGTTCCTAAAAAGTACCCAGGCTTTTCTCAAGCTGGGTGAACTCTTTTCATATTCTCTCTTCACACAGTTACCCCAACCCCAATGCCCTTGAGTTGATCCTGACCCATGACAATCTCATGTGTTAACAGAGTAGAACTTCTTCATAGGGTTTTCAATGACTGTAATCTTTATGGAAGCAAATTGCCAGGACTTTCGTCCACTATGCCACTGGGTGAGTTCGAACCACCAACTTCAGGTTAGTAATCAAGCATAAACTGTGCCACCCAGACGCCTTTCCCATGACATTGCTGTTGTTGTTGTGTGCCATTGAGTCGATTCTGACTCCTAGCAACCCCATGTGACAGAGCAGAACTGCCCCGTGGGGCTTTCTAGGCTGTAATCTTTATAGGAGCAGACCACCAGGTCTTTCATCCTCAAATCTGCTGGGTGGGTTTGAATAGTCAACCTTTTGGTTAGCTGCTGAGCACTTAACTGCTGAGCCACCAGGGCTCCTTTCACATTACATTCCCCAAAACCCCAGTGCCATTGAGTAGATTCTAACTCATAGTGACCCTACAGGACAGAGTAGAACTGCCCCATAGAGTTTCCAAGGAGCGCCTGGGGGATTCAAACTGCCAACCCTTTGGTTAGCAGCCGTAGCTCTTAACCCCTATGCCACCAGGGTCTCCTCACATTTGTGCACAATAACATATCCCAGTGTGCCTCTTCCCTTTTTGAGGGGAGGAGGGACTTTTTTTATGGTAAATATATATGTAACAAAATGCTGCATTTGCGGAAAAACTACCTTTTTTAAAAAAAAAAAAATTCACTTTTAAATATCCATGTTACAAAAATTATGAGAAATATTTGGCAGAGATTTAGGCATTTGTATGCTGTCTGCCGCTCATGGGAATGATGCAGGACCGGGTGGGATGCTGTTCTGTTGTACGTAGGGTCACCATGAGCCAGGGGCTGACTCAACATTAGCTAACAACCATGTTGTCTGCAATGCAATTTCTAATATTAAAGATCTGTTTAAAAATCTAAACAAACAAAAAGTTCCCAGGTGAAGCTGATGCTGCTAATCGGAGGCCATACTTGGAGTACAGCCAGGATCTAGCAGTCTTGCTGGGATAGTCTGTGATTCAGGGATCCTGCTTCCTGTTCCACAAAGGCGAGGAAGGGCTTGGTGGGAGGTACCCGAGTGATTTACAACTGTCACTTCTTCAAGCTAGAAAACTGGTGGTCAGGCTCAAAAGCCACCTTGCGTGAACATACTCACCTGCTTAGCGCGTGAAAGAACCAAGGACTTTGGTGGCCTTGAAGGGGCCCTGACCCTTTAGGAAACCATCCCCAGGATGGACCATTTACATCACTTTTGAGTAACTGAGAGGCCTAGGCTGCTGACATGCATGCAGTATGTATGGCAGGCAAGGGGCCCCTGAGTGACATCGAAATATTCATGCAGATGTCTGTATTTGCCGGTTAGAGAGGCTCAGAGCAGAAGCAATGCGATTATTCGACAAGATGAGTTGCGTCTGAGACATTTTGGCGATCTTTCCAGATAATACGCTTCCTCTAGTTAAAATCATAGGCTCAGGTTTCTGCTCATAGAGAACTGTGAACAAACAAGGTGCTGAAAACCACCACTCACCCCAGGGTCCCCAACCTCCTGGTGCCCCATCTTCAGCCCTGTAAGCAAAGCGCAGGCAAACCCATGGGCTCAGGAGATGCCCTTGGTTTTTGTCCACAAGAGCTGGGTCCGGGGCATGCTTTATTTTTGGCTCCTTGCTCTGATGACGTGGAGGGAAAGATGCAGAGGAAAAGGTCGGGCAGGTGGAGCTAAGTTTGGTTACAACTGGTTTAATGAGCTCTCTGGAAAGCCTGAGTGTCTTCCAGCGCCTGCTCTTTCTAGGACTCCCTGCCCAACGGCCTGCGTCAAAAAAGCAGCTTTGCGTTCGGCACAAGGCGGTTTGGATTAATCATTACCATTCCCATCACTTGGAGTCAGCCCCTGGCGCGCGCCCATGACGTGGCCACTAAATTTTAAAGGTGTGCAGATTACTGGCCGGTGAGCAGTAATATGACCAGGGTGTGCGGAACAGGATTATTAGGGTCATAAATTTTTATTAAAGGTCACTAACCGACTTATAGGAAGCGCTGTAAATTGACACTTGTTTTTATTAGCATGGGATCCTACTACCTGACATAAAGTCCCTGCACTGAAGGCAAAGCTGCAGGGCTTTCTCTAACAACAGAGGGGCCTTTGATCCAAGGTCTTAGAACAAACAAGGATCAACGCTGAAATCCCCAGGGTTCCCAGCTAAGGGGAAAGCATTCTTCCGTAATTACTCAGGGCACGCCTGGTGGAGGCTCAAGGCTATGATAACAGAAACATCTCTGAGCCCGGCTTGGCCTGGCCTATGCCTCATGCTGATTGTGTGACCTTGGGCCAGTCATTTCCCCTCTTGGAGCCTCAGTTTTCTCCTCTGAGATATAGGGGTAGCAACATCCACTTTTCCACCACCTGTCTGTCAGTTTGTCTTATTGTGGTGGCTTGCATGTTGCTGTGATGCTGGAAGCTATGCCACCAGTATTTCAAATACCAGCAGGGTTACCCATGGTGGACAGGTTTCAAGGGAGCTTTCAGGCTAAGGCAGACGAGGAAGAAAAGCCTGGCAATCTACTTCCAAAAATCAGCCAATGAAAACCTTAGGGATCACAATAGAATATTGTCCAACTGACCTCGAACATGCCAATGGTTATAAAGATGGTGCGGGACCAGGCAACCTTTTGTTCTGTTATACCTAAGGTCACCGTGAATTGGAGCCAACTTGACAGCAGCTAACAACCACAGCAATGTCCACTTTTAGGCATGTTGTGAGAATTAAGATGTCATTGCTGATGCCAGTGTGCCTAGAACACAAAGGGCTGTCTGTCAGTCTGTGGCTGTTGCTTTTGTCCCTCAAGCATGTGTCAGTTGCCCACATGGACTCAGTTTACCAAGTGGCAACAGCAGATGTGGACCCCCCTTAGAAAAGTGTTAATCTTGAATGTGGACCATCTCTTACAGCCCGGAACACCTGACCCTTAGTACTTCCAAATAGGAAATAGTACATTTTTTCATTGTTTTATTTCCCAAAAGTTTACTTTAAAAAATTTCAATCTTACAGAAAATTTGCCAAAATGTTTCAATGAATACTCACATACTCTTCACTTGCATTCCTCAAATGGTATCATTTTACCCCACTTGTGTTTTTTCTCTCTTTGTCTCTCTCCCTTTTGTTACTGATGCTGCTGTTTTGAGCCATTTGAGGTATCAGTCCATTTCAGTTCTTAACACATGAGCACGACTCTCCTAAGGACGAAGACACACTCCTACCCAACCACAGCCCAGCTATCCCACGCAGGAAATTCAACACCGACACAATATACAAATGTCCCCAGTTATCCCAAGGTCTTTATCCAAAATAAAACCAAACCCGTTGCTGTGGAGTTGATTCCAACTCATAACGACCCTATAGGACAGAGTAGAACTGCCCCATAGGGTTTCCAAGGAGCAGTTGGTGGATTTGAACTGCCAACCTTTTGGTTAGCAGCTGAGCTCTAAACCACTACGCCACCAGCTACTTTTTTTCTGCCCAGGCTCATGCATTGTGTTTAGCCGCCATGTTCTTTCAATGTAGAACAGTTCCCCCAATTTTTTTTCTTTTTTAAAACATTGATATTTTGGAGGAACCCCTCACTTTGAATTTGTCTTATCATTTCTTGATGATTAGATTCCTGTTAAATAAACATTTTAGGCCGGAAGACTACATAGGTGATATTGTAGGAAATAGGATTGAGTCGTAGTAAATATTTTCTTGCAGTAGCACAGACAGACGTACCGAAAAGTAAACAGATGACACGTTTTCACAACCTGCCCAACCCTATGTGTCCAGCACCCAGGTCAAAACACAAACATTCAGCCTCCCTGAAGCCCCCGTGATCTCCAGCCCCCATGTGATTTCCAGTATCACGGATCAGTTTTGCCTGCTCTTGAACCCTATAAATGCAGTCATTTAGTATGTTCCCTTTTAGGTTTGGCCTCTCGCACTCATATTTGTGAGATTCAGCCATGTTGCTGCATATGTCTGTGGTTTATAGCATTTATAATTATTGGAATAAAAAATGAATTAGGTCCCATATGTTTTCTGCCATAAAAACAAAGTTGACTTAAAGTTCAAAAAAAAACAGCTGAGGCGTTGGCACTGTCTTGGCCTTTCAGGCCGGACTGGCCCACCGGTCACCTCTTTGCTTTTAAGTTGAGCAGCAAAAACACCACAGAGGGGGGGTCCAGTACAGCCCAGGGGGCCTAATGAATCCTGAAGACCTTCTCATATTCTCACTAATGCCAGTTCCACCCAACTCTGTAACCTCGGCCTTGGCCTTGAGCTGGGCCACCTGCCCAGCCTCTGGATTTGCTGTTCAGAAATGCAAGGCCCTGCATGGCCCCCCTTACTCCATCCGCTTCATTCACTGGACCCTCAGCTGGTGCACCCCTGCCACAGTGGCCTCCTTTCATTTCCCATCCCCGGGCCTTTGCACATGCTGAGCTCTCTGCCTCAAAGGCCCTTCCCCCACTCTTGCCTTGTGACTTCCTGGTCATCTCTCAGGTCTGGGAGCAAAGGCCACTTCCTCAGGGAGGTCTTCCCTGGTGGCCTCCGGGAAGGCAGTTCCCTGACCTCTCTCCCTGAGCAGCACATTCTCTCCCTTCATAGCCCTGATCACAATTTGTGATGTTATACTTAAGAACTTATGTATTTAATATCTGTCTCTTCCACTAGTTCCATGAGGGTGAGATTGTATCTGCTTTGTTTTGACGGCACACTGAACACTCACGGGATCTGGCGCTAAGTAAGTTCAGTGAAGAAGGAGGGGGGAGGTAGGCTTTGCTCTCAGGATCTTGGTTCTTCCCTGGATCTCAGCTGGCTCCCTCTGTGGGTCGTAGCCACTTCTGCTGCCAGAGATATGGCGCCAACAGAACCCCAAAGAACCCCATGGCCAGTTTCAGTGGTCTAGCCTTGGATCTCCAGTAAGTGAGGCATTGGCAGGGGATGGCTGATGTGAGAAACTATCACACCCCGGGAACACCATCACCCACCTGAGGAGGAGCAGCCCCTCCCTCACCTGCCACTTTAACCCGGGCCCCCACGTGATGCTGGTAGTAGTGATGGTAATGAGGGTGGTGGAGATGGATGTGATGGTGGTGGTAGAGGTGGTGGAGGCGGTGGTGGTGGAGGTGGAGGTGGAGGTAGTGGTGCTGAGGAAGGTGGTGGAGATGGTGAAGGAGATGGAGGTGGTGAAGGTGGTAGTGGTGGAGATGATGGAGGTGGAGGTAGTAGTGGTGGCAGAGGTGGTGGAGGTGGTGACGGTGATGAAGGTGGTGGAGGTGGTGGTGGTGAAGGCGGTGGTGGAGGTGATGGAGGAGGAGGTGGTGGTGGTAGCGAAGGTGGAGAAGGTGGTGGGGGTGGTGAAAGTGATGGAGGTGGTGAAGGTGGTAGAGGTGGTGAAGGTGGTGAAGGTGATGGAGGTGGTGAAGGTGGTGGAGATGGTGAAGGTGGTGGAGATGGTGAAGGTGATGGAGGCGGTGAAGGGGGTGGAGATGGTGAAGGTGATGGAGGTGGTGAAGGTGGTAGAGATGGTGAAGGTGATGGAGGTGGTGAAGGTGGTAGAGGCAGTGAAGGTGTTGGAGGTGGTAAAGGTGATGAAGGTGGTAGTGGAGGTGATGATGGTGATGGAGGTGGTAGAGGTGGTGGAGGTGGTAAAGGTGGCAGCGGTGATGGAGGTAGTGAAGGCAATGAGGTGGTGAAGGTGATGGAGGTGGTAGAGGTGGTGAAGTTGATGAAGGTGGTAGAAGTGGTGAAGGTGATGGAGGTGGTGGAGGTGGTGGAGGCAGTGGTGGTGGTGGTGGTGGTGGAGGTGATGGAGGAGGAGGTGGTGGTGGTAGCAAAGGTGGTGGGTGTAGTGGAGGTGGTAGAGGTCGTGAAGGTGGTGGAGATGGTGAAGGTGATGGAGGTGGTGAAGGTGGTAGAGGCGGTGAAGGTGTTGGAGGTGGTAAAGGCGATGAAGGTGGTAGTGGAGGTGATGACGGTGATGGAGGTGGTGAAGGTGGTAGAGGTGGTGGAGGTGGTAAAGGTGGTGGTGGTGATGGAGGTAGTGAAGGCAATGAGGTGGTGATGGTGATGGAGGTGGTAGAGGTGGTGAAGGTGATGGAGGTGGTAGAAGTGGTGAAGGTGTTGGAGGTGGTGGAGGTGGTGAAAGTGATGGAGGCGGTGGAGGCGGTGGTGGTGGAGGCGGTGGTGGTGGTGGTGGTGGTGGTGAAGGTGGTAGAGGCGGTGAAGGTGTTGGAGGTGGTAAAGGCGATGAAGGTGGTAGTGGAGGTGATGACGGTGATGGAGGTGGTGAAGGTGGTAGAGGTGGTGGAGGTGGTAAAGGTGGTGGCGGTGATGGAGGTAGTGAAGGCAATGAGGTGGTGATGGTGATGGAGGTGGTAGAGGTGGTGAAGGTGATGGAGGTGGTAGAAGTGGTGAAGGTGTTGGAGGTGGTGGAGGTGGTGGAGGTGGTGAAAGTGATGGAGGCGGTGGAGGCGGTGGTGGTGGAGGCGGTGGTGGTGAAGGTGGTAGAGGCGGTGAAGGTGTTGGAGGTGGTAGACGTGGTGAAGATGATGGAGGCGGTGGAGGTGGTGGAGGCGGTGGAGGTGGTGGAGGCGGTGGTGGTGGTGGAGGCGGTGGTGGTGGCAGAGATGGTGGTGGTGGTAACAGAACCACACTGGGTAAACTGGTAGCAAAGACTTTTTGGAAGTCAATTTGACTTCACGTGCCTGGCACTCATAGGAGCTCCAAGGTTTCGCCAATGAACTGAATCGCCCTCTGACCCACAGATTCCATGTCTAGAAAGCCGTTCTAAGGGAAGGAGAAGTAGGAATGTGCACAAAGACCTAGTTATAAGGCAGTTTCCTAGAATGTCATTTATAATAGTTAAATAATAAAAATCCTAGGTTCAAAATAAAGGACTGCTTACATAATTGATGTGGAAAGTGATTTGGTCATTTAAAATTGTGTCTTGGGTGAATATTTATTGTCAAGAAGAGATATGGGACATGAAAAAAGGTTTTAAGATAGCATATTTGATATGATCGTATGTTTTAAATCAAAAACAACATTAACAAGTAACATTTAAATAAAACTTATTGTGTGCAGGCCCCATTCTAAGCACTTTCCAGCTTTCCCTGCATTATCCCATTTACTCCTTCCAAGTCTTATGAGGCAGGTACTATCGACATGTCCTTTTTACAGATAAGAAAGCTTAGGCACAGAGAGGTTAAATAATTTGTCCAAGGTTACACAGACGGTAATGCTAAATCAAGAATTAAAACCCAGGCAGTGGGGCTCCAGCGTCCGTGGACTTAACCACCAGGTTCTGCTGTCGGCCAGAAGACACCAAGGACCTAACAGTGGTTGTCCCCATAGGCTATGACTGTGGGTGCTTAAAAAATATTTTTTATTATTAATACTGGTATTTTCCATGCTAAAATGAATTTGTATTGCTTTTATAAAAAGAAACAAGAACATTAAAATGTTTAATAAAGCCTTGATGGGCATCCCTAAGTTAATGGGAGCAACAAGTCCTAGACAAACTGTGAAATGAAATTCTGTAGGGTAAACCCTGTGTTCCCTGGACTCCTATCCTGGAATGAGAGATGTGTTCAGCTGGCAGCCAGCTCTGAGGAAAGAAAAGGAAAGGAGATACAAGCTGTAACGCAGCAAACACACATCTGCTGAGCACCTACTGTACACTGGGGCTACCTCAGTGGCTAAGGTGCTGGCACTGGCTTCTGGGAGTTCAGGTCTAGCTGGAGGGAAGTTCCTTGCCCTGGAAGAAGGCTGGACCAGGGTGTGCTCAAGAGAGTAGAGGTCTGTGAGGCCTGGGGATGCTTCTGCCCTCTCAGAGCAGTGTTGAAGCTCCTGGAAGTCAAGGAGAGAACGTGTGCTCCCAAGTTTGATTAGAATGTGCATCCCAGCTCCACCCTCCTGCTTGCTGTGTGACTGGGTTAATCAGTTAACTTTGCTGAATCTCATTTTTCTCATCTGTAAAATGGTGATAATAAAATTACCAACCTGTGGTAGGTAGAATTATAAGATGTCCCCCAAGATTCCCATCTCCCTGGTAAACACACACTGTATAATTGGCTTCCCTTGAGTGTGGACACGGCCTGTGACTATGACGGGACATCACACCCATGATCTTGTTAGGTTATATGGCAAGATGTAATTAAAGTTCCTAGTCAGTTGACCTCAAATTAATCCAAAGGGAGATTATCCTTGGTGGGCCTGATCTAATCAGGTGAGTTCTTAAAAAGAGAGTCTAGAAGTCAGAGTCTAGTCTAGTCTCTCTCCTGCTAGTCTTGGAGAATCAAGCCTTCGTGAGTTCTATAGCTGCAAGGAAATTAATTCTGCAACAACCACGTGAGCTTAGAAGAAGGCACTGAGCTGCAGATGAGACTCCAGCCTCAGCCTGCAATGCAGCCTTGTGAGACTCTGAGTGAAGGCCCCAGCTAAGTCATGCCTGAACTTTTAACTAGGAAAACTAGTTTGCTATGCAGCACTAGATAACCAGTACACAACCTCACAGGAATGTGTAGGAGGATTACAGGAGACAATGCATAAAATGAATAACTTCGTGAGTAAGAACCAGCATCAGCCCAAAGCTTGTTTGCCATATATACAACTCACTGCAACACAGTGCACGTCAGTACTTAACTCTTTGACTCTTTCCCTTCTAAAATTCAGGGACCCATGACATCTCTGGGGAGTCTGTTCAGCACTAATGTTCTCACATCCCCATGACCAACTATTAAACCCACCACCACTGCCTGGGACCCCTGAGGAAGCAACCATCATCCTGTCTCCCCCCACAGCTACCCTAGGCCTTGTACAGTGGGTGCTTGGTAACTAATTCTTCACTTAGATAAATAAAACGAGTAGATATCCATATTGGCTTCCAGTCTCTGTCCAACTTAGGGAATAATGAAGAGGAGACAGGCCTGAAGTTAAAGCTTGAGGGGGACAGAAACTCTTGCTCATTTGCACAGAAAGATGTGTACAGGAATGTTGACTGAAGCTTTGCTAGTCATAGAAAAAACACAGGAATGACCTCAGCAGGAGAAGGGGCGAAAACACTGCTGTATATTAACACAGTGGAACGCTAGACAGTAGTGCAAGATGAACTAGAGGCTCGTGCATTAACGTGGGTATATTATCAGGCGATACCTAGTTGCAGAGGATATGTACAGCCTACACCATTAACATAAAGTTTAAACACACGCATATGTAGTGAAAGTACGAAAAGATGCATGGGAATGATAAAGCTCAAATTCAGATGAAAGGACTTCTAGGGCCTGGGTGGAGGAATGTGATATTTGGAGTCCCTGGGTGGCACAGATCGTTACGTTCTCAGCTACTAATCAAAAGGTTTGTGGTTCAAACCCACCCAGAGGCACCTTGGAAGACAGTCCTGTTGATTTACTTCTAAAAGGTCACAGCCAAGAAAAAAACCCATGGAGCAGTTCTACCCCGCAACACATGGGGTCGCCATGAGTTGGCATTGACTCAACAGCAACTGTTTTTTTTGTTTTATGTGATATTTATAATATTTTATGTATTAAGCTGGGTGGTGAGTTCATGGTGCAAGAAGGTTGGTAGTATGTCAGCTCAATGAGGCAAGAGTCTTTGTCTGTTTTGTTTACTGCTTGAACATCAGCATCTTGAAAAGTGCCTGACACATAGTAGGTGCTCAAGAAACATTATCTGAATGAATGAATAGTTTTATCTTGTCATTGTTAGCTGCTACCCAGTTGGCCCTGAGTGATGACGACTCCATGCACAATGGAACGAAACGTTGCTAGGTCCTACACCATTCCCATGATCAGCTGTGGAAAGATCCATGGTGAAATACAGGGTTTTCATTGGCTGATTTTTGGAAGTAGATTGCCAGGCCTTTCTTCCTAGTCTATCTTAGTCTGGAAGCTCTGCTGAATTCTATTTAGCATCACAGCAACACACAAGCCTTCACCAAAGGACGGGTGGTGGCTGTGTGCTCATTATATTGTCCTGTTATCTCCTTTGTGTATCTGACATGCATCTTAAAAAGAAAATCTTGAAGACCCCGTGGCATCAGAGACACACCATCTCCAACCACCGACTTGCTCTGTGACCCCAGAAAAGTCACTGCCCATCCCAGGGCCTCTGCTTTGCCATCTGTAAGATGAGGAGGGCCTGCCCTTCCTCCTCCTACAGCAGTCTGCAGTCTCTGAGGATTCCAAAGCCCAGTGAGTCAGGCTGTGGGCTGAGGTTGGTTGCTACAGGATCTACCTTGTTGAGCCCTTAAAGTTGCTCTTTTCCTGGCAGGGCTGGGGCAGACTTTGCTGGGAGGCTGGTGGTAAGCCTCAGCCCTGGCTCTTACTGATGGCGTGACTGTGGGTGACCGTTTCCCTTCTTGATGCCTCAGGGTTCTCGTCCAGAGGCAACATTCTGTGTGACAGCCATTTTAGGTCTGATTTTATGCCCCCCAAATGTGAGGAGCAGGGTGGGGTGGGTTAGTAGAAACTGGTTTTCACACACTCTTTGTCAGTAGAGCTCACAGAATGCACAGGTTTCCTGAGAGAGCAGGGAGGTACTCAGGACTCCCTTGAGGGCTGAACTTAGAACTGAGTCAGCGGATTCCTACACCCTGGCCAGCCCTCCCTGAGCGGCCACACCCTCCAGTCGGTCCCACCTGGGGTTCCAGAGGCCCTGCCCCAGGCTATTGTCCCCCAGAGCCAAACTGATTGCAATCTATTGGCTGTGTGCAGGGTGCCTCCTTGCTTCCAAGGCACCATCATGTCTAGTGCACCCTGTTAATCGCCACAACAAGCTGGAGGCAGGCGTGCCTCCCCATATCACATACGAGGAGACCCGTGCCTAGAGGGGTGAAGCGGCTTGCCCAATTTCACTGGCTCACTCCCCTGTTCACTCAAACATTCACGGAGCACCTACTGGGTGCAGGCTCTTTGCTTGGCCCTGAAGATACAAATATGAAGAAAAAAGAAAAAAAGACTCAACAACCAAAAAAACCTGTTGCCGTCGAGTCTATACAACAGAGTAGAACTGCCCCACAGAGTTTCCAAGGAGTGCCCGGTGGATTCAAACTGCTGACCTTTTGGTTAGCAGCTGTAGCATTTAACCACTACACCACCAGGGTTTCTATAACAACAGGTAACATTTATTAAGCTCCTACTAAATGACAACAATTATTAGACACACAATCTTGCTTGTCAAAAATGAAGACAACCTGAATCCCTTACCAATGAATATCAAAGACTACAGCCTTCTCTACGGATTAAACCTGAATGTGAAGAAAACGAAAATCCGCAAGGCTGGGCCATAAACAACATGTTCGCAAGGATTTCATTCTACTTGCATCAACAATCAACACCCATGGAAGAAGCAGTCAAGAAATCAAAGGATATATTGAATTGGGCAAATCAGCTTCAAAAGATCTCTTTAAAAATTTAAAAAACAAAGATATCATTTTGACGACTAAGGTGCACCTGACTCAAGCCAAGGTCTTTTCAATCACCTCACATGTATGCAAAAGCTGGGCAATGAAAAAGGAAGACCAAAGGAGAATTGATGCGTTGGAACTGTGGTGCTGATGAAGAATATTGAATATACCGGGAATTGCCAGAAGAACAAACAAATCAGTTTTAGAAGAAATACAACCACTACGAAAAATTGTATTCTAACAAATTTGAAAACCTAGAAGAAATGGATGAATTCCTAGACACACACTACCTACCTAAGCTAACAAAAACAGAGGTAGAACAACTAAACAGACCCATAACAAAAGAAGGGATTGAAAAGGTAATCAAAAAACTCCCTACAAAAAAAAAAAAAAGCCCTGCAAGGCTTCACTGCAGAGTTCTACCAAATTTTCAGAGAAGAGTTAACACCACTACTACTAAAGGTATTTCAGAGCATGGAAAATGACGGAATACTCCCAAATTCATTCTATAAAGCCAGCCCATCTCTGATACCAAAACCAGGTGAAGACTCAACAAAAAAAAGAAAATTACACACCTATATCCCTCATAAACTTAGATGCAAAAATCCTCAACAAAGTTCTAGCCAACAGGACACCAAAAAAAAAAAAAAAATTTCACCATGACCAAGTGGGATTCACACCACGTATGCAGGGATGGCTCAACATCAGAAAAACAATTAATGTAATCCATCATATAAATAAAACAAAAGACAAGAATCACATGATTTTATCAATCGATGCAGAAAAGGCATTTGACAAAGTTCAACATCCATTCATGATAAAAAACCCTGAGCAAAAGAGGAATAGAAGGAAAATTCCTCAACATAATAAAGGGCATTTATACACAGCCAACAGCCAACATCACCCTAAATGGAGAGAACCCGAGAGCATTCCCTGTGAGATCGGGAACCAGACAAGGATGCCCTTTATCACCACTCTTATTCAACATTGTGCTGGAGGTCCTAGCCAGAGCAGTTAGGCTAGATAAAGAAGTAAAGGGCATCTAGATTGGTAAGGAAGAAGTCAAAGTATCTCTATTTGCAGATGACATGATCTTATACACAGAAAACCCTAAAGAATCCTCAAGAAAACTACTGAAACTAACAGAAGAGTTCAGCAGAGTATTGGGATACAGGATAAACATACAAAAATCAGTTGGATTCCTCTACACCAACAAAAAGAACATCGAAGAGGAAATCACCAAATCAATACCATTTACAGTAGCCCCCAAGAAGATAAAACACTTAGGAATAAATCTTACCAGAGATGTAAAAGACTTATACAACGAAAACTACAAGACACTACTGCAAGAAACCAAAGTAGATGTACATAAAGTGGAAGAACATACCTTGCTCATGGATAGGAAGACTTAACACTGTAAAAATGTCTATTCTACGAAAAGCAATCTATAGATACAATGCAATTCCTATTCAAATTTCAACAACATTTTTTAATGAGATGGAGAAAGAAATCACCAACTTCATACTGAAGGGAAAGAGGCCCCTGGATAAGTAAAGTATTACCGAAAAAGAAGAACAAAGTGGGAGGCCTTACTCTACCTGATTTTAGAACCTATTATACTGCCACAGTAGTCAAAACAGCCTGGTACTGGTACAACAATGGATACATAGACCCATGGAACAGAATTGAGAACCCAGACATAAATCCATCCACATATGAGCAACTGGTATTTGACAACGGCCCAAAGTCAGTTAAATGGGGAAAAGATAATCTGTTTAACAAATAGTGCTGGCATAATTGGATATCCATATGCAAAAAAATGAAACAAGACCCATACCTCACACCATGCACAAAAACTAACTCAAAATGGATCAAAGACCTAAATATAAAATCTAAAATGATAAAGATCATGGAAGAAAAAATAGGGACAATGCTAGGAGCCCTAATACATGGCATAAACAGTATGCGAAACGTTACTAACAATGCAGAAGAGAAACTAGATAACTGGGAGCTCCTAAAAACCAAACACTTATGCTCATCCAGAGACTTCACCAAAAGATTACCTACAAACTAAAAAGTTTTCAGCTAGGACATTTCCACTAAGCGCCTGATCTCTAAAATCTGGAAGGCATTATGCTGAGTGAAATTAAAACCCGAAAATCAGTCGGTTGCAAAAGGACAAATATTGTATAAGACCTCTATTATAAGAACTTGAGAAATAGTTTAAACAGAGAAGAAAATATTCTTTGATGGTTACGAGAGGGGGGAGGGAGGGAGAGAAATTTTCACTAATTAGATAGTAGATAAGAACTACTTTAGGTGAAGGGAAAGACAACACGCAATACAGGGGAGGTCAGCACAACTGGACTAAACCAAAAGCAAAGAAGTTTACTGAATAAACTGAATGTTTCAAAGTCCAGCGTAGCAGGGGCGGGGCTTTGGGGACCATCATTTCAGGGGACATCGAAGTCAACTGGCATAATAAAATCTTTTAAGGAAAACATTCTGCATCCCACTTTGGAAAGCAGCTTCTGGGGTCTTAAACGCTAGCAAGCGGCCATCTAAGGTGCATCAATGGGTCTCAGCCCATCTGGAGCAAAGGAGAATGAAGAATACCAAAGACACAAGGTAATTATGAGCCCAAGAGACAGAAAGGACCACGTAAACTGGAGACTACATCAGCCTGGGACCAGATGAACTGGATGGTGCCTGGGTGCAGCTGATGGCTGCCCTGACAGGGAACACAACAGAGAACCCCTGAGCAAGCAGGAAAGCAGTGGGATGCAGACCCCAAATTCTCATAAAAAGACCAGACTTGGGTCTGATTGATACTAGAAGGACCCCGGAGATCATGGTCCCCAGACCTTCTGTTAGTCCAAGACAGGAACCATTCCCAAAGCCAACTCTTGAGACAGGGATTGGACTGGACTATGGGATAGAAAATGCTACTGGTGAAGAGTGAGCTTCTTGGATCAAGTAAACACATGAGACTATGTTGGCATCTCCTGTCTGAAGGGGAGATGAGAGAGCAGAGGGGGTCAGAAGCTGGCTGAATGGACACGAAAATAGAATGGGGGGAAGGAATGTGCTGTCTTACTAGGGGGAGAGCAATATAGCAAGGTGTATATAAATTTTTGTATGAGAGACTGACTTGATTTGTAAACTTTCACTTAAAGCATAATAAAAATTAAAAAAAAAAAATACAACCAGACTGTTCCTTAGAAGTGAAGATGGTGAGGCTTTGGCTCATTTACTTTGGATCAAACCAAAAACCAAACCCATCTCCATTAAGTTAATTCCGACACATAGCAACCGTATGAGACAGAGTAGAACTGCCCCATAGGGTTTCTAAGGAGCAACTGGTGGATTCAAATTGCTGACCTTTTGCTTAGCAGCCGAGCTCTTAACCACGGCGCCACCAGAGCTCCTTACTTTGGATATGTCATCAGAAAGACCAATCACTAGAAAAGAACATCTGTTCGGTAAAGTAGAGATGGTGAGCAAAAACGAGGGAAACTGGCAGTGAAATAGATTGACACAGTATGGACAAAAACAATGATCCTGAAGATGGTACAGGACTGGACAACATTTTGTTGTTATACATAAGGTCACCATGAATCAGTGGTGACAATAACAACAACTATAATCAGAAATATCAGTTCATGTTAATGTGGTTAAGAAACTAGCCAAAGTCACACTGCTAGTAAGTAGAGGAGCCAAGACTCAAACCCATGCAATTTGCCACCAAAGCCTGAGAGCTTAGCCACTTTGCTAATCTGGTCCCTGCCATTGAGAACTTGCAGTTTGATCCAGAATACTTACTGATATCCAGGCACATAGTAGGGGCTTAGAAAGTACTTGTTACATGAATGGATGATTGGCAGTGTAGGGTGATCAGAGATACCTGGGGCAGTCAGAGAAGGCTTCCCTGAGGAGGAAGCATTGGAGTTGGGTCATGGGGGATAAGTAGGAGTTCAGCAGGCAAACCAGCAAGCATCTAAGCAAGGACTCCGTATCCAGATCCCCTGTGCTTTCAGTGACACATACTGATTCCATAATGATCAGAGACTGATGGAGGGTGAAGCTCAGTGGCATAAGGTCCCATCCATACCTCACAATGGTTTGTCATGGAGGACTTTCCATCTGCCTCCACCACCAGGTGTGAGGTTCTCTTTGCCCTGCATCTGACAGCAAGCTATGGACACTGACTTTTGTTTAAACATACATGTTACCTCAGAAGATAGGGAGGCCCCCAAGATTAACATCTGAGACAGGACTCATGAACCAGAGAGGTACAATATCACATACTGGCCAAGAACATGGACTTTGGAGCAGACAGACTTGGGTTCAAATCCTAGCTCCCCATTTACTGGCTGTGTGACTTTGTGTAATTTGCTTTGCTTCTCTGTAACTCAGTTTCTACACCTGTAAAACAAAGACAAAAACAGTACCTCCCTTGTAGGTCTGCTGTTGACAACTGAATAGTCGCTAGATGTAAAGTGTTTACCAAGTGGCATGTGAAATGCTTAGTAAGCATAACCTATTTTTATTTTTAATATTCTAACCCTAGGGTCCTGCTGGGAAGACAGGGCAACTGCATGAAGGTCCATGAAGAAGACAGTCCTGTGGGCTCTGAGTTCAGGGCAGAAGCAAAGCCAGGCAGAGGTCAGGCAAATGAATGCAAGAGAAATGCAAGAAATCCCAGAATCCTTTCTGCCTAGTTGGGCCTGGCCCAGAGTGGGCACTGAGTGACCATTCATTAAATGAGGGACTAAGGGTGGAAGGCCTCACCTGATCAGGTCGGATCCCACTGGCTTCTGACAGGACAGCCACAGGGTATGTGGCAGGAAGCCACAGAAGTGGCTTTGCAACAGTGGAACAAGGATGGGAATGGGAGGCTGGCCCTTTCATTGTGTGCACACAGTCCTGTAGACTGTAACATGCTGTGTACACATTAGCCCTCCCTATGGAATCTGGTATTGTAGAACATGGGGGCAAAAATATGAATGTGGTTATTAGTAATGATCATACAAACGCCCACTGAGTATTTGCTGTGTGTACTTCACAACCACCCTGCCAGGTGGGTACCATTATTGTTCCATTTTACAGATGAGGAAACTGGGGCTCTGAAAAGTTAAAACACTAAGGGACAGTCCTGGGATTAGAACCCAGGTCTGTGTGGCTACAAGGCCTGTGCTCTTAACCATACTCCATAAACCAAAAACCAAACTCATTGCCATCAGGTCTCTTCTGACTCATGGCAAGCCCATGTATCACAGAGTTGCACGGTTCCATAGGGTTTTCTCGGCTGTAATCTTTTACAGAAGCACATCACCAGGGCTCCTTTCTTCTGCAGCACCACTGGGTGGATTCAAACTGCCAACCTTTAGTCTAGTCTAATGCAAACTGATTGTGCCACCCAGGGACCTTAATCGTACTCCATAACTCCTTGGATGAGTCAGAGAAAGGGGCATGGAGAAAGAAACATGAGGGAAGATTCTACTGGTGAATTATGATCATGGAAAACTTCCTCCAGGGCTGGGGAGGCAGGAATGGAGATCAGAAGTTGGCTAAAGATGAGTTTTGTTGACTTCGAGGCTCTACCCATTTCTTTATCTGGGATTGGGGTGGGGTGGGGGTACAGTGATTGAATAATATAAACTCCAACCTCAAGATTCTCTGCCTATCAAAGTAGTCCCCAGGAGAGCCAACAGACTTGTTCCTTCCAGATTACCACTGCAGACACAGCTTTCAAGATTTACGTGACTCATCCAAGAAAATATGTCTCATTATTCTATTTATCTCGGTTTTTATTAGGCTGTCCCACTGACACTTTGCTCTTTCCAGAAACCTCATCAGCCCTTGCAGTGAGCATCTACGGTCTGCCCAGCCCCAATGCCCATTGCAGAACGCTCCCTCCTCCATCCCATGGGCTGTCAAGCTCTGTGTCCCCCCTCTTCCAATCAGGTTTCAGGAGCGGGCAAGTGACCCAGCCTGGCCAATCATGGCAGCCCAACCCTCTGTACAGTGATTGGTCTAAAGTGAAAGCACATGGTCTCAGCTGAGCCTATCACAGTCTTTTCATGAGCTATGCTTTACAGATTTGTTGTTGTTGTTATGTGCCATTGAGTCGGTGGAGTGTGTTCTGACTCATAGCAACCCTATAGAACAGAGTACAACTGCCCCATAGGGTTTCCAAGGAATGACTGGTGGATTTGAGCTGCCGACCTTTCTTTTGATTAGCAACCAAGCTCTTAACCACTGCGCCACCAGGGCTCTGCTTTACAGAGAGTGGCAGGAAAAGCCTGTTCTTTGTCTAAGCTTGTGAACTGACTGTAAGAACCACATCAGCCCCAGAATGGTGACCATCTTATCCACAATGAGGAAAGGACACGCCTGAGAGTGAAGCCAATGCAGGAAAGCCGAGCTGAGAAAAGCCGAGACGCACCAAGCCCTAGTAATATAATTTGAGCCCTCGGATTCAGCTGTACCTGATTCCATCACTCTTGGACTTCGCAGTTTATGTGAGCCAATAAATTCCTTTTTTTGCCTGAACGAGTTTGGGCGGTGATTCAGTCACCAGCAACTGAAAAAGTCCTAAAGTATCACTTTCAAAGGATTCATTGATTAACTGATTTATTCAGTGGTTATTTATTTAATGCTCACTAAAGCCTGGCAACTTAGTGGTTAAGAGTTCGGCTGCTAACCAAAAGGATATTAGTTCAAATCCACCAGGTGCTCCTTGGAAACCCTATGGGGCAGTTCTACACTGTTCTGCAGGTCACTCTGAGAGGGAATCAACTCGATGACAGTAAGTTTTTTTTTTTTTTTTTTGGAAGGCCTGGCAGAGCCCTGGTGGCACAGTGGTTAAAGTACTTGGCTGCTAACCAAAAGTTGTCAGTTAGAACCCACCAACCACTTCAAGGGAGGAAGATGTGGCAGTCTGCTTCAGTAAAAGTTGACAGCCTTGGAAACCCTATGGGGCAGTTCTACTCTATCCTTTAGGGTCTCTATGAGTCGGAATCGACTCAATGGCAGTGGGCTTGGTTTTGTTTTTTATGTTATCATCCTTCACAGAAACTAGAATGAAGACGTACCATCGTTAGGTAATTTGGGTAATGGTATCCAGGTTCCGAAGGCAATGTCTAAAGAGAAGTGTCCAACATGTCTAGATCAAGGACTAGCTCTTAGGAGCATGTTTGCAAGAATGATGTAACTCACATAGCATTGACCACAACAAGGATCACACTGGCAACAAAGTTGACTTAAAAATCCCAAATTGCAATCAAGTTTATGGCAACAAATTCCAATAGCGATCAATCAGACAGCTGTTTCGCTTGGGACAATGACAATGTCAAGATGACAGTTGAGTTGCTGCTGTTGTGAATTCATTATGGAAGAGAGTTGGTCAGGATGGGGGTTCAGGTCAGAGGGGACAGGGGCTGAAGAGAAGCTAAGCCTTCAAGATCATGACGGTTTATGCTACTGAGGAAATTTTCCAGAAGATAAATTGAGCTCAAGAGCCAGGTGACAGACGTCAGACTCTCCAAGTCCAGATCACCCATGACGTTCTGTGTTTCTGAGGTTCCTCTCTCACAGCCTGTTTCACCGTCTGTAAAATGGGCATATTAACTCCCCACTGTCTAATCTGCAGGATTGCTGTGAGGATCAGTAAGGCACTCTGTAAACAGCAAGGTCCCAGGCTTGTTTTCCAGAGGCAGCAGGGACCCTACTGAAGGAATAAAATCATACTCTGGAGTCAAACAAAACAATAAGTGTACAACTGGGACCAGATGAGTCGTGAACAGGCACAGAACAAAATCAATTATCTCCAAGGAGGTGACTGAACAAGCAGAGGGAAGCTGTGGGTTTTATAGAAATGACTCTTAGAAAGCAGGTACTGCTGTGCGTCACGTGGATACTCTAGCTGAGGGTAGCTCCGCTCCACTGCAAGACTGCCAGACCTCAGCTCAAGGTCTCACCTGCCTGAAAGAAGCAGTATATATGTGTGTGTGTGCATACATGCGTGCACGCACACATGCCCCCATGCAGGGCTGCACACACCTGGCTGAGAAGGTGAGTGGAGCTTAAATCCAGCCTGCTGTCTGCTTGCCAACTGATGTGCCTCGGGCTGCTTCTGCCCAGCTGTTGTTGTTACTTGCCCTCGAGTTGGCTCTGACTCATGGCAACCTTATGTATAACAGAACAAAATGTCAACCAGTCCTGTGCTACCTTCCTGATCATCGGTATGCCCATTGCTGTGGCTTTGTGTCAAACCATCTCACTGAGGATTTCCCTTGTTTTTTCTGGCCCCCTGCTTTACCAAACATGGTGTCCTTTTTTGGTGATTGGTCTTTCCTGATGGCACGTCCAAAGCAAATGAGCCAAAGTCTCGCCATCCTTGCTTCTAAGGAACATTCTGATTGTATTTCTTCTAAGACTAATTTGTTCGTTCTTCTACAAGTCCACAGGATATTCACCAACACCAACAGTTCGAATGCATTAGTTCTTTTTCTGTCTTCCTTTTTCATTGTCCAGCTTTCACATACACAGGAAGCAATTGAAAAGCCTAATTGCGTGGGTCAGGTGGATCTTAGTTATCAAAGTGACAACTCTGCTTTTTAAAACTTTAAAGCGGTCAGAATATTGCTTTTGCCCAGATGGGACGCATTTTCTCAATTTGCAGAGGTTCCCTATGCTGTAGTGGTGGGAGTGTGTGTGTGTGTGTGTGTATGCACGCACACGCGCACACACAAGTAACAGGGACAGGGACCTATGTGTGAACCTTTATGATAGACAAATCTTTGGCAACCAGTATTCTAGTTCCTTTCCTCACTGATTCGTCCTATAAGCCCCAACTTGAAGGCTTCCCATTTCTGAAACTAAATTTCTTTTTATACGACATCTGGACTTCCAAGCTAAAAACTTTGAAGGATAACGTTCAATCAAACAGATCCACTTGGGATGGGGGCAGTTTTGTTTGCTGCAATGAGCCACTCGTTCTCCTTTAGTGGACGAATTGTAACACGCTTATTCTGTCTCTTCTTTCTTCCTGTGTCCCCTGTCGTTGTCCTCCCTCCCGCTTTGATTCCCAACGGCCCAGAACCTTGTTGCCCTCATTTGAGCTATGGAGATGGGAACGTTAGCTTGTTTAAGCAGAGAGAGGTTGACGCCTCTCCAAGAAAAGACGGTATAGCACATCCCACTCCCCACAGGGAAGCACCAAGAGACAAGTTAAACGTTGTATACGGTTTCCTCAAACAGATGCTAGGCTTACAGAGGACAGGGACTGTCTTAGGGCTTCTTAAAACCACTCTGTCCCCACTAGGGTCTATGACAAGTATTTCAATAGAGTAGGACCAGTTCTACTTTTTAAAGGTAACAATTACTGTTTTCGTTGTTGTTAGTCGTCATCGAGTGGGCTCTGACGCATGGCGACCTTATGTCTAACAGAACAAAATGGTGCCCAGTCCTGAGCCATCTTCAGGTTTGAGTCCAGTGTTGTGGCTACTGTGTTAATCCATCTCACTAAGGGTTTCCCTTGTTTTCACTGACCCTCTACTTTACCGACCATGATGTCCTTTTCTAGGATTGATGTTTCCTGATGACATATCCCAAGTAAGTAAGCCAAAGTCTCACCATCCTGACTTCTAAGGAGCATCCTTGTTGTGTTTACTCTAAGACTGATTTGTTCATTCTTCTGGAAGTCCAGAATATATTCAGTATTCTTCACTGATACCAAAATTCGAATGCATCAATTCTGCTTCTGTTTTTTTTTATTGTTCAGCTTTCCCATGCATATAAGGTGATTGAAAAGACCACGGCTTGGGTCAGGTGCACCTTAGTTCTCAATGTCATATCTTTGCTTTTTAAGATTTTAAAAACATCTTTTGCAGCAGATTTGCCCAATACAATACATTGTTTGATGTCTTGACTGCTGCTTCCATGGATGTTGATTGTTGATTCAAGTAGAATGAAATTCTTGCCAACTTCAATTTTTTTTTTTTTAAATTAACTGGATGAGTTGTGGGGATTTTCATTTTCCTCATGTTCAGGCATGATCCACACAGAAGTCTTTGACCTTCATCAGTAAGTGCTTCCAGTCATCTTCATTTTTGGCAAGCAATATCGTGTCATTTGGATATTGTTGTTGTTGTTAGGTGCTGTCGAGTAGAAACAGAACAAAACACTGCCCAGTTCTAGGCCATCTTCCCAATCATTGTTATGCTTGAGCCCATTGTTGCAGGCACTGTGTCCAGTCCATCTCATTGAGGGTCTTCCTCTTTTTCACTGAACCTTGGTAAAGACCAAACATGATGTCCTTCTTGAGGGACTGATCCCTCCTGACAACATGTCCAAAGTGTGTGAGACAGTGTTGCCAT
Organism: Elephas maximus indicus; assembly: GCF_024166365.1. Classification (NCBI taxonomy): domain Eukaryota; kingdom Metazoa; phylum Chordata; class Mammalia; order Proboscidea; family Elephantidae; genus Elephas; species Elephas maximus. The sequence goes on from NC_064838.1 coordinate 35,648,314, forward strand.
CCTTGCTTACAAGGAGCACTCTGGTTGTACTTCTTCTAAGACAGATTTGTTCGTTCTTTTGGCCATCCATGGTATAGTCAATGTTCTTCACCAACACCACAGTTCAAAGGTGTCAATTCTTCTTCGATCTTCCATATTCATTGTCCAGTTTTCACATGCATATGAGGCGATTGAAAATGCCATGGCTTGCATCAGGTGCACCTGAGTCTTCAAGGTGACATCTTTGCTTTTTAACATTTTAAAGGTCTTTTGGAGCAGATTTGCCCAGTGCAATACATCGCTTGATTTCTTGGCTGCTGCTTCCATGGGTATTGATTCTGGATCCAAGTAAAATGAAATCCTTGACAACTTCAGTCTTTTCTCCGTTTATCATGATGTTGCTTATTGGTCCAGTTGTGAGGATTTTTGTTTTCTTTATGTTGATGTGTAGTCCATACTGAAGGCTGTGGCCTTTGATCTTCATCAATAAGTGTTTCAAGTCCTCTTCACTTTCAGCAAGCAAGGTTGTGTCATCTGCATAAAATAGGTTGTTAATGAATCTTCCTCCAATCCTGATGCCCCGTTCTTCTTCATATAGTCCAGCTTCTTGGATTATTTGCTCAGCATACAGATTGAATAAGTAGGGAGAAAGGTTACAGCCCTGACACACACCTTTCCTGCCTTTAAACCACACAGTACCCCCTTGTTCTGTTTGAACGACTGCCTCTTGATCTGTGTACACGTTCCTCTTGAGCACAATTAAGTGTTCTGACATCCCCATTCTTCTCAATGTTATCCATAATTTGTTATGATCCACAAAGATGAATGCCTTTGCAAAACCAATAAAACACAGGTAAACATCCTTCTAGTATTCTCTGCTTTCAGCCAGGATCCATCTGACATCAGCAATGATATCTCTCGTTCCATACCTTCTTCTGAATTCAGCTTGAATTTCTGGGCAGTTCCCCGTCGATGTACTGCTGCAACCGCTTTTGAATGATCTTCAGCAAAATTTTACTTGTGTGTGATATTAATGATATTGTTCTATGACTTCTGCGTTTGGCTGGATCACCGTTCCTGCGAATAGGCATAAATATGGATCTCTTTCAGTCAATTGGCCAGGTGGCTGTCTTCCAAGCTTCTTGGCATAGATGAGTGAGCACTTCCAGTGCTGCATCCGTTTACTGAAACATCTCAACTGGTATTCTGTCAATTCCTGGAGCCTTGTTTTTCACCAATGCCCTCAGTGCAGCTTGGACTTCTTACTTTGGTTCCTGACCACATGCCACCTCCTGAAATGGTTGAACGTCGACCAATTCTTCTTGGTATAGTGACATCTTCTTTTGATGCTTCCTGCATCGTTTAATATTTTCCCCTTAGAATCTTTTAATATTGCAACTCGAGGCTTGAATTTTTTATTGGTTCTTTCAGCATAAGAAATGCTGAGCATATTCTTCCCTTTTGGTTTTCTATCTCCAGGTCTTTGCACATGTCATTAAAATACTTTGTCTTCTGGAGCGCCCTTTGAAATCTTCTGTTCAGCTCTTTTACTTCATCATTCCTTCCTTTTGCTTTAGCTGCTCAAAATTCAAGAGCAAGTTTCAGTCTCTTCTGACATGCACTTTGATCTTTTCTTTCTTTCCTGTCTTTTTAATGACCTCTTGCTTTCTTCATGTATGACATCCTTGATGTCATTCCACAACTGGTCTGGTCTTCAGTCATTAGTGTTCAATGTGTCAAATCTATTCTTGAGATAGTCTCTAAATTTAGGTGAGATATACTCAACTTTGTACATGGTTCTCATGAACTTGTTCTAATTTTCTTCAGCTTCAACTTGAACTTCCATATGAGAAATTGATGGTCTGTTCCACAGTCAGCCCCTGGCCTTGCTCTGACTGATGATATTGAGCCTTTCCATCGTCTCTTTCCACACATGTAGTCATTTTGATTCCTGTGTATTCTATCTGGCAAGGTCAACGTGTATAGTTGCCGTTTATGTTGTTGAAAAAAGGTATTTGCAATGAAGAGGTCATTGGTCTTTTAAAATTCTATCATGCAATCTCTGGCATCGTTTCTATTACCAGGGCCATATTTTCCAACTATTGACCCTTCTTCTTCGTTTCCAATTTACACATTCCAACCCCTAGTAATTATCAATGAGTCTTGATTGCATGTTTGCTCAATTTTAGACTGCTGAAGATGGTAAAAATCTTCCATTTCTTCATCTTTGGCCTTAGTGGTTGGCACATAAATTTGAATAACAGTCGTGTTAACTGGTCTTCCTTGTAGACATATGGATGTTTTCCTATTGCTGACAACTTTGTACTTCAGGATAGATCTTCAAATGTTCTTCTGATGATGAATGCAATCATTTGCATATAACAGGTTGTTAATGAGTCTGTCTTAAATCCTGATGCCGTGTTCTTCTTCATATAGTCCAGCTTCTGAGATCATTTGCTCAGGATACAGATTGAATAAATAGGGTGAAAAGATAAAACCCTGATGCACACCTTTCCTGACTAAACCACGCAGTATGCTTTTGTTTTGTTTAAACAACTGTCTCTTAGTCTATGTACAGGTTCAGCATTAGCACAATTAATTGTTCTGTAATTCCCTTTCTTCACAATGTTACCCCTAATTCGTTATGATTTACACAGTCCAATGCCTTCAAGTAGTTAATAAAACATGAGTAGAGTATCAGCAAAAAAGAGGAAGAATCTGAATGAGATGGATTGACACAGTGACTGCAACAATGTGCTCAAGCATAACAACAATTGAGAGAGTGTCACGGGACAAGGCAGTGTTTTGTTCTGTTGTACATAGAGTAGCTATGAGTCAGAGACAACTCGATGGCACCTAACAACAATAACACAGCAAACATCTTTCTGGTATCCTCTGCTCTCAGCCAAGATCCATCTGTCATCAGCAATGATACCCCTCATTCCATATTCTATTCTGATTCTGGTTTGAACTACTGGGAGTTCCCTGTTGATGTACATACGGCTGCAATTGTTTTTGAATTATCTTAAGCAAAATTTTTTAGCCCATGTGATGCTAATTATGTTTTTTGATAATTTCCACATTCTGGTTGATTGCCTTCTTTGGAATGGGCATGAATATGGATCTCTTCCAGTCGGTTGGCTCTTTTTGTACAAAAACAAAACCAAGCCCGTTGCCTTTGAGTTGATTCTGACTTATAGCAGCCCTACAGGACAGAGTAGAACTGCCCCATAGAGTTTCCAAGGAGCACCTGGTGGATTTGAACTGCTGACCCTTTGGTAACAGCTGTAGCATTTAACCACTACGCCACCGGGGTTTTCCTTTTTGGTACAGTCATGTGTATTCCTTCCATCTTCTTTGAGTTTGATGCTTCCTGTGTCACTCTTTTTTTTTTTTTTTTTGCCCATAGTATCCTTTGCAACTTGAGGCTTGAATTTTTTTTTTCTTAAGTTCTTTCAGGTTGAAAAATGCTGATCATGCTCTTTCCTTGTGGTTTTCTAACTCCTGGTCTTTGCACAGGTCATCATAATACTTTGTCTTCTCCAGCTGCCCTTTGAAATCTTTTGTTCAACTCTTTTACTTCATCATTTTGCTAGGTGCTTGTATCCATTCTCACAAAGCCCTCACAACAACCCTATTTCACAGATGAGTACACCGAGGACATTTTCTGCACAGCAATTTCTATACCTTCTGAAAAATAAAGCTAAGAACAAATGAAGATAGGCCCTATTTAAGGCTTATCTATGTAAGGTTCTGTAAGGTTCTAGTTTTAAAACACTCGGTGGTGTGCAGTACCACCTAAAATGACTATTTTACAAATGAGGTGATTGAGAAAGGCACGGCAGAGGGGCTGGAGCTCTCTTCTGAGGACATATAGGGTACTGAGGGAATAGGGCCATGGCTGGAACAGGGTTGTCATCTGTTAATCCATTACTCAAAGAGGTGCCATAGAAAAGTCGTACATATACCTGAAAGACCTCCTAATATCCGTATACCTTAGAGATTAGAGAACATGGGTTTAGGGACTCAGTTCTGCTCTTACTTGCTGCATTGGGTAGTCATTTAACCCCTCTGCACCCTAGTTTCCTCATATTTAAAATGGGAGCAATATAAATACATTCCTCAAAGTGTTGCTGTCAAGATTAAGTGAGATAAACTGTGTAAAATGCTTAGCACAGCACCGGTACATAGCAAGAGCTCAAGTATTGTTACCTTTTATTAGCTTAGTGGGTTAAAGAACTCTCTTAAGTCTTCTATTCCAAAATGAATCAAATATACACTCTTTCCTCATATAACTGTACCAAATATAAGATGCCTTTTCAATGGTGTTTCACTTCAACACCATTTTCTTCAGTTTAAAATCTTCCAAAAACAACTTCGGGGGAAATTTGCTCTATTTGGACTGTTTAGTTTTATTGAAAAAGCAAAGAATTAGATCATCCAATGGTGATAAAATGTTGGGAATAAAAAGGGTCACTAGGATCCAAAAATTTGGCAGTTACTAGTTGCATGACCTTATAAATTATAATAAAAACAATAGTCAATAGTATAGCCAATATTTAGTGAACACTTCCTAGGTGCCAAGCACTTGTTCTGATCATATATATTTGTAGGCCCTAGGTGGACACAAACAGTTAATGTACTTGGCTGCTAACTGAAAAGTTGGAGGTTCATGTCCACCCAGAGGTACCTCAGAAGAAAGGCCTGGAGATCTACTTCCAAAAGATAACAGCCACTGAAAAGCCTGTGGAACACAGTTCTACTCTGACACACAGGTGGTTGCCATGAGTTGGAATCGACTTGATAGCCACTGGTTTAGATAGATGACTGACAGATAGATAGATAGAGAGATCGAGAGATAGATAGATAGATGATAGATCGAGAGATAGATCGAGAGAGAGAGAGAGAGAGAGAGAGATATAATTAAATATTAATTCTCACCACAGTGCCTATGAGGAAGGTATTTGGTATCCCCATTTTATAGGAATTTCTCTGTTTACTGGAGTCCCTGGGTGGTACAAATGGTTATGGCACTCAGCTGCTAACCAAAAGGTTGGAGATTTGAGTCCACCCAGAGGTGCCTTGGAAGAAAGGCCTAGCGATCTACTTCCAACAAATCAGCCACTGAAAACCTTATGAAGCATAGCTCTACTCTGACACAGATGGGGTCACCATGAGTTGGGGTTGATTTAATGGCAACTGGTTGGTGTCCCTGCTCTTAGCCTGAGTTTCTCCAGCTGTGAGAGACACCAGTCCACACCTGCTCACCTCATGGGTTATTGGAAAAACCCAGACGACAATGTGCGTGAAGTTCTTCTCAGACACAAAATCCTAGACAACGACTAGGGGTGATTAAGCTGCTGATAAACGCCAACCATCCTTGGCTGGGCTCCTGCCACATGCCAGCCCCAGTGGCAGTCTGTGGAAGGACATGCCAACCCCAGGGAGTGACGCCTGCCCGGAGGAACTTGTCATGAGACAGCGTGTTGACTCTCCAGAACACAAACCCAGAATGAGAGGCGCGTCTTACTTCACACCACACTATCTCATGTGTCCTTTGCCCCACATTCCTACTGCTCAAGATCAGAAGAGAAAAAAATTATTCAGAAACTAGTCTGATTCTATTTTAGTTATAGGTTTGTCCCTGTTGGTTTGTGTCAAATGACCTAAGTCCTCCAAGAGAGCCACCAGAGAAAGTTCGCTCTCAGAGGGGAACAAAGTGAAGGCAAACAGACCTCCACATCGGCATGACATACCCTTCACCACCAAAGACATTTTACAAAACTTTACCAAGCGCTTACTCACCAAAATGCAGGCCATTAACCTTCCCTGGATGTCAGATGGCAAGATGGAGCCCCTGGCTGGACTGAGGCTGGAAATTCAGTGAGGAGGTAATGAGACACAGCCCAAAAAGGGATTAGCGTGGACCTCAGCTTAAACAGACAAAACAAAGCAAGTCGACAATTTGCGATCAACCACTAACTGAAAGGTTGGCGGTTCAAATCCACCCAGTGGCAAAGCAGAAGAAAGGCCTGGTGAGCCACCCTTGACCAGGTGAGGGGCTGGGAGGAAGGCGGGGGCATGACTAACAAGGGGAGCCACTGTGTGTGAGGGTCTCATCAAAGAAAATCAGATGAGCAGATCCAAGGCCATCAATCCATTTATTAGCACTATCCAACTGCAGAGGTTATTTGGGACTTGCTGAGACTCTAGATACGGAACAAACTCTTTGAGTTAGTCAGTGCAGATCTCAGTAGAGCCTACTAGGTACCTCGCACTTAAAAATATCTTGAGCCGCTTTTAGAATAGCCTGGTGCTGGGAGAGGAGTCCCAAATGGTGGTACAAATGGTTAACACACTCGGCTGCTAACTGAAAGGTTGGAGGTTTAAGTCCATTCGGAAGAGCCTCAGAAGAAAGACCTGGCAAGCTACTTCTGAAAAATCAGCCACCGAAAACTTTACGGAGCACAGTTCTACTCGGACACACACGAGGTTGCCGTGGGCTGGAGCAGACTTGACGACGAGTAATTTTTTTTGGTGGGGGGGCTGCTGGGGGCAACTGAGCTGGGCTTTGGCCTGATTTGGAACTGGGTTTGAGATTGTCTTTGGCCCTATAGACTCTGAGGAAGCCAACTCTCCGTAGCTTGGTTTTCTCATGTGTGCAATGGGAACGATAACATCTCTTTCATAGAATTGTTAGTAAAATTTAAATAATACAACAACAACTGGCCCTGGGCAAGTAAGATTTAAAAAAAAAAAAATTAGATGAATCAGTCTAGGGTTGTCAAGTAAGATTTAAAGAAATTTTAAAAAGGACTCCTTCTGGCATCCTTCTATGATCTTCATCACAGACGTAAGGCCATTTTAACATGTAAAGGGTAGGAACGCTGTAGTCTCAGGACAAAGTTTCTCCTTTCTCATAGTTGTCTTCCCGTCCTTTCCCCATCTTGCCTCGGACCATACGGGTGATCCCTGCTGAGGACCAGCACCAGCCCTCTGTTGCCAGGAAACCAACAGGATGAGGTCCTTTGGCACATGGAGGGAGCCGTGTCGGTATTAGTTTCCTGCCTTATTTATCACACTCTGCAGTGCTGCGAAGGTATTTGCTGTACCGCCTCACCTAGCTGCCAGCTTTGCATGGGCAGGATCCAGGCACTTGACACAGAAGTACCCAGTGGTGGGGCGGGGGGTGGGTGGGTGGGGAACGGGAAAGTAAAGACATCCTAAAGGGGATGTAGGCCAGTACAAGAGGTCATGCAGAGAGATCAAAACTGAAGACCCGGAGGTCTACTTCTGTGCCAACCACAGCTGTACCTCACCAATCCACCCCCCTCCATAAACAGAGGATCTGTCCTCAAACAGCAGAACAGACAGAGAGGCTTAGAGGGCAGTAAAATTGCCAAAATAATGTTCATGTCAAAAGAATACAGTCTTCATTTTGAAAACACAAAACACAAAAGGGACAAGGAAGGATCTAAGTCACAGCTATGGTTTTTTCCACCATCTGGTATTGACACGGATGGCGATAAGCCCCTGAGTCTCAAACGAGGTCCCTTTAGGATAGATAAGAGGCATCTCATCCAATCCACAGGGTGAGCAGCTGTTATTGTGGAATGGTGCACTGCATCCTTAACTGCTGAACATTACTGAGCACTTACACATGCCAGCGAAGATGAAATGATGGTAGATAGATAGACAGATGAAAGATAGATAGATAGAAAGATGACAGATAATAGATGATAGGCAGAAAGGTAGGTAGATAGATAAATGATATCCAGATAATAGATACATGGATGATAGATAATAGATGATTCATGTAGTTGCTGTCAGGTGCTATCGAGTTGGATCCGACTCACAGCGACCCTATGAACAACAGAACCAAACACTGCCTGGTCCTGCACCATCTGCACAATTGTTGCTGTGTTTGAGCCCATTGTTGCAGGCACTGTGTTAATACATCTCGTTGAGGGTCTTCCTCTTTTTTGCTGACCCTCTACTTTACCAAGCATGATATCCTTCTCCAGAGACTGATCTCTCCTGATAATATGCCCAAAGTATGTGAGACAAAGTCTCGCCATCCTCGCTTCTAAGGGGCATTCTGGCTGTACTTCTTCAAAGATAGATTTGTTCCTTCTTCTGGCAGTCCACGGTATATTGAACATTCCTCACCAACACCATAATTCAAAGGCGTCAATTCTTCTTAGGTCTTTCTTATTCATTGCCCAGCTTTCACGTGCACATGCAGTGATTGAAAACACCATAGATTGGGTCAGGCTCACCTTAGTCTTTAAAGTCTTGCTTTTTAACACTTTAAAAGAGGTCTTTTGCAGCAGATTTGCCCAGTGCAATGAGTTCTTTGATTTCTTGACCACTGATTCCATGGGTGTTGACTGTGGATCCAAATAAAATGAAATCCTTGACAACTTCAATCTTTTCTCCATTTATTATGATGTTGCTTTTTGATCCAGTTGTGAGAATTTTTGTTTCCTTTTTTTTTTTTTATGCTGAGGTGTAATCCATACTGAAGGCTGTATGTAGCCTTTGATCTTCATTGATAAGTGTTTCAAGTCCTCTTCACTTTCAGCAAGCAAGGTTGTGTCATCTGCATCAACGCAGGTTGTTTAAGAGCCTACATTCAAACCTGACGTCCAATTCTTCACATAGTCCAGCTTCTTGGATTATTTGCTCAGCATACAGATTGAATAAGTATGGTAAAAAGATACAACCCTGACACACACCTTTCTGACTTTAAACCATGCAGTATCTCTTTGTTCTGTTTGAATGACTGCCTCTTGATCTATGTACAGGTTGCTCAGGAGCACAACTAAGCGTTCTGGAATTCCCATGCTACCCAATGTTGGCCATAGTGTGTTATGATCCACACAGTCGAATGCCTTTGCATAGTCAATAAAACACAGGTAAACATCTTTCTAGTATTCTCTGCTTTCAGCCAGGATCCATCTGACATCAGCAATGATAGCTCTCGTTCCACATCTTCTGAATTCAGCTTGAATTTCTGGCAGTTCCCTGTTCACATACTGCTGCAGCCACTTTTGAATGATCTTCAGCAAAATTTTGTTTGCATGTGAAATTAATGATATTGTTTGATAATTTCACATTGAGCTGGATTACCTTTCTCAGGAACTGACATAAATATGGATTTCTTCCAGTCAGTCGGCCAGGTAGCTGTTTTCCAAATTTCTTCACATAGATGAGTGAGCACTTCCAGTGCTATATCCATTTGCTGAAACCTCTCATTTGGTATTCCATCAATTCCTGGAGCCTTGTACTTCAACAATGTCTTTGGTGCAGCTTGGACTTCTTCCTTCAGTACCACCGGTTCCTGATCATATGCTACCTCCTGAAATGGTCGAATGTCAACCAGTTTTTTTTTTTTGGTGCAGTGATTCTCTGCATTCCTTCCATCTTCTTTTGATGCTTACTGAATCGTTCAGTATCTTGTCCACAGAACCTTTCACTATTGCAACTCAAGGCTTGAATTTTTTCTTTAAATCTTTCAGTTTGAGAAATGCCGAGCCTGTTCTTTCCTTTTCATTTTCTAACTCCATGTCTTTGGACATGTCATTATAATACTTTACTTTTCTTCTCAAGCTGCCCCTTGAAATTTTCTGTTCAGCTCTTTTACTTGATCATTTCCTCCTTTTGCTTTAGCTACTCGACGTTCAAGAGCAAGTTTCGGAGTCTCTTCCCCGAAAGCTTGACTCCACCCACGGCATTAAGGTCACCTCTGCTTTGAGGAGGCAGCTATTCCTCAGTCATCTTTTGAGTGCCCTCCAACCTGAGGGGCTCATCTTCCAGCACTATAACCGACAATGTTCCACTGCTATTCATAAGGTTTTCACTGGCTAATTCTTTTCAGAATTAGACTGCCAAGTCTTTCTTCCTAGTCTGAAAGTTCAGTGAAAACCTGTCCACCATGGATGACCCTACTGGTATTTGAATACCAGTGGCACAGCTTCCAGCATTACAGTAACAAACAAGCCCCCACAGTATGACTAGATGACCAATAGATAACAGATGACAGATAGATACAGAGAGAGAGATAGAGAGATAGAGAGAGCGAGAGAGCAAGAGAGGGAGCGAGAGACAGACAGATAGACAGATAGATAGGTAGATAGATAAGGTGTCATGGATTGAATTGTGTCGCCCCCAAAATATCTGTCAGCTTCGTTAGGTCATAGTTCCCAGTATTGTAATGATTGTCTACCATTTTGTCATCTGATGTGATTTCCCTGTGGTGGAAATCCTATCACTATGATGTTAACAAGATGGATTAGCGGCAGTTATGTTATGAGATCTTTATGAGATTAGATAGTGTCTTAAGCTAATCTCTTTTGAGATATAAAAGAGAGAAGCGAGCAGAGAGACAGGAAGACCTCGTACCACCAAGAAAGTAGTGCCAGGAGCACAGCACATCCTTTGGATTCAAGGTTCCTGCGCAGAGAAGTTCCTAGTCCTGGAAAGACTGATAACAAGGACCTTCCTCCAGAGCCAACAGAGAAAGCCTTCCCCTGGAGCTGACACCCTAAATTTGGACTTGTAACCTACTAGACTGTGAGAGAATAAATTTCTCTTTGTTAAAGCCATCCACTATGGTCTTTCTGTTATAGCAGCACTGGACGACTAAGACATAGGGATATACCCACTGCTTTTGAGTTGATTCCGACTCATAGCGACCCCATAGGGTTTCCAAGGCTGTAAACCTCTACGGAAGCAGACTGCTACATCTTTCTGCTGCGGAGCCGATGGTGGTTTCAAACCGCTGACCTTCCCGTTAGCAGTGGATCACTTTAACCACTGTGCCACCAGGGCTCCTTGATATGGATATAAACCAAAACCAAACCCATTGCTATCGAGTAGATTCCGACTCACAGTGACTCTATAAGACAGAGTAGAAATGCCCCATAGGGTTTCCAAGGAGTGGCTGGTGGATTTGAATGGTTAACCTTTTGGTTAGTAGCCAAATGTTTCACCACTGTAGACATACAGATATAAAGACAGAGAGACAGAGATATAGATCTCCATATCTCAGTCACTTCTTGTAAGAGGTACCGCTCTCCATTTTACAGATGAGGAAACTGAGGCTTCTAGAGATTGTCACTCACTCTAGTCACTTGAACCACTTTAAGCTCTCTCCCTTTTGATGATTAAACAGTGAGGAAGATAAATAAAATTTCCCTCACAGAAAGGTGGCGTTGATGGGGCTCAGGATTCACCCAAGTACAGCTGTGCTCTCTGAGGGAGCCCACATCCTAGTACTGTGCCTAACATGTAGCAGACGCTCGACAAGTACATGCTGAGGCACTTTCCACTCAGGTCTCCTGATGTTCCTAACCAGGTGCTGTCAAGTCACAAAAGGAATATTTCTCATAAAACAATACTGGAAACAGTATAGGCCTTGGGGAGAAAATTCTGGCTTGGCCACTTGCTAGCTGGCTTCCAGAATATCCTTTAGCTTCTTAGAGCCTGAGGGGTCTTCTCTGCAAACAAAGGCTAGGACTAACTCTATGTACCAGAATCATTCAGAGATACACGTTCAAGATAGATGGTCATAAAACAACCACACAACTGTTCGTGCCACGATGGAAAGTACTCCGCACCATGAGCACCATGAGGTGGGCCGCCAGAGCTACCCCTTTAAGCCACTCTCCTCCTGGTTTCCAAGTGCCCCAGTCATTGCTGGGGAGTAAGACCAGGCCGCCCCACCTGGCCCAGAGAGGGCCAGGGCTACCTGGCTGTCCAGCTGTGTGTCTCTGGACACAGCTCACCTGTGAAGGCCCTCGGGCCCCACCCCGAGCCTGCTTCATCGTCACCCAGCACACATCGACTCTCCTGCTCCTCCACCCCAGGCCCAACACAGCTACTACCAGGAGCAGAAATGCTTGTGTTTATTCACGGAAGTGAAACATGCTTTTCAGGGAATAAATACTACACATAGACCATGTCTATGACACATGGCGCATTGTAGAAGGCCAGGGCCAGAGGTCACCATGAAGTCACCAGGGTCTCCTGTGCCTGCAGGGAGGAGGCAAAAACCTGGTAATCAACGAATGTCGTATTTCCATTCCTCCATCCCAACCCTGGACACTGAGACAGAAGGATAGAGATTGTCCATGTCCCATGTCCCAAGTGGACAACCCCAGCAATATTAAATTCCCAGGATCATACAGCAACACACACCCAAACCCCAATGCCCAGGGACCATGCTCTTCTAGAAAGAACACTCACTTCTAACAGAGGGGGTGATGGATTTTTTAATGTATAAGGAGTTGAACATCAACCAGGTCCCCAGATGACACAGTTAACATGCTTGCTGCTAAGTGAAAGGTTGGTGGTTGGAGTCCATCCAGAGGCACCTCAGAAGAAAGGCCTGGCAATCTACATCTGAAAAGTCAGCCACTGAAAACCCTATGAAGCACAGTTCTACTCTGACACACACGGGATCATCACAAGTCAGAGTCAATTCAATGGCAACTAGTACTGGTAACATCAACTAAGGGGCTGTGGGTGTGGGAACTTTCCCATAGGCTATCATGCTTAATTTTCAAACAGCGCTACATCCTCATCCCCATTTTACAACTGAGAAAACTAAAGTCCAAAGAGAGGTCAAGTGAAAGAAATCAGACATGCCAGAATCTGAACGCAGATCTCTCTGACTTCAGTTGATCTTACTGGCTGGCTCTAAGAAGATTTTGATGAATCATATTAAGTCAGAGAGTGAGACAGAGGTAGGTATTGATCTTCATAGTAGCTCTATTTTTTTTCTTATTAATTCAAAAATCTGCATATTTTTACAAGACATATAAACTTGAGGAGGTTGGCATTGACAAGCGAACAAAACTGAAGCCAACGTGATTTCGATTTCTGTTGAGAGGGCAGGCAGAGTTAACACACAGATGCAGGCATTAGGATCTGCTTTGGCAGAGTGAGCCTAAAACAGCTGTTGTCCTGGCCCCTGCCTCCTCTCCCCAACCATCATCCATCAGTTTCTCTTTGTGGGAGCTGAGCCGGGTCAGCTACAGGCAAGTCATCTGGTTTTCTACAGCAGGCTAATTAATGCTCACAAGGACCGGCAGGGAAACAGAGGTGGGGACAAGGTGAGGTCATAAACCAGAGCTACTGAAAGAGCATGGGGCGGGAGGGCGGGGATCCCTAGGTCCAGCATGATTCTCCCAGTGACCCCCAAGAGCATTTCATGTGCCATCAACTCAATCCCAGCTGGTACTTGGAAGGATGGTTTGTGATTCTTTGATGGGGGACAGCGAGGTGTCCCGCAACTTGTGGGGTATGCATGAACCCCAAGGATGTGTGCTCCGGGATTTCCCAGGGCGACACAGGATGAACTGTGTGCCTGCTTCTTTGTCTTCCTCGCTGGCCTGCACCCTCCCTGAGGATGGCACAGGGCCTGATTCAAGCCAGGAATTCAAGACATGTTTAGTGAACAAACGAATGAGTGAACAACAAATTCTTTTGAGTCTTAGCTTCCTCATTGGAGCCCTGGTGGCATGGTGGTGAAGCACTCAGCTGCTAACCGAAAGGTCGGTAGTTAGAATCCACCAGCTGCTCCTTGGAAAACCTATAGGGCAGTTCTACTCAGTCCTGTAAGGTCACTATGAGTCATTTCCTCATTGGTTAAGTTACACTACCACACTACCTCTCCTGGCAGTTTAAGAGAGATTAACATGCTCTCTTCTCTTACTTCAAATGCCAAGTGTTGTACAAGTGCTACTTGTGATTGAAAATTCAACACTTACCTCTTGAAAAAACTCATGTCAACTCAGCCGACAGTTCCCAAGGGTCTGTTCTGTGCCATGCTGAGCCACGCAGGACAGGGGTGGGGGGCGGTACAGAAATAAGAGAGATAGTAGGTTGCAGAAGCTCCCACAAGCTGAGAGAGAGGGGCCTTCCCCGCGGACCCCAGGGCACACGGTGGCTAAGAAAATGGTCGAGCAAGGAGCTGGGTCCTGGTTGCTCTCCTACAGAGCAGAGAAATGGGAAAGCCCACCCTACCCAAGCCACTCACTCATTTTGAGGATTTCCACGTGGCTGGGGTGGGGGATGAGGTGATCCACACTTTGTAGCCCTGTATCCCATAAATGATTCTTCTACCCCTAGTCATTTATCGTCATGTCCCTAAAATCCTAAATGAGGGGCTGGGGCCTGAGAGCAGACAGAAAATTGATAAATGTGCTTTTTCCCCCAAACAGAATTGCTCTGAGGACTAAATGAGATAATGTAGTTGGGTGTGCCTGACAGGCTGTATCAAAACATACAAAAGTGTGTAATCATTTCATAGCCAACAGCCAGTGGACAAGTAAGTTCTAGAACGCTGACAATCACATCTCCTGGGGTGGGGAAAAACAAAACACCAGTTGCCGTTGAGCTGACTCTGAGTCATGGCGACCTCACGTGTGTCAGAGTAGAACTGTGCTCCACAGGGTTTTCAAAAGGCTGATGTTTCGGAACTAGACCACCAGGCCTTTCTTCCGAAGCATCTCTGCGTGTACTAGAATCTCTAACTTTTGATTAGTAGCCAAGCATGTGAACTATCTGAACCACCCAGTGACTCCACTCTATCTCTAGCCTCCCCTAAAGTTAACATCCACTGCTAACCAACAGGTCAGAGGTTTGAACCCACGAGTGGCTGTGCGGGAGAGAGATGTGGCAGTCTGCTTCCATAAAGATTTGCAGACTTGGAGACCCTGTGGGGACGCTATGAGTTGGAACTGACTCCATGGCAGTGTGTTTGGTTTTGGTTATTTGACCATCCAGAGAGCTTATTTAGATTCTACCAGTTATTACACAGGCACGCATTTGTGTGTATATGTTTGTGTGTAGCTCTCTGAAGTTTACCACATGTACATTTTCAAAACCACTACCACAATCAAGATACTCAACAATACCACCACCCCATGACTTTATAGCCACATATTTCTCTCCCCCGTCCCTAAACCCTTGACAACCACTAATCTGTTCCCCATCTTTATAATTATGTCATTTTACTAACGTTATATAAATGGAATCATGTAGTATGTAACTTTTTGGAATTGGCTATTTTCAGTTCTTGAGATTCATCCCTGTTGTATCAATAGTTCATTCCTTTTGATTGCTGAGCAGTATTCCAAGGGATGGAAGCATCACCGTTTGTTTAACCCATATGTGTATTTTTAATTCTAGTAGATACTGCTGAATTGTCCCTTCAAATGGGTCACAGCAATATAAACTCTAACCAGTAATCTATACAGTACCTATTTCCCCCACATTCTCACCAATGCTTGATAGCCTCAGACTTTATAATTTCTGCCAGTCCAATGAGTGAAAATTGATCTCTTATTGTTTGGAGATAGGCATTTTTCTGATCCCACAGGGAAGACTCTTGTGGAAAACTCTTTGACAGCAAGGAAATCCTGGGCATTGGGAAGACTTTAAGAAGTGATTGCCACCCACTGTGATACCCTAGAAGGCAACATCACCGTTGGCAGTTGTGGCACATTGAAGGCAGTGCCAGCCCCAGTGAAAGATCTGTCTGTCTCCAAGCCCTTTCTAGTGTGACTTTGCAGTGAGGTCTGTTTCCACACTCCTTAAATTTGGGGCGACCTTGTGACTTGCTTTGGCTAAAAGAATGTATTGAAAGTGAAACTGTGCCAATACCAAGCCTAGGCCTCAACAGGCCTTGCATGGTCTCTCTCTCTCTCAGAACCCTGCCGCTGCCACAGGAACAAACCCAAGCTCACTGCTGGAAGATGAGACACTACATGGAGCAGAGATAAGCCATCCCACCTGAGGTCATCCAAGATCAGCCCATCCCCAGCCAACACCCAAAGATGTGAGCGAGCCCAACTAAGATGGGCAGAGCTGCCTCTTTGGTCTCCAGCAGACCACAGACATGGGAGAGAGCCCAGCCAAAGACACTTGGCTTCATGAGCAATAACAAAGGCTTTCAGACACTGAGTTGGGGATGGTTTGTCACGGAGCAGTATAGCTCACTGACAAAGCAGGGTAGGAGAAAATCTCCAGCCAGATCTGTCCCAGGCACAGTGACATCTCCCGAGACTTATCTGAAAGAGTCTGGCAAATTAAGTTTCAGATATCTCTGTTCCAACATATGAAAGTCCCAGACAAGCTCCCCAGTTCAGTATCTGGCCCTCAGCCACCTACACTGAGTAAGGAACTTGGACAACTTCTGTCAAAGACCGTTTCCCTCTTGACATGACAGTGGGAGAGAAACCCAGAGTGGGGATCCTGCCTCCTCTCCAGCCTCCCCTATGAGACTTCACGTTTGAGTTAAAAATACGCTTTCCCCTCCTCTCAAAAATGGAAACTGTCCAGGGTCAGCCTCCCACACACTTCCACTCAATTTCTGACTCTGGTTATAAAACCTTGTGGCCAAAAATAGATTTCAAGGGGATTTCACAGACATTTTCCCTGGCATAATTGCAGAGTTCCTGCAAACTCTGGGGAAATTCAATTTCACTCTTTGAACACACACTCTTCAAAGCCCAGCCCCCAGGTATGAAACATCAGGATAAGCTGTGATTGATATCCTTCTCTCTAGTTTTCCCACAACGAGGGCAGGTGTCTGGTGCAGCTGCTCACCACTCCTGTTGCCTCATTTGATTTCAGCCATTCACCTCTGTGCCCACCTCCCAGTTACCCAGCCCAGGAATTTCACACCTGCCTGAGCCTGGCTGGCTGCTCAGCCTCCTCGTTGCTCTTCCTTCTCTCCTCTGCCCTTTTCCTTCCTTTTCTTCCACTGAACAAAGGCAGCCCCAGACACCCCCTCACTTAGATCTGATCTTTTTTAGTCATTGCAGCCTCCCCCTTCCACCTCACACAAGCAGAGTTTGGGAGCAAAAGAGGATGTTAGAAACCAACTGGCCAACCCCCTTATTTTACAGACGAAGCAGTGGAAAGCCAGACCGGGAGGGATGAATTCAAGGTCAAATATGGAGGAGATGGTCAAGGCTGAACTGGAACTCAGCTCCACATACACACCAAGGGACTCACCTCCAGGTCTGGTTACACACCAAGTTCTAATTTAACAGCAATGACGATATTGACTCATAGCGACCCTATAGGACAGAGTAGAACTGCGCCACAGGGTTTCCAAGGAACGGCTGGTGGATTCCAACTGCTGACCTTTTGGTTAGCAGCCCCGCCCTTAACCACTGTGGCACCAGGGCTCCAATAATAATAGTTTCATTTATTAAATTCGTACTATGTGTCCGGCACTGGGTACACACTTAATTATCACAACGGCATTAGGAGGTAGGTACTATTACCACCTTCGTTATATAGTGGAGAAACTGAGGTACAGAGAGGAGAAGTGACCTGCCCAAGGTCACACTGGTATTAATGAGCAGAGCAGGGATCTGAGGTCGGGTTCAACGCCAAAGCACAGCTCTTTAAGCCCCTTCTGAGTCCTGCTACAAACGCCTCCCCATCGGGCTGTTTCCTCTGCATTTTCACTGCTTTGAGTCATTTCTAGACCCTCCTGTCAGGTTCCAGGCTCCCTTTTCCTAGGCAATCCACAGCCCTGTGCAGGAGCCCGCTTCTCCGAACAGATCTGCGCTCTAGGCCAGACTCCACCACTTCCTGGCTGTGTGATGTTGGGCAGGTCGCCTCACCCTGTGCGCCTTGACTTCCCCATCTATAAAGTGGGAATTGAATGATCTACCTCATAGAGACACAGGTAAGATGAGATAAAATCAATAGAAAAGTAAGATGTCCGGTACACAGTAAGCCCTCGGGAAGGCGTTCCCACCAGGCCTGGTTGGTGCTTTTACGGCCTGAATTCACCACTCATCCACCACCTACCTTCTTCCATCTCTGTGTCTGCTATATCCCTGTGGGGCCTCTTTCAACATCCTGGGCACCTATGGATGCTGTTATGGATTTAATCGTGTCCCCCCAAAAATGTATGTCAACCTGGCTACTCCATGATTCCCAGTATTGTGTGATTGCCCACCATTTTGTCATCGGAAGTGATTATCCTATGTGTTGTAAATCCTACCTCTGTGATGTTAATGAGGTGGGATTAGCAGCAGTTATGTTAACGAGGCAGGACTCAATCTACAAGATAAGTCAATCTCTTTTGAGATACAAAAGAGAGAAGCAAGCAGAGACACATGGATACCTCATACCACTGAGAAAGCAGTGCCAGGAGCAGGGCCTGTTCTTTGCACCCGGGGTCCCTGTGCTTTGTAGATTGATGACAAAGACCTTCCTCCAGAGATGACGGAGAAACTGATGCCCTGAATTTGAATTTCTAGCCCACTAGACTGCGAGAGAATAAAACTTCTGTTTGTTGAAGCCATCTACTTGTGGTTTTTCTGTTATAGCAGCACTAGATAACTAAGACAGATGTCTTTTGCCCCTCTGCACCCCATGGCATGTCCAGTCTGCATAACACCCCAGACCCTAGTTCCACATCTTTCATTGGTTCTATTGTTTTCTCCACAACTAAACTGCAATGTCTTTGAGGGAAAGGCATCCCTACACTCTCAGAAATACCTACCAAAGCTACTTGCTGTCCAGTCGATTCAACTCACGGTGACCCCACATGCATCATAGTAGAAATGTGCTCCAAAGGGTTGTCAATGGCTGACTTTTTGGAAGTAGGTCTCCAGGCCTTTCTTCCAAGATGCCTCTGGGTGAACTTGAACCTCCAATCTTTGGGTTAGAAGCTGAGCATGTTAACCATTTGTACCAGCCAGAGAATAAACCTATTGGCGTCAACTCTATTTCAACTCATGGTGACCCTATTTGTTACAAAGTAGAACTGCTCCATAAGGTTTTCTTGGCTGTAATCTTTACAGAAGCAGATCTCCAGGCCTTTCTTCTATGATATTTCTCGGTGGGTTCAAACCGCCAACCTTGAGGTTAGTAGCTGAGCACAAACCATTTGTGCCACCGAGGGACATACCCAGGGAATACCATCCCTCAACTTGACAGACCACTGGCATTGCTGGTGCACAGAGCTTGATGGGGCCACCAGAAACTTATTGATACCTTTCATTCATTCACTCATTCATTCATTTTTCTCAATGTCTACCATATGCCAAGCCCTGTGCAAGCCCCCTAAGGATATTGGGTTGGAATAAGCTGTCCTCACACAGCTCCCAGCCAGCAGAGGAGTCAGGAGAGTGAGTAAACAGTTGAGCAGATACTGGGGGTGGCCTCCCCAGCAGCCATTCCCTCCTTCCTGGCTGGTAGAGCCCTGACCTGTGCCCCCAACTGACTCAGAGAGAAATCCTGGTCAGTCTAAGCATTGGTAGGCCCAATCCCTTGGTTGTGATTGGTTTAGGCATGTCCATGTGACCCAATTTCAGCCAATGAGACACAAGGGAAGTCTGCTGGGGCTTCTAGGAAAGAATTCCTCTCTGACAAAGGAAATACAAAAGGGAGATAGTTCTGCATTTTGTCCACTGAACATGCTGGCATTGCAAAGGACGCCTGGGAGAGGGGCAGTTATTCACCTCCATGACCAAACCTGCCGGTTGATGACGGAAGAGGAGAAGGATGGAAGGCCTTGGATTTTGATGGTGTGGATGAGCCACTGAATCAACCAACTCCAGAGCTAACCCACCTTTGATTGTTTTAGATAAGAAAGGGCCTATCGTTTAAGTCAGCTGAGTCAGGGAATTAATTCATGGAAGCCAAAAGCAGACTCCCTGGTACAACAGCTAATATAGAGCATGACCAACGCTCTGATGATGGTCTGCAGAACATCCTTTCTGATCCTTGACCGGCTCTGCCTTGTTTTTGCAGGGGCAGGGGGCAGTGCCTGTGAAGGATAGTTTCACAAAGAAATCACATATGACCAGTCTTACTTTTCAAGCATGAGCAAGTTTGTTTGGCAGATGTCAAAGTCAGGAGGCACGAGCTAGCCCAGAGGTACTCACCTGTTGATTTCATTCATTCATTCATTCATTCATTCAACTACCATTTTTCTCAAGGCAAAGGAAA
The DNA here is from genome assembly GCF_024166365.1 of Elephas maximus indicus. Classification (NCBI taxonomy): domain Eukaryota; kingdom Metazoa; phylum Chordata; class Mammalia; order Proboscidea; family Elephantidae; genus Elephas; species Elephas maximus. The sequence goes on from NC_064838.1 coordinate 35,668,282, forward strand.
GGTCTGGAGCTGTGATGGAGTCCACATACTAAAACAAAACAGCTCTTTTTGCCACATCCTTTCCAGTCCTCTCTGCTGCTCTGTAAAATAGAGACTAAGACCTTTTTCAAAAGGTGGTGTGAGCATCAAATAAGACTGTGCATATGAAAGCACTTGTGTGGCCCAGCTCTACATGAATTGTCACTGCCACCCACAGTTCACCTTCACCTGGGGGTGGCTCACCTACAACCAGATCTGGGGCCTCTGAAACCAACTTTCTCCACCTTCTCCTCCTATTTTTTCTCTGCTACGTACATTCTGGTTCCCCCAGCCTTCCAGCCCAGCCACAACCTCCTATTCATCTCTTCCTTTAGACCCTTTGCAAGCTACCCCTAAGCCAGAAATGATTTCTCTACCTGATCATACCACAAGCTCTCTTCTCTTCTTCCACTCCAGATATTTTTGCCTGATCCAGCTATTCTAATTCTAGGAATTCATCCTCAGGGAATGCCTGGACATGTTCCCAGGAATCCACATACAAGAACGTTCATCACAGTGTTATCTATAATAGCAAAATCCTAGACACAACCTAAGTGCCCGTCGGGAAGGGATCCATTAAATAAATTATGACAGTCATTTAAAAGATGAGGTAGAGGTATATTTATTGATACGTAAAGATACGCCTATTCTATTATTAAGTGAGAGAAAGAAATAAAAAACAAAACAAAACAATTATCTGTTTATCTATTAATCATAGAAAAATGTCTGGGAGGACATTTCACAAAACATCAATGGAGGTTAGCTCTGTTCCGTGGCATTTCATTTGAGTTTTATTTTCTTCTTTACATTTTTTGGTAACATTGAATTTTGTACAATCATGTAACATCTCTATAATCAGAAAAAAGCTACTTTTATTTTGAAATGAGAAACATATATATATATAGAGAGAGAGAGAAAGAACTGCAGCTAAGATCCACCGCCTTTGGGTAATCTTCCCTAAAGTCATGTGAGAAAGGGTTGCACAGTTTGCTCTAGTTCTGCTAACCTGAAACCCCCTCCAGCACACCCCTGCCTCTGCTGGAAACTTCCTAGTACAGGGAGATCACTATTGTTCCAGACCAAGCTGCAATGGCTCGAAAACTCTCTCATCTTGAGCAGGAATTCTCAGTCCTAACTCTGTCTTCTGCACCTCACAGAACAAGCCCAACACTCCCCCATCCTCCACATACTGTCAGGCCCCAGCCAAGCCACTCACCAAGTGACATGATTTCTCGGGGATGCCCCATTCTTGCTTAGCATCAGCCCATGTCAAGAATGGTGTGAACGTGTCAGGAAAAGCATGGAGTGCATGTGGGATCAGAAGCAGATGAGGCCGGGGTAAAACTGGAAAGATCCACACGTGCCATGCTAAGGAGTCTGGCCTTCACCTCAATAGTTAGTGGTTCTCACCTGTTTTGTGTTCACAACACCTTCAAACACTAAAATTTTTGGCATCACACTTGAAGGAAGTGAAAGATTCAAACCATCTCTGAACAAATTGTGATTATTTCAGCCTCTCCCTACCTGTATCAGTCAGGATGCGCTACGTTACGATGCAGTAACAAAGGTTTACTTCTCACTCACGCTGTGTCCATTGTGCATTGGTTGGGGCTTTGATCTGTGTCATTCTCACTCAGGGAAGCTCCATCTCCATGCTGCCTCAATTGCCAAAGGAGGAAAAGGGGAAGGTGGCCAACAGCACACCGATTTTTAAAGGTTTCCACTCAGAAACAACACACATCACTTTTTCTCACAGTTCATTGGCCAAAGCAAAACACATAGCTACAAATGATGTCAAAAGAGGTGACAAAGTTCAATCCTATCATGTGGCTAGAAAGTGAGGGGCTGAAAAGACTTCTGCGGCACTAATGACCAACCAAACTACTACATTAAAAAGAAGGAGAAGAGAAGGAGGGGAAGGAAGAAGAGGACTCGACCCGTCGCCGTCGAGTCAATTCTGACTCATAGTGACCCTATAGGACAGAGTAGAACTGCCCCATAGGGCTTCCTAGGCTGTAATTTTCACAAAGGCGGACTGCCACATCTTTCTCCCATAGAGTAGCTGGTGGATTCAAACCATCGACCTTTCGGTTAGCAGCTGAGTGCTTAACAATTGCACGACCAAGGCTCCTTAGAAGATGAGGGAGGAGAAAATAATTATAATCTGGACTCTTTCCTAAACACTTAACAAATCTTACTTAATTCTTATAACAATCCTAGATGAATACTTTTATTTTCCTTCTTTTACCACTTAGGAAACTGGGGCACAGAGAAGTTAAGTAACTTGCCCAAAGTCATACAGCTAGTTAGAAGTCTGTCCAGAATTTGATCCCAGGCACTCTTAACCATCATGTTTCACTACCTAAATAGTTATCTCGGTAGTGCAAATGGTTTGTGCTCCTTTACTAATGAAAAGGTTGATGATTCAAACCCACCCAATGGCACTGAGGAAGAAAGACCTGGCAATCTGCTTCCATAAAGATTACAGCCAAGAAAACCCTATAGAGCTCAGCTCTACTGTGTAACACATGGGATTGCCATGAGACAGAATTGACTCAATGGCAACAAATTCGGTTTGGTTTCATACTACCTAACAGTCAACTGTGAATCAATGTCAATAAAAACATCCAGGTATTTCAGAATTGAGCTGGTTACCCTTTGTATGGATTTGCTGAGAGCAGAATTTCCCAAGCCTCATGCTCTTATATACTCCTGGTAGGAGGGTTCAGGAGGTTCCATTCAAGATGGCACTGTCTCTAATGGCATTTCATCATACAGCATACCTCACCTACAAAAATGCACCATCCCTGTTTACATCTTATATTTTATAAGTGAAGAAAACAAAAATATTTGATGCTCACATACACGGAAGAAATACTCAATAACAATTATAGACCTTGTTTCTGTAACTGGTCATGTGGTCGTAACTGGTATTTAGAACGACCTTCTTCCACCACCCTTTCCATATTCCCTTTACCCTCAGCAACACCTCAGCTGGTCGTGGTTCTTTGCCTGATGGGGTGACCCAAACCTTCATTCCTGAAAGTTCTGGGCCATTAATAGTCATGTCACAATTGGGTTGCTTTAATTTTCAATTGACTTTAATCACAGGGCATGGTAGTAATAAGAAGCGTCCTAAGGGATTCTCTGTATTCCAGGCATATTCTTCTTTACCTACATTATGTAATATCAATCCAATTTCCTCTTGGTAATTAGGATCAATCACACCAGCCAATAGAGTAACTTCCTTCTTTGCATATTGATCCAGAAGTATAAGGAGCCCAGAGTGGCCAGGTGGCATTCTTAATTTACAGTTCAATGGAATCAGTGATATGTCTCCAGGTGGGAGTCTGCATTTCCTTTGCAATTAACACCTCTAGACTCACAGAGCATACGGTCGTGGGGACACACAGCAAAAATTTTGCAAGTGGGTCACTAGGGGTAATAGTGAGTGGTGCCACTCCCATTTCCACTCCTTGATTCCTGGACCCATGAATCCTGGCTATGAGAGAAACAGCACCATACATTGGAAGCTGGTTTAGAGCACATACAGCTTCCTGGAGAACAATGCTCCAACTCTGCAAGGTATTGACACCTAGCTGGCACTGTAATTGTGTTTTTAAAGGCCATTCCTTCGTTCTTTCAAGCCAGCTGCTTCAGGATGATGGGGAACATGATTTCCATGAGCATGAATCCAACAGCACATTTCATTTGCTGTGAAGTGAGTCTCTTGATCCAAGGCGATGCTGTGTGGGATACCATGACGGTGGATAAGGCATTCTATAAGTCCACGAATGGTAGTTTTGGCAGAAGCACTGCACGCAGGGAAGGCAAATCCATATCCAGAGTAAGTGTCTATTCCAGTAAGAACAAAATGCTGTCCTTTCCATGAGGAAAGTAGTCCAATGTAATCAACCTGCCACCAGGTTGCTGGCTGATTATCCTGAGGAATAGTGCCATATCAAGGACTCAGTGTTGGTCTCTGCTGCTGGCAGATTGGGCTCTCAGCAGTAGCTGTAGCCAAGTCGTCCTTGGTGAGTGGAAATCCATGCCGCCGAGCCCATGCATAACCTCCAACCCTGCCACCATGGCCACTTTGTTCATGAGCCCATTGAGCAATGACAGGAGTGGCTGGGGAAAGATGATGACTGGTTTCCACAGAACAAGTATCCTATCCACTTGATTGCTAAAATCTTCCTCTGCCGAGGTCATCCCTTGGTGGACATTCACATGAGACACAAATATCTTCACTTCTTTGGTCCATTCAGAGAGGTCTATTCACATACCTCCTCGTCATCAATTTTCCAATCGTGTTCTCTCCAAGTCCCTGAACATCCAACCAAACTATCGGTCAAAGCCCATGAATCAATACCCAATCACACATCTGGCCATATCTCCTTCTAAGCAAAGTGAACAACCTGATGCACTGCTTAAAGTTCTGCCCACTGGGAAGATCTTCCTTCACCACTGTCCTACAGGGAGGTCCCAGCAAGGGGTTGCAGTGCTGCAGTTGTCTACTTTTGAGGGGTGCCTGCATATTGCACAGAATTATCTGTAAACCAGGCTCTTCCTCAATTCATCATGAGGAATTCACCTTAAGGCCATAGGTGCATACAGAGAGGGCAGATAATGTGACAGGAGTGGAGACCATGGGCATATGGGTCACTTCCTCATGGAACTTACTTGTGATTTCATGTCCTGCTCGGGCCCGATCTTGTATATACCACTTCTATTTAATGATGGAATGCTGCTGTGCACTTTCAGTTTTATGACTCTGTGAGTCAGACAACACCCAGCTCATGATGAGCAGCTCAGGCCGCATGGGGACTTGGCAGCCCATGGTTAATCAATCAGTTCTACTAAGGCCAGTAACAAGCCAAAAACTGTTTCTCAAAGGAAGAGTAGTTATCTTCAGAGGATAGCAGTGCTTTGCTCCAAAATCCTAAGGGTCTTCACTATGATTCACCAATCAGGGCCTGCCCAAGTCTCCAAACAGATTCGCTATCTGCCACTGGCCCTTCAAGCACCATTGGATCAGCCAAATCATATGGCCTAAGTGGCAGAGCGGCTTGCATGGCAGTCTAAACTGGCTGCAGGGCCTTCTCCTGTACTAGTCCCCACTCAAAACTATCAGCTTTTCAAGTCACTTGATAAATAGGCTTGAGTAGCACACCCCAATGAGGGATACGTGGTCTCCAAAATCCAAAGAGGCCCACCACACATTGTGCCTCCTTTTTAGTTGTGGGAAGGGCCAGATGCAATAACTTATCCTTTGCTTTAGAAGGAATATCTCAACATGCCCCACACCACTGGACTCCTGGAGATTATACTGAGGTGGAAGATGCCTGAATTTTTGTCGTGTTAATTTCCCACCCTCTAGCACACAAATGTTTTTACCAGTAAGACGAAAGTCACTGGCGCTTCTTCCTTACTAGTCGAATCAGCATAATGTGATCAATGTAATGGACCAGTGTGATGTCTTGTGGAAGGGAAGGTGTTAAAGGTTCCTGCAGAATAAATTATGACATAGGGCTGAAGAGTCCATATACCCCTGAGGTAGGACAGTGAGGATGCATTGCTGGCCTTGCCAACTGAAGGTAAACTGCTTCTGGTGGTCCTTCAAAACAGGTATGGAGAAAAAGGCATTAGCCAGATCAATAGCTGCATAGCAGATGCCAGGAGATACATTAATTTGCTCAAGGAATGAAACCACATCTGGAACAGAAGCTACAATTGGAGTCACCACCTGGTTACATTTTCAATAATCCACTGCCATTCTCCAAAATCCATCTGTTTTTTCACAGGCCAAATAGGCTAGTTGAATGGAGATGTGGTGGGAATCATCATCTCTGCGTCCTTCAAGGCCTTGATAGTGGCAGTAATCTCTGCAATCCCTCTAAGTATGTGGTATTGTTTTTGGTTTACTATTTTCCTAGGTAGGGGCAGTACTAACGGCTTCCATTTGGCTTTTCCAACCATAATATCCCTCACTCCACTTGTCAGGAATCCAATGTGGGGGTTCTGCCAGTGGGCCACAGTGATGTTTTGGGTCTCCTGGAATTAGTGTCAGTTCAGAGCCAGTATCCAAGAATCCCCCAAAAGTCTGGTTATTGCCTTTTCCCCAAAGAATAGTCACTCTTGTAGTGTTTACATGTCATAGGATTGTTAACCAATGTCATAAAACAGTGTGTGTACTAACTGTTTAATGAGAAACCAGTTTATTCCGTAAACCTTCATCTAAAAAAAAAAAAAATGTACGATAAAAATCATATCAAGTAAAAAAAAAAAAAAAAGCCACTCTCATAAAAGGCCATAGGTCTCTTTAGGGGAAGGCTGGGAGAAAGATTAACAAAAACTTCTGGTAGTGTAGTGGGGTCCTTCCTTAAGGGGACCCAACCTGCCCTTCATTCAAGGGGCTGTGAGTCTATAAACTGGCTCAAGTCTGGAACCTGATTGAGGGGCTGTGATTCCCTATTCCAGTGATTTCAGTTAGACTGACATTCACTTGACCTAGAATTTTTCCACTTATACAGATCAAGTAAATATTTGCAATCTATTCCACTCCTAGGGACACTATGACTAAGTAGCCAACGCCATAAGTCTATATGTCAGACCATTCTGATTACTGCTTTAACTCCATTATGGTAACCATGCCCACCTTGTTTTTGTCAATTGAGTGCTGTCACTTGGCCCCTACCACCATGGGGCCCAATCAGCCCCATTGTAGTTAGGTGTCTTAATATAGTTAGGGCAGTTCCCACTCTCAAATTGACCTACATAAAATAGCAATGCTGCAGTCTTCAAGGATGCTGGGGTTCCCTTCACAAACTTTTCCTCACCATCATGGTAAGAGCTGTGTCCTCTGTGCATTCCATGAGTCGATCTATGGGTCTAGCCTGATAAGTCCACTCTAACATGTCAATTTCCCTAAGCCTCTAGATTTCTTCTTCTACAGTATACCAAGGCAGGTCTGGTACTTTAATTTGATTTAGTGTGGGCCACCACATAATCTACGCTTCAGTGAACCAACCAAATAAACTATTAGATCCTTTCCTGACTTCTTGAGCTGAAACACTGAATGAACAACCGATGTTTGGTGGGTTCCTATCAATAAACTCAGACTGATCCAACTTTATGTTCCTCGCGCTATTATCCCACATCGTTAATAGCCATTCCCACACATAATCCCCAGGCTTTTGTTTGTACATATTAGAAAACTCAAGCAGTTCTTTTGGAGTGTAGTGTACCCCCTCCTGGGTCACGCTTTGTAATTTACCTTTTGGGGGCTCACTGGGACTTAAATCTAGTTATAAGTCTAGAAGCAAAAATGGGTGGTGGAGATGTGTTCTGAGAACATTCAGCAACATCTTTTAAGGCATCTGCCTCAGGTGATGCCCCAGGCAGTGACTCAGACACCTCTCCAGGGGATGACTCAGACAAAGGGTCTTCAGATACAGCTGGGTTAATCTTATCAGATGGGGGTGGAGTGCTAATGGTTTTACTGGGGAGAGTAGTTTAGCAAAGATGGAGTACTATCTTCTGGTTGGAGTGAGAGGGCTGGTTCTGTTGGCAGGAGTGATTCAACAGAATTTAGGAGTTCAGGGACCCCAGCTTGCTGATCATCTGCCTCTATGTTCCCATCCCAAGTTTCTGGATCCCACTTCTTCCCAATCATTGCCCTCACATTAACTTCAGACACCATTTTAGATTGGGAATTCAATTGGCATTGTAATTCAACCACTCTTAAGATAAGTCTCTAGGTTTGGTTTTCAGCAATATCAGCTGTTACTACAAGAAATAAGGCTTTCTTTCAAGGTCCAAGTGGAAACTTTGAGGTTGTTTGTGCAGCACTTGAGCTGTGAGTGTGAAGCCCTGAGCACATCTCTTTCTTTCACCACTCTGCCTAGCAAAAGTAGGACCAACAAACTAGCTCCCTTATATTTTTCATTCTGACAAAACAGTAGAAAGATACCAAATACATGATCACCAGAGCCCTGCCTCTCACCAATACTTGATCTATTGCTACTGATATTTTGCATATTTCTATTGCCACCACATGTCATGGATTAGCAGTGCCCTCTTTACTACTAGAGGCAGAGTCATCAACATCTTTAAGACTTACTAGACTTGGGAACCAGTTTAGAAAACTCATTCTTACAATTTTCTTTCCCTAGAACCACTCCCTGTACCAAATGTCTCAGGCTGGGTTCTCAAGAGAAGCAAAACCAGTGAGATAGATAGATTAGATAGATAGACAGACAGACAGAGGATAGATAGATAGATTGATAGATGATTGATAGATAGATATACAGTAAGAGAGAGAGAGAGATTTATATCAAGGAAATAGCTCACGTGGTTGTACAGTCTGGAAAGTTCCAAGTCCATGGGTCAGTTTGGAGGCTTCTCCTGACTCACGTAGCTGCAGGGGCTAGCAAACCCAAAGTTGGCAGGTCAGACAGCAGGCCTCTGACTCGCAGGCCAGATCTGTAGGTAAGACAGTAAGCCACTGGCTTATGGGCTGCAGAGGCTGATGAATTCCAAGATCGGCAGGTAAGCTGTTAGCTCAAGTCCCAAGAACCAGAGATCAGATGAGGATCCAGAGCAAACAAAAGCCAGTGAGCTTTGCCAGAAAGTCCACATATAGGATGCAGGCCACACCCCCAAGGAAACTGCTTTTTAACTGATGGGCTGCTCACAGCAAATCTCATCATGGAGGTGATTACATTATATCAGATCTGATTATGGAGGCGATTACATCATTACATAGCTGCCAAACTACATCATAACTGCCAAACCACTGAAAATCACAGCCCAGCCAAATTGCCACACAACCTTAACTATCACAAAGTCATACTGAATTAGGACAGGCCTTAAATATGGTGTCTTTATAACACAAAGGAGAGGGGAATTTGGATACAGAGGCACACAGGGAACAAAGCCACGTGATGACAGTGGCAGAGACTGGAGTGACATATCTACAAGCCAAGAAACGCCAAGGACGGCTTGTACCCATTAGAAGCTAGGAAGAGACATGAAAGATCCTCTCTTGAAACTTCCAAGGGAACATGGCCGTGCCAACAGAACCGTGAGAGAATAAATATCTGTTGTCTTAAGCCATTCGGTTTGTGATTATTTGTTACAGCAGTCATAGGAAACTAATACGATTGTATACTGAGTGTCTGCTATGTTCCAGACCCACCGCATATGCAGTCTGGTAGATTTGGCTTAACCATATGTACACGGTCTGGAGCTGGCTTAATCCTAACTCTGATCTAGAAAAAATAAATAACAAAGTAGTGATCTGAGTAGCAGGAGACATGGATTCTAGGTCTAGTCCAGCCACTAAAGATGTTGTGTGACCTTGGAGAAGTCACTTTCTCTCTCTGGGCCTCTGCTTTCACCTCTTGTGTAAAATCAAAGTGTCAGACCATATGCTCTCCAAAGGGACATGCTGGCTCCAAAGTTCTGTGACCTGCTGGGATGAGGGACAGTGTGAAAGGCCAGAAAAAGCCTGAGCAGCCTCCTTCAGCCCAGCCCATGCCTTCCCTCCCTCCTTCGCTCCTCTGCCTCTGGACTCCTGGACCAGGGGCCTAAGATTTCAAGTTCCTCCAGGTCTCATCCCAGCACAGTCCCTTCTTCTGAGCTCTGAGAAGGTCATCCATGGCCTCGCACTCCAGAGGAAACTCAGCCTGGGAGTCATGCGGGAATACTGAGACCCCTAGAGAGATGAGGAGAGGGGAAACGGCATGCGAGGCCCTGGGCATCGAAAGAAGTTTCTAAAGGAGAAACTCAGATTTGGGGAGAAGAGCAGAGGAGGAATGGCCCAGAGGCTAAATGTCTGGGGTCTGGAGCAAGGCTGCCTGTGTTCTCATCTGCTGTGCGACATGGGCAAGGTCCCAGACCTCTCTGAACCTCAGTGAAGGTTCCATTACTCAGGCTAGCTCTAAAGATTCAGTAAGCTGATAATGCAAAGTATATCATGCACGGTCTGGCACACAATCAGCCCTCAATAAATGTTAGCTACCTGGCCATGGTGGCCCCACGTGTGTCATAGTAGAACTGTGCTCTATAGGGTTTTCAGTACTGATTTTTCAGAAGTAGATCATCCGGAACTTCAAAACCATTGCCATCATGTTGACTCCAACTCAGGAGTCCCTGGGTGGGGTGGTGCAAACAGTTAATGTGCTCAGCTACTAACTGAAAGGTTGGAGGTTCAAGTCCACCCAGAGGTACCTCGGAAGAAAGGCCTGATGATCTTCTTTCAAGAACTCAGCCATTGAAAACCCTCTGGAGCACAGTTATACTCTCACACACATGGGCTTGCCATGAGCAGGAGGCGATTCAGCAGCAACTGATGTTGGAACTGGCCATAGGTTCAGGACCCTTGTCTGCTAAGATGTGAGTGTGCGTGTCCTGACAATATTCAGATGGACCCTTGAGGCAGCAGAGAAAAGGGACTACACTGACCGAGAGTGACTGCAGAGATCCTGGCAAAGTCACAAAGGAGAAAGACAGAGCCATGCTTTCTCTGTGTACCAGGACTCCCCATCAAAGCCATTTGTGCATGTAGCCACAGGCCCTGACTCATGACCAGGCGGGACTATATAAAGAGGATGCAGCTTCAAACAGTTACAGGTAAACGCTGAGTTTTAGCGTTGCACACAGACAAACTAAACTGCTCTGCTCAGTCATTGCCGTGTCCATCTGCTCACCTGGCCATTCGCTTGGGTTGTGCCCAGGACAGGCGTTAGTCATTTTCCTAAATATCGTTATTTGACTTTTCAATAAGGAATCAGGCCATTTCAGCCACCCAGAATATTGTCTAGAAGCTATGTTACAATATTTATAGCACCTGTGCTGGTGCTGGGGAAAATGGGGAGGCAAGTGGTGTCTTTGTACCTTCCCTCTCCCTGCCATGTTCACTCTCCTAAGACCAAGGTGCATTCACGTCACATCTTAAGGAGAATAAGCAGTTGTGGTTGAGTCAGTTCCCACTCATGGCAACCCCATATGTGGCCAGAGAGTTTTCAATGGCTGATTTTAGCTGAGGCTTATTCATTGCCTTGTCCGCCCCGCGCCCCATCATTTCTCTGTAACTTGTTTCTTAGGGCACAGAGTCTTTCCAGCATTGGATAAACACTATGGGGCTTCTCTCACGCCCCTCAAAGTGCCCAGGATGCTGCATCTGATGGAGGGAAGGGGCTCATGGACTTCCACAAGATCACCTGCTCTCCTCACTCCTGACGATTCTTTTCACATGGAGGAAATCCTCAGGCAACTCACTCCTGGCCTTTCTCCGCCCCCTTACCAGCTCTGCCCCCATATGGGCTCCACCCCTTCACCAGCTTTATCCCGGGAAGGTGGAGTGTCTCATCTTACTGGTAAACTTGGGAAGAACTGGGCCTGCTCAGCTCAACTACCTTCTTGGGTGGGAGCCTGCCTGCAGAAAGCTTCCACTCTGCGCTGGTCTTCCTGGCTCAGAGCCTTACCTGGGCAGGACCTCTATGTAGTTTCATTCTGGGGTCCAGTTAGCAGGGCCATTTGGCCCTCTTCCAAACACTAAGCTACATATGCTGATTTTGCCTCTATTAGGGGGTAAGAAATAACATTTTTCTTCTCTGCCTGCCACTTGAATATTTCTCAGATTCTTGGAGGAGTATAGAAGAAACCCATTTGAGATCCCCAAATCCACCATTTATGAGAATTCTGGAACAAGACACGCCTTTCAACCCAGCAAAGCCATTCCAATGGAGAGACTTTAGCTGGGCAGTTTACTTAAGCCTCTCTGAGTCTGTTTTCTCATCTGTAAAATGGGGATAATATCATCTATCTTGTAAGACTGTCACGAAGATTAATTTAGAGAAACATGGGAAATGGTCCCAGATGACATCTGGTGTATGTTAAAAATGCTAACATTTAAAAATGTTAAGTTTCTTTTCTCCCTCTTCTATCCATAGCTTTTCCTTTCTGTCTATGTCTTCCTACCCCAACTTCCCTCTCCCTCTTTCCCTCTAAGGACGGGCTACATAATTTGAGAAGCCCCGGTGGTGCAGTGGTTAAGTGCTTGGCTGCTAACCAAAAGGTGAGTAGTTAGCACTGTGGGAGAAAGATGTGGCAGTCTGCTTCTGGAAAGACTTAGAGCCTTGGAAACCCTATAGGGTTGCTATGAGTTAGAATTGACTTGATGGCAGTGGGTTGGTGCAAAATGGAATCGCTGAGTGGTGCAAACGGTTAACATGCTCAATGCTAAACAAAAGGTAGGTGGTTCAGGTCCACCCAGAGGTGCCACGGAAGAAAGGCCTGGCAATCCACTTCCCAAAAATCAGCCATTGAAGACCCAATGGAGCACAAATCTACTCTGACACTTACAGGGTTGCCACAAGTCCGAATCAACTCGACAGCAACTGGTTTGTTTTTGTTTGGGTTTGGTTAGTGCAAAACGTGGGGCCCCTGGTTCAGAAATTAAGAATTCCAATATGGTGACAGTAGAACATGAAACCCAGTGCTGGCTCCTTCACAGCCTGGGGCCTGGGAGACTATGCAGGCCCCACACCCCTGAAGCTGGCTCCTCCCTCCCCTTTCATTGGGTTCCTTTGTGCTTCTCAAATCTTTCCTGCCTGATTTTCCAATCCCAAGGCCCCATCAGTTGACCCCTTTTTTTTTGTCCTCTGTTACTGGATTCAAACTTTTTAGATATCATAAAGCTTTAATCATTCCACTCAGCTGGGGAGGGAGAAAAGGAGGTCAGTCTGAATTAATGAAAAGTCTGCAAAATAAGACAGTAGGAAAGTAATGCAGTTTTATTACTCTCTGATGTTTATGGTGACAGAGGTGACATGGAGAGGAGGAACCAAAGGAGGAAGCGAGAGTCTGGTATGTGATTTCACAAACAGAGAAGATTTAATTTATAACGAGCATATTCCTTGCTTGCAAATGATGCTACTAAAAACCCTCTCCCTTAAGTAGGCTAATATTTCTCTTGTCAGCAGTCAGTTTGCTTGGTGAAACCTTTTGCTGCTACAGATGGTAAAATTTATCTGCAGCGATCCTCTATAGCAAAATGATTTCTGTGATCTTGCAGGCAGTCCCTAGTACAGACCAGGTTATAGAAAGTTCTTGTCAAGGAGTAATACCGTACCAAAAACTCTCCCTCTGCTCCCCAGTTACAGAACCTTGGAATCTTTGGAATCCCCTTCTAAGATGCGGAACTCACCTCTCTTGGACTTGACCTAAGCTACGTCCCTTTACAACTGGATCCAGCCCTACTATGGGGGTGGTATCCTCAAACAGCCCATGTACCCTCACACCTCCAAGCCTTAGTATCGTGGGCTTGGAATGCCCTCCCTCCACTCTCCACAGTCTGTCAAATGCCTAACTCATGCTTCAAGGCTCAATTCAGAGGCCCCCTCCTCCAGGAAGCTGTCTCTGATTTTTCCAGGCAGGATCTCACCTGGTCTGCCCTCAGTGCACACTTATTACAGCATTTGTGCTGCTGTTTAATAGTCCGCTGTGGGCCTCTTGGAGAGAGCACGAGTGCCTGGGGCCCTGGGTCTCACCCGTCTATGGGGAAGCAGTGCAGTCCAGCAGTTCCACCACCAACCAGCTGCATGGACATCTTAACACCAGCTTCACAACATGGTGAGGATTAAATCTGACAACAGCCCAAAAGTGGTTAGCACAGAGCCTGGCAAAAAGTGTGTGCTCAAAAACGTTAAGTTTTCCACAAAGGTTGCAAGGTGGCCGTGGGTCCCAACTTGGCTGGACAGTCCTAGTTGATGCCTATGGGCCTGTGTGATTATGAACAGTGCACTCTCTCACTTTCAGAAGTGTCTCAGTTTAGATGACAAATTATATGGTCACTCTAGTCAGTTTATTTATTTTTTTTCTAGACAGTTGGCATCAGGTCTGTTCCATTTACCAATGTATCTCTGGCGCAACAAACATTGCCTGGCACAGAGTAGGTGCTTAATGAAAATGTGTCAAATGCATGAGTGTGTCTTCAGTGCCTAGCAAGTGCCTGGTGCCTGGTAGGAGCTTCATAACTGCTAACGATTGTTGATCTCTATTTCCAAGCACCTGAGAAAGTGTGAATCAAGGTTTGTTGAGTGAGTACGTGAATGAATGAATAAAGAAACGAGCCCATCTCCTCTGAAGCTAACAGTACTGTTCAGGGCATGTAATGATATCTCACAGACGTGGGGAAAATAGTGGGTCAGATAGAGGAGGGGAGGATGATGCCTCTCCTACCAGACTGGGTGGAGAAGGAGTCTGTTCCTGGGGCAGTTAGAAATCAGGGATCAGTTTCCCCAGGGAATCAGCAGGAAATCATAGCCCCCAAGGTTAGCCTGATGAGTGGGTCCAGCAGGCTCCCGAGGTGCTGGGACCCTTGTCTTCACCAAACATGACTTGTAGAGGCACAGGTGCTCAGGGTCCCAGCAGTTCCTGCCCCCACAGGCCCACTGGGTCACTGGGGAGGCCCACCTAAATCTGGGTGCCCGAAGCAGAAGGAAGAGGGTGCGAATGATCAACCCTCTCTGTCTTCCCTTCCAGGCTCAGAAAGGGAATTTGACAAGCTCACAGCCACAGTGTTTTGGACACAGACCACGCGCAAGGAATGGTGCTAAGAACTTTAAGGTATTAACTCATTCAGCCATCAGAATGGCTCTAGGAGGGAGCCGCCTCCACTTTATACATGAGGAAGCCAAGTCAGGGAGAAGTGACTTGCCAGAAGTCAAACATAGAGTGTCACAGAGCTAAAATTCTCCAGGTGTAGGGACCCAACAGGAGTCCTCTCCAACCTTCCCAAACCCATAAGACAGCTCAGTTCTTGCTCCTCCCTGGCTGTGTGACCTTGAGGCTGGCTCACCCTCTCTGGGCCTCGCGTTTGCCTTTTCAAGGCTAAGGTTCTAGGAAGTTGTGTTTCTAGAGGCAGGACCCCCGCCATGGCCGCCAGGACTTGCTTCCTCCTGAGGCCACAGGGTTGCGGGTTGACTGGGCCCTGGTGAGTCCAGGTGTCCGGGGCGTACCCGCCCGAGCCCAATTTCCGAAAGCGCCTTCACCGCTCAGCTGAAAAATCACGCTGCGGATTTGGGAGCTCGACTGACAGCTGGATTTCGGAGCTCTGTGTCACTCAGGTGGGGGACGCACACGTGCTGGTGAAAGGGCTGTGGGTAGCTCTGGACGTGCCCCTGGCCTGCAGAAGCCGCCCGGGCCCGGGAGAAAGGCGGCCCCCAATACTGGGGGGAAGACAGGTGGAGTAGTCGAGGCTAGTTGGGAAGGAGGAGACTGGGGGTTCAAGCGCCCCGGACGTCCCCCCCCCCACCGCCCCCCCAGCTCCTGGGCTGCTCCGAGCCGGAAAGTTTGCGCGCGGCAGGCAAGAGGCGCGCCCCCTCCCCGCGGCAGGCTCCAGGTCCGCGGGTGCCCACCCGGCCCGCCCCGCCCGCCGCCTGGTGCCCGCTCAAGGTCACCACTGACAAGGCGACCGCTTCGCGGGGCGAAGAAACCCAGGACGCGCTCCGGCTTGGGCTCGGCTCCGGCCCGCGGAGGTCCCCGGGGCTGCGCGCCCACGAAGGGAACTCAGCAGAGACGGAGATGGGGACAGAGGGAGAAGGGAGGAGGCCCAGAGCCTGGGGCCCGGCCGCTCCTGCCTCACCTGTGCCGGCTCCAGGAGCGAGATGCTGCCGTTGCCGCTGCCGCTGCCGCTGCTGCCGCCACTGGTGCGCGCCCGGCCCGGCCCGGCCGCGCTGCGGCTGCAGCTCTTTGCCGCGGCTGCCCCGCGCTCGCTTGCCTCGCTGCCCCGCCGCCGCCGCCTGCCTCCCTCCCTCCGCCGCCGCCTCTGCCACCGCTGCACTGCGCTCTGCCCGCCTCCCTCCCCTCCGCGCTCCCTCCTCCCCCGCGCGCTCCCCCTCGGCCCTCCCCAAACTCCGCTCAGAGAGCGCCCCGCTGGGCCCGGGAGCGCGCCGCCGGCCTGCGCCCTCCTCCACGCGCACGTGGAGGCGGCCTGGGGAAGGGTGTCCGGCCTCTCCTGAGGCGCCATCTCCAAGTACCTCTATCAGCACCAGCTCCCTCATCCATCCCACCCTCGCCATCAGACTAGCCCTTGGAGACACGGTTCCCCACCCTTCCACCTGGGTCAGAACACCGTTGGGCCTCCCCAGTGCGACTAGAACCTGTGGCCGGGTCACACAGGGTGGGGTGAATTGGGATCGGGCATATGGGGAGACCCAGATTTGGGGGATGGCGCTGGTTGGGTCAATTCTGGGGAGCTTAGTCCTAGGGCACTTGGACCCCAAGAAAGGATAGGAGCACCTGTCAGCCCCTAGCCTGGCTCCACCTAAGGCCTGGAGGAGGCCAAGATGGAGGCCCTGCTGCAGGAGAAAGGCGAAGGCATACACCAAAAGCACCTCCCCAAAGCAGGCTTTCCCTCCTTGGCATAGGCCCCAGGTCGCTGAAAAGCTGAGCTCCACCAGGAAGCTGGGCCACCTGACTCCCAGAGCTTCAGTCTGCTCCATACTATCAATTAATCATGCCTGCTTGTTTATTTATTTATTGGCTTTATAAAAAGCCAAATGCAGTGCTCTCAGGAAGAGAGGGGAAGATGGGCCCCCATGGGTGTGGGGGCAGGGAGGGCCTAACCAGTGTAAGGACCCCCTCCCCAGGCCTGGGGCTGATGAGGGAGGAGCTAGGGCCAAGCTAGCCCCTGGGGTCCGGGTGTTGGACCCACCTGCTTCCTGGGACTGGCTGGGATGGTGCCATTACTCGTTGGGCCAAAATTCACATTGGCCTGTGCTCCGCAGTCTTAGGGTGGAGCAGAGGGTGTCCATTCTCGGGGGCTTAGGCCTGGGAGGGGAGAGCAAAGACCTGGGAGGCCAGTAAGCAGGAGGAAATCCAGCAGGTGTGAGAGGAGGTGTCCACAGGCTCTACTTGGCTCAGAGCAGCCTGTTCTCACTGTTCCACCCTGGGCTTGGCAGGCAGCACCTGCAGCTCCCGCCACAGCCCTGTCCTGGTATCCTCCCTCCAACCCCACTTGCTGGGTGCCCAGAGGACACCTCTCCACAGATGCCACCCAGCCCATCTCCCCTGCCTTCCTCGTTCCAGGAAATGACACTGCTGGGCCTCTGCTTGGCCAACTCCAGGCATCCCACTTGCCCCCAACACAAAGTCCTCACTGGTCCGGCCTCTGCAGTCCCTCTGGAATCTGCTCTCTTCTCTGTGTGTGGAAGGACACAGACCTTCAACACATCTCTCTGGATTCTCAGTGGCAACCTTCTCTCTGGCTCATCCTACTGTCACTAGCTTCCAAGAAGCCAGACATGGATCATGGCTGCTGCTGCGGTAAAACCTTCCACAGCTCCCCAGTGCCTACACAAGCCTCATAGCCCCAGGCTGATATTCAAGGTCTTTCATGCTCTGGTCCCTAGTGCCGTTTTTGCTCCTTTCCCCACCTTTGTTCACTGTGTCCCTGCTCTGTTACACCTGTAGCACTGCACCAGGTCTGTGCCTATATTCTTCTGTTCCGTCCATAAAAATGCTCTTCGCTCCTCTTAATGTCTGCCCAGTCGTACCACCAGGGCCCAGTCTTAGTTACCACCTGTTTTATGAAACCTCCAGAAACCAGTAGGCAAGTTAAAAAGGCAAAAGGAATTGAGCATGAAAAGCTGTAAAATATGAGGCAACTTAGTGCAAAAGTGAACGACATCACAGGAGTCCTCTCAGTGCAAGACTCCCTTAGTATGGCCAGTTGTGTGACCTTGGGCACACCCTCAGCCTCTATGAGCCTGTTTGCTCATCTGTTAAAAGTGTGATCAAGTCCATAGCTGCAACCAGGATAAGCACTCAAAATAGCATCTATAGTTCTTCTTGAGCACCTTCTGTGTGCTAAGGCTCTGGGGTTTACAAAGACTATTTGGCAGAGGTTTGATGGACTTAGTCTTCAGTAGGGATTGCACATTCAAATGGCTACAAGGACCAGGCGATACTGAGTGAGGTGGGCTGGTTCTGGCTTATGGCTCTCTCCTCTGGAATCTACCAGTACAAAAAAGCAACAATTTATGTGCAGTGGTAAATGGCAGCTGACATTGGCTGTATGGAGAGGTAATAAGGAGTGGTGGGGAGTGTGGCACCTGCCATGTCACTACTGAGCTCCAACTATCTGTGGCCAAGCAGAAAAACAGGCCTAGACTGCAAGTTCCTAATTTTTTCAAGAGAAGCTGAGAATCCGGAATTTTATTTGAATACTCCTGAGTTTTAAATGTCATCAATTAAAAAAAATAAACTCTGAGGGTGCCAAATACAATAGAGCTGTGTTGTGGTAGGTTTTTGGCCAGTGGGCTGGCAGCTTAGGACTTCTGAGTTAGTAGGAGGAAAATCAATGCTGTTTACACACACACAAACACACACACAGCTCTTCTCCATCTGGCAGAGTGTGGCTTGGTCTACTTCAGAGGTGAAAAGGGTCATGGGAACGGAGCAGAAGGAGCACCTTGCTGCAACTGACAGGATGGCCAAGGGCAATTGGATGAGGGACTGGGATTTGAATCAAACAGGAAGACGTGGTTCTGTCTCTATTGGACTTGGGAACTTAGACCAGCCACCTCTCCTCTCTGAGCCTCAGTTTCCTCATCTGATAGTGGGGGAGGGGTGTGGATGTGGCAAAGACTGTGGAAGGTGACAAGCATGTGAGCAGTGAGAACAAAGGGGGCTGGACTGACAAGGCAACACACAAGTGGGCGTGAGGGAGCTTCAACAATCTGGACACCCAGGAGCAGCCCCGCTCCACTAAAAATAGGCTCCTGACAGACTCTTAAAACTTGAAGACTTCTGGAGAGATGGAACTGGCAGCAAGTAATGAGGGCTGCTTCCCTCTGCTGAACGAGGACCAGTGAGGGGGAAGTGACTAGCGCATGGCCAGTGAGTGAGCATGTCATCTCTGAGTTCATAATCAGAAGAGAAGGGAGCACTGGCCCCCGGTGGCCTGTGAGAGAGGCAGGTGTCAGGAATGTCTGGGAGCCAACTTGGGAATGATGTGTGATTCCAGGCCAACCTCAGTACATAAACACAGGGCCTCATGAAAGTCCCTCAAAAGGGGCTTCAATGTGATGGGATTAAAGGTGACTTTTTTAGTTTATTTTCCAATTCCCCACAATGGCCGTCCACCACTCTCCTGTCAGTTCATTGTACTGTGGCGGCTTTTGCGTCGCTGTGTTGCTGGAAGCTATGTCGCCAGTATTTCACATACCAGTCGGGTCACCCATGGAGGACAGGTGCCAGTGGAGCTTCCAGACTAAGAAAGAAAGACCTAGTGGTCTACTTCTGAAAAACTGGCCAGAGAAAACCTTACTAATATCAGCGGAACATTGTCTGATTTAGTGCCAGAAGATGAGCCCCTCAGGTTGGAAGGCACTCAAAATACAACTGGGGAAAAGCTGCCTCCTCAAAGTAGAATCAACCTTAATGATATGGATGGAGTCAAGCTTTTGGGACCTTTGTTTGCTGATGTGGCACAACTCAAAATGAGAAGAAACAGCTGCAAATATCCATTAATGATCAGAAAGCGGAATGTATATGAAGTATGAATCTAGGAAAATTGGAAGTCATCAAAAATGAAATGGAAAGCATAAACATTGATATCCTAGGCTTTAGTGAGCTGAAATGGACTGGTATTGGCCACTTTGAGTCACACAATCATATGGTCTACTATGCTGGGAATGACAAATTGAAGAGGAATGGCAAACACTTTCATCATCAAAAACAACATTTCAGGATCTGTCCTGAGGTATGACACTGTCAGTGATAGGATAATATCCATATGCCTACAAGGAAGACCAGTTAATAAAGCTATTACTCAAATTTATGTACCAACGCTAAGGCCAAAGATGAAGAAATTGAAGATTTTTACCAACTTCTGCAGTCTGAAATTACTCGAACATGCAATCAGCACACATTAATAATTAATTACTGGTGATTGGAAAGTGAAAGTTGAAAACAAAGAAGGATTGGTAGTCGGAAAATATGGCCTTGGTGATAGAAATGATGCCGGAGATCGCATGATAGAATTCTGTGAGACCATCGACTTCTCCACTGGAAATGTTTTTCACCAACACAAATGGCGACAATACACGTGGACCTCAACAGATGGAATACACAGGAATCAAAGCAAATCAAATCTGTGGAAAGAGATGATGGTTAAACTCAAAATCATCAGTCAGAGCTAGGGCTAACTGTGTAAGAGACCAGCAATTGCTCATATGCAAGTTCAAGTCGAAGCTAAAGAAAATTGGAGCAAGTCCCCAGAGCCAAAATATGACCTTGAGTATATCCCACTTGAATTTAGAAACCATCTCAAGAATAGATTTGATGCATTGAACACTAATAACTAAAGGCCAGATGAGTTATGGGATGACATCAAGGACATCATACATGAAAGGAAGCAAGAGGTCATTAAAAACACAAGAAAGAAAGAAAAGACCAAAACGGATGTCATAAGAGACTCTGAAACTGGCTCTTGGATGTAGTGGAGCTAAAGTGAATGGAAGAAATGATGAAGTAAAAGAGCTGAACAGATTTCAAAAGGTGGCTCCAGAAGACAAAGTAAAGTATTATGATGGCATGTGCAAAGACCTGGAGTTAAAATCCAAAACGGAGGAACATGCTTGGCATTTCTCAAGCTGAAAGAACTAAAGAAAAAAATCAAGTCTGGGGTTGCAATATTGAAGGGTTCAAGGGGAAAATACTGAACAACGCAAGAGCCATCAAACGAAGATGGAAGGAATACACAGTCACTCTACCAAAAAGAATTGGTCAACGTTCAACCATTTCAGGAGGTAGTTTATGATCGAGAACTGATGGTACTGAAGGAAGAAGTTCAAGCTGTACTGAAGGCATTGGCAAAAAAAAAAAAAAAAAAGTCTCCAGGAATTGATGGAATACCAATTGAGATGTTTCAACAATTGGACGCAGTGCTGGAGGTGCTCATTCGTCTATGCCAAGAAATTTGGAAGACAGCTACCTGGCCAACCGAGTGGAAGAGATCCGTATTGTGCCCATTCCAAAGAAAGGTGAGCCGACAGAATGCATAAATTATGAAACAGCATCATTAACGTCACACACAAGTAAAATTTTGCTGAAGATCATTCAAAATCGGCTGCAGTATTACATCGACAGGGAATTGCCAGAAATTCAAGCTGGATTCAGAAGAGGACATGGAATGAGGGATATCATTGCTGACGTCAGGCGGATCTTAGCTGAGAGAATACCAGAAGGATGTTTACCTGTGTTTTATTGACTATGCAAAGGCATTTGACTGTGTGGATCATAACAAATTATGGATAACATTGCAAAGATTGGGAATTCCAGAACACCTAATTTTTTTTTAATTGTGCTCACGTGGAACCTGTACATAGACCAAGATGGACTGACATAGTGGCTGCAACAGTGGGCTCAGGCATAACAAGGATTGTGAGGATGGTGCAGGACTGCGCAGCGCTTTGTTCTGCCGTACATAGGGTCACTGTGAATCAGAACCCACTTGACTGTGCCTAAGAACAGCAACAATGGCCATGTGTTACTAGTTTCACCCCAGTACAAGTGATTAATGCAATGCACACAAAAAAATAATCATCCTACTAAGCTAAAGCGGGGGAGCGGGAGCCCTGGGTGGTGTGGCTCTTTAGAAACACTATGGGGCAGTTCTACTCTGTCCTATGGGGCCGCCAGGATTCAGAATCAACTCTACGGTAATGGTTTTTTTTTTAATTTGGTTGGGTGGTGCAAACGGTTTTCGCTTGACTGCAAACCTGAAGTTTGGCAGTTTGAAGCTACCCAATGGTACTGCAGAAGAAAGTCCTGGCAATCTGCTTCCATTAACATTGTTGTTATTAGCTGGCTCATGGTGACCCCAGCGGAGAACTACTCCATAAAGTTTTCTAGGCTGTAATCTTAATGGAAGTCGATCACCAGGCCTTTCTTTTTGGGTACTAGCTGCCAACCTTTAGTTTTGCAGTTAAGTGCAGCCAAGAAAACTCTATGGAGCAGTTCTACTCTGTAACGCATGGGGTGGCCATGAGTCAGAATGGACTCATTGGCAACTAAGAACAATAATAACAACAAGCAAAAGGGAGGAGACATGTAAATAAGTCTAAATATTAAATTGATGAGGGAGTTGTTCCTCAGATGGAAACCAAAACCCACTGCTGTCAAGTCGATTCTGACCCATAACGACCCTATAGGACAGAGTAGAACTGTCCTGTAGAGTTTCCAAAGAGTGCCTGGAGGATTCGAACTGCTGACCTTTTGGTTAGCAGTCATAGCACTTAACTACGCCACCAGGATTTCCCCTCAGATGGAAGCCACCTTTAAATCAACATTCTCTAAGCCAGATTTCTACCTAACTTAGCTGGAGAACTTGTTACCAGGATTTGTAAAGAGATTTGTGAGTCTGGCCAGGTCCCTGAATTGTAATCTCCAGGAAGAAAAAAAAAAAAATTTTTTTTTTTTTTTAAATGTGTATTTAAAACCCCACTCCACCCCCATCCTATGATGTAGGAAGTTTGGCTAACACTGAGCTCAGCAAACATTTATTGAGCAGGAGGTAAAGAAATGGACAAGCCAGGCCCCTCCCATTAAAGAACTCTAAATGCAGCTGGGAAAATCCACCTTCCCAAATACAAGGCAGAATGACACTCTCCAGGTGCAAAGTACCAATGATTTAACCTCAGGGGAGGATGGGAGGCAGAGAGAAGGGCTTCCACATTCTATCCTACAGATCTCAGACCCTGTTCCAATGTTTTTACAATAACAATGTTTCCATGTTTTATTTGTGTAATTTTAAAACTTAAATGCAAACGGAAAACACCAAGTGCTGGTAGAGCCTTGGGGAGTAACAATCGATTCACCGGAAAGGGAATGAAGAAGACTTCAGAGATGAGTTTTAGTTGCATTCTGAAGAAAGAGTAAAAATGATGAAAACAATAGGTAAACTCGACTAAATGTCCATTACTATTATTAGTACTTTAAATATACTCACTGATTCCATCCACCCAACAATTCCATAAGGTAGATATTTGTTGGCAGATGCTATTGATGCTCTACCTGGTCCCTTCTACCTGGCAAGTACATGACGTACTGTGCATCCAGCCCTAACTTTATGGTTGTTGGTTTCTCACACTTGCACCCTTCTTCAGAGGATACTGCCCTTAGCTAATGGGAACCACTAGGTGACAACAACCTCTGGGGTGCAATTCACACTCCTGAATCCCCATGGGTAAGGCTGAGGGCGAATTCTCCTGAAATCTCATCTTTGCCTAGCTTTTTCCCCTCCCCCGTCCTGCCCTGGTCCTTCCCCTACAGGTCTCTTCTAAGACTCTGCCTCAGTGAATCACTCCCTCCATGAATCACACGCACAAGAGTCCCCTTCTCAGGGTCTGCTTCTGGGAGACCAGACCTATGATAACTTTATTATCCCCGGTCTGCAACTGAGGAAGCAAAAGCACAGATCACTTAAGAGACTCTCCACGTCGCACGGCTAGAAAGGGGAACAGCCAGACTGGCTGACTCTTATCCACTCCTAGAAGGATTTTTCCAAGTGGGCAACGGAGCAGTAGCAAGGGCATTTCAGGTAAAGGAAACCACATGATTAAGGGATGAAAATGCCTGAAAGGTGAGGAGTATGGCATGGCTGGAATGTGGGGGTGTGGAGTAAGACAAAGGGAGAGAGGCAGGCAGCTGATGACCATCCAATCATAGAAGGTCTTGGGTCCTGTGCTGAGGATCATTCATTCATCCATTCATTCATTTAGTGTCTGTATTGGTCATTTTGAATTGGATGATCATCCGGTCTACTATGCCGGAAGTGACAACTTGAAGAGGAATGGAGTAGCATTCATCCTCAAAAAGAACATTTCCAGATCTACCCTGACATACGACACTGTCAGTGATAGAATAATATCCACAGGCCTACAAGGAAGACCAGTTAATACGATCATTATTCAAATTTATGCACCAAACACTAAGGCCAAAGATGAAGAAATTGGAGATTTTTACCAACTTCTACAGTCTGAAATTGATTGAACATGCAATCAGGATGCACTGATAATTACTGGTGATTGGAATGTGAAAGTTGGAAACAAAGAAGAAGGATTGGTAGTTGGAAAAATATGGCCTTGTTGATAGAAACGATGCTGGAGATTATGTGAGTGAGTGTTGCAAGACCAACAACTTCTCTATTGCAAATACCTTTTTTCAACAACATAAATGGCCACTATACACATGGACCTCACCAGGTGGAATATGCGGGAATCAAATTGACTACATCTGTGGTGAAAAATGATGGAAAGGCTCAATATCATCAGTCAGAACAAGGCCAGGGGCCAACTATGGTTCAGACCATCAATTACTCATGTGCAAGTTCAAGTTGAAACTGAAGAAAATTAGAACAAGTCCACAAGGGCCAAAGTACGACCTTGAGTATATCCCACCTGAATTTAGAGACCATCTCAAGAATAGATGGGATGGCGTTGAACACTAGTGACCAAAGACCAGACAAGTTGTGGAATGACATCAAGGACATCATACATGAGGAAAGCAAGAGGTCATTAGAAAGACAGGAGCAAAAGAAAAGACCTAAATGGATGTCAGAAGAGAACTGAAACTTGCTCTTGAGCATTGAGGAGCTAAAGCAAAAAGGAAAAAATGATGAAGTAAAAAAGCTGAAAGAAGTTTCAAAGGGCGGCTTGAGAAGACAAAGTAAAGTATTATGATGACATGTGCAAAGACCTGGAGACAGAAAACCAAAAGAGGAGAACACACTCGGCATTTCTCAAGCTGAAAGAACTGAAGAAAAAACTGAGGCCTCGAGTTGCAATACTGAAGGATTCTGAAGGGAAAATATTAAATGACACAGGAATCATGAAAAGAAGATGGAAGGAATACAGAGTCACAATACCAAAAAGAATTGGTTGACGTTCACCATTTCAGGTGGTAACATATGATCAAGAACTGACAGTACTGAAGAAAGAAGTCCAAGCTGCACTGAAGGCATTGGCAAAAAACAAGTCTCCAGGAACTGACAGAATACCAGTTGAAATGTTTCAACAAACAGACGCAGCGCTAGAAATGCTTAATTGTCTATGCCAAGAAATTTGGAAGACAGCTCCCTGGCCAACCGACTGGAAGAGATCCATATTTATGCCTATTCCCAAGAAAGGTGATCCAACAGAGTGTGGAAATTATCAAACAGTATCATTAACATCACATGCAAGCAAAATTTTGCTGAAGATGATTCACAAGTGGCTGCAGCATTACATTGACAGGGAACTGCCAGAAATTCAAGTTGGATTTAGGAGAGGACATGGAACCAGGGATATCATTGCTGATGTCAGATGGATCCTGGCTGAAAGCAGAGAATACCAGAAGGATGTTTACCTGTGTTTTATTGACTATGCAAAGGCATTCAACTGTGGGGATCATAACAAATTATGGATGACATTACAGAGAATGGGAATTCTGGAACACTTATTTATGCTCATGAGGAATCTGTACATGGATCAAGAGGAAGTCGTTTGAACAGAACAAGGGGATACCGCATGATTTAAAGTCAGGAAAGGTGTGTGTCAGGGTTGTATCATTTCACCATTCTTATTGAATCTGTATAGTGAGCAAACAATTCAAGAAGCTGGACTATATGAAGAATGGGGCATCAGGATTGGAGGAAGACTCGTTAACAACCTGCGTCATGCAGATGACACAACCTTCCTTGCTGAATGTGAAGAGAACTTGAAGCACTTACTGTTGAAGATCAAGGACCACAGCCTTCAGTATGGATTACACCACAGCATAAAGAAAACAAAGTTCTTCACAACTGGACCAATAAGCAACATCATGACAAATGGAGAAAAGATTGAGATTGCCAAGGATTTCGTTCTATTTGGATCCGCTATCAATGCCAAGGGAAGCAGTGGTCAAGAAATCAAAAGGTTTGCATTGCATTGGGCAAATCGGCTGCAAGGGATCTCTTTAAGGTGTTAAAAAGCAAAGATGTCACCCTGAGGAATAAGGTGCACCTGACCCAAGCCATGGTGTTCTCAATCACCTCATATGCATGTGAAAGCTGGACAATGAATAAGGAAGACCAAAGAAGAATTGACACCTTCGAATTCTGGTGTTGACAAAAAATATTGAATATACCATGGACTGCCAGAAGAACAAACAAATCTCTCTTGGAGAAAGTACAGCCAAAATGCTCCTTAGAAGCAAGGATGGCGAGATTTTGTCTCCTACACTTTGGACACGTTATCAAGAGGGATCAGCCCTGGATGGAGAAGGACATCATGCTTGGTAAAACAGAGGGTCAGCATAAAAGAGGAAGACACTCAACAAGACGGATTGACGTGGTGGCTACAACAATGGGCTCAAGCACAGCAACTGTTGTGAGGATGGCGCAGGACCAGGCAGTGTTTCGTTCTGTTGTGCATAGCGTTGCTGTGCGTCAGAACCAACTCGACGGCACCTAACAACAACAACAACATACCTCACCTTTGGTGAGCCAGGTCTGTGCATTGTGTGTATGATTGAAAGATGAACGTGTACAAGTTCCTTCCCTCAAGAGAGGCTGATGGAATGTAGAAGAGGGCCAGCAAAAGGGATAGGCCCACACGAGCTCAGATTTGTACAAAGCCAAATACTCAGGGAAGCAAAACTGGGCTATTTGAACAAGGTTCCATAATAAGAGAAGGTTGCTGAGACATCTTGGATGACTCCAGGAGAAATGCCAGAAGGTTGGAGATGGGGAAGTTGGGTCTTGATTTTCAAACAAGGAGAAATGGACATCTGGGAAACTACAGCCTTCTACACTTGATGGTTATCATGTTGACAGGAAGGGTGAGTTAGGGTGGCGATGGCCCTACCCCATGCCAGGTCCAGCCCCAGGCACTGTGGTAGACAGTCATAGAGGGCTGGTCCTTTTTTCACAGAGCTCAGAGTTTATCAAGGAGACAGTGGCATAGAGCAGAGACGAGGGGGGTTCCATTCACTTAGGGGTTTCTTGGAAAAATTTACAGAGGAGATGGGTTTACATTGGATTACCCAGTAGTCAGTGATCACCCAGATTGGTACTGGTATGTGAAGAAGAAGACATACAAATGGAACAGAGTAGAAAGTCCAAAAACAGTCTCAAATCCATGCAGGAACTTGGTATATGATAAAGAGAACATCTTAAACCAGTGCAGTAAAAATGGACTTATTAATAAATGATGTTTGGAGAAATGAGCAGTCATTTGGAAAAAGGTATGGTTGGATCCATATACCACATCATAAACCAGATGGATCAAGTGGATCAAAATTTAATTTAATTGTGAAAACATGATCCCAGAAAGTATCAAAAATAAAGCATGGGTGAACCCTTTTAAAACTTCAGAATAGGCAAGGACTTCCTAACCCTCAAGATAGAAAAGATAAGATTGATTAATTTAACAATATAAAATTAAAAAAAAATTGTTTCTATGTGTCCAAAAAGGGGGGGGGGGAACCCAGAAAACTTGCAAAAGACAAATGAGGGAAAAAATGTACCATATCACAAAGAAATAATTGCCTCAGTAAATAAAAAGCTTCTAGAAATCAAGGTGGAAAGACCAGGACCTAATAGAAAATGGGCAAAGGACATGAACAGGCAGTTCCCAGAAAAAAAAAAAAAAAAAAAGGCAAAAGTCTCTTAAACATATGAAAAGATACTCACCTGCACTCAGGAGAGAAATCTAATTTAAAATTGAACTGATATACTGCTGAAAAGTCCTAAGCCCGTCAGTTAAAAAAAAAAAATTAATATTATTATTTTTTGTCAGTTAGGTTTGCAAAAACAGGTATGCTTGTACACTGCTTGTGGAAATATAAATCAGTACAACCTCATGGAGGGAGATTTATAATAGCTGTCCAGATTACAAATGCAGTTATTCTTTGGCCCAGCAATCTCAACTGTAGAAATGTGTTCTTTGGATACACAGCCCACACGTGGAATGGCAGAGGCAGAATGCTATTTCTGCAGCCTTGTCTGTAATAGCAAAAGGGTGGAAACACCCCAAGTGTCCATCAATTGAAGACATGGTAAATAATGATGGTACATTTGCACAATGGAATACTCTGCAGCTGGATAAAGAATGAGGAAGCTCTGTGTACAGTGACTGGGAAAGAGCTTTGGGCTATACTGTTAAGTGGGAAAAAAAATGAGATGCAAAGCAATATCTATCAGTATATTTAGCATTCTATCTTTTAACAGCTTTATTGAGATGTAATTTACATACCACCAGGTTCACCCATTTAAAGAGTACAATTCAATGATTTTCAGTATATTTATAGAGTTGTGCAACCTTCACCATAATCTAATTTTAAGATGTTTTCATTATCCCAAAAAGAAGTCTTAGTGCTACACCTTTTGTATAAGAAAGGGGGAAACAAGAAAACACACATAAGTACAAATATACCCTCACAGACATGTCCACACACACACCATGCGTATTTGCATGTATTTGCATAAAGAAACTCTGGAAGGATACATGAGGTAGTAATACAAGTACCCATGGGAATTATAGAGTTTTATAGGGCCGCTATGAGTCAGAATCGACTTGATGGCAATGGGTTTTTTTCTTTTTTTTGGTTGTGTGGCTGGAGCTAAGCGTGCATGGGAAGGGCTGGTGGGAAATGAGCTAGACAGACCAGTTGGGGCCAAATTGTTTAAGGCCTTAAACACCAAGTTAAGGAGTTTATCCCATAGAATCCAGTGCTACCCAGCAGAATTTTCTGTGATGAGAGGAATAACCTGTATCTGTGTTGCCCAATATGGTAGCCACTAGCCACACGAGACTACTGAGCACTTGAGATGTGGCTGGTGCAACTGAAGAACTGAATTTTTTATTTTATTTCATTTTAATTAATTTATATTTAAAAAGCCACCTGTGGCAAGTGGCTACCACATTGGACAGTGCAGTGTAGACCCTGGGGAACCATGGGAGACTGTGGAGGTAGGGAGTGTCACAGCCTGAGTTTTGTGAAAGGTGGATTCCAGGGGAGCCAATGGAGGTTGGAGACAGTTGAGGGGGTAATGATGGCTATGGTGTTGTCATGCAGATAGAGGGGACCATGACCTGAAGCAGGGAACCAGGGCTGGGTAAGAAGGGGTGGGTTTGAGAGATTTTTAAGAAAGGAATGTGGATGAACTGACAGGAGGTGAGGGTGAAGGAAGAGTTGAAGGTGACTCTACAGTTCCAGCTTGAGTAGCTAGGGGTCCTGGGGCTAGGAGCAGTGACAGACAGGGACACTGATAAGCTCACATGGGCCTTCAGAGCAACAGAACATGGCCAAGGACATCTACATGTAGAATATAATCTGTGTAAACTCCTACGGGGAGAGAATACGATGCACATATATACTCACGTACCTGCAGGCATGATCTGGCCACTGCCACGTCTCCACACTCATCTTCTCCCACCTTCTCCAGGCTCACTCAGCTCCAGTCATGCTGGCCTCCTCTCTGTTCCTCCAACACACTAAGCTCCCTCCCACCACCGGGCCTTTGCACTTGCCATTCCCTCTGCCTAGAACACCCTCCCTCAGATCTTCACATGGCTGACTTCTTCTTTTTATTCAGTTCTCAGCTCAAATCTCCCATCCTTAGTCTTCTCTGACCACCGTTTCCAAAGTGACCCCTTTATCTCCTGTCTTATTTTTTTCATACTGCCTGTCTCTCACTGAAATTATCTTGCTCACTTATGTGTTCACTTGTTTATGATCTTTTTCCTGCTGTTAGATGGGGGCTGTGTCTTTTTGATTCACTCGTGTATGCTGACCACATATCACAGGGCCTGGCACGTAAAGAAGGTTCAAAAAATACTTGGTGATGAATGGATAAGGCAAGAGGAAGGATGGGTTAAGAGCGATTCCACCCCCAGTTCCCCTAAGAGAACTTTCCAGATACCACGGGAGATGTGCTGTGGCTGTCAGGGTGATCTGTACCTGTGCTGAGGACACAGGCTCCAGTTGGTGAAGACTCAGGGGACACGGTCCTGGTCTTCCTGGGCGTCTCTTGGCCAACAGCACCAACAACCTGCAAAATCAAGTCAGCACCATCCACCAAGGTGGCAGCTCCTTGGTTCTTACCACCAAAGAAAGAACCAAACTCCTGTCAGAATCCCCAAGGAGGCGAGATCTTCTGGTGGGAACATGGAAGTGAAAGAGCGAGCCCGTGATTTGGCAATAAATCAACCCAGGTTTGTTCCTGGCTCTGCCTCTGGCCAGTCATGTGACCCTGAACCTGAGGTTTCTTACCTGAAAACTGGTGGTCATAATACCTGTTTGGCAGGGTTGCTGTCAGTAGAGATAATGAATAGGAAAGCTCTGGGTCATAGTAAGGCTATAATAACTGTTATCTGTCAGAAGTTCCTGGAGCCCTGGAGGCATAGTGGTTAAGAGCTATGACAGCTAACCGAAAGGGTGGCAGTTTGAATCCACCAGCCGTTCCTTGGGGATTCTATGGGGCAGTTCTACTCTGTCCTACAGGGTTGTTATGAGTCAGAATTGACTTGATGGCAACGGGTTTGGTTTGGTTTATCAGGAAGTCCCGTGACTTCTGCAATCCTCTAACAAAAAATATACTAGGGAAAAAAAAAGTAGTAGAGAGCCCAGTGAATCAGGGGGTAATGAGTCACAGCCAAAGACCTTCATTGGACATTGATGATGATACTAAACCAGTTTCTATCTAGTTGACTCCAACTCACTGCAACCCTATGTATGTCAGAATAGAACTGTGCTCCATAGGGTTTTCTGTGGCTGATTTTTAAGAAGTAGATTGCCAGGCCTTCCTTCCAATGCATCTCTGGGTGGACTCGAACCTCCAACCTTTTGGTTAGCAGCTGAGCACATTAACTGTTCGCCACACCCAGGAACTCGAAGCCTATAGTAGATGCCCCATAAGTGTGGTGTTGGGCAGTGTCAGTCGTGGGATGAGAGAGGAGGGAGTTGGGTGCAGCCTGCAGCACCCAAGCAGCAGAATTGGGTGGGGCACTTGCATGGGGGCTGCAGGTAAGGGGATGTCACTGGCTCTGGCCACAGGGAGGATTGCTGACATTAGGAGGGGAAAATGCAAAGTTTGTAAACACTCTGATTTTGAATAAATGTGGGCAATAATGAGAAGATAGAGAATGAAAAGTTTTATATCGTGTCTTGTTTAATTTTTTTTCCTTTAATTCTGTTATATCCTTTCAAGGAAATAGATCAGAAGAGTATAAGTCACGACAGTCTGCCTCATGGCCTTTTCCTTGTCCTCTGCCTGATACGGGTGTCTTCCTGCTGACCGACTACAGGTACGCAGCCAGGCTCCTCTAGCGGAGAGCTGCCAGGGACCAAGGCTTATGTCCCTGCCGACTTGCACAACTCTCTCTGAGATATGGTTTCACACCTGGCAGTGGAGCCGTGGACATGGACACCCTGAGTGGCTTTAGGCTTCCACTGGATCCTTCACATTTGGCTGAGCTCCTCCTGGGGTCCTGTGCTGGTGGAAGGAGACAAGGGTGCAGGAGCCCCGCTGCTCCCCGCAAGGAGCTCACAGGTCTGTGTGAGAGAGAGCAACAGGGAGGGTGAGGAAGCGCCCTCCCTCACCCCAGAGCATCTAGAGAGGCTGCTGGGAAGGCAAGAGGGAGTTCAAGCCTGGGGAACATGTAGGAGTCACACAGGAGGAGTGTGTGTCTTATGGGTGTGCATTCATTGTGTGTAGTGTGTTTATAATGTGCATATAGTGTGTGTGTTTGTGTGTCTAGTGTGTGTCGTATGCAGTGTATAGTGTGTATGAAGCTCGTATAGCATGTGTGATGTGTGTAGTGTGTTTGGTAGTGTGTGTAATGTATGTAGTGTGTATATAGTGTGTATGTGCTTGTGTGGCATGTGTTTGTGTAATGTGTGTTTGGTGTGTATGTGTGTGCAGTGTGTGTGTACAGTGTATGTGTTTCTGTGGTGTGTGTTAGTGTAGTATGTGTACAGTGTGGTGTGTGTGTGCACTGTGTGTATGTACAGTATGTGTACAGCATGTGTATGTGCAGTGTGTATGTGGTATATATATGTGTGGCGTGTGTTTGTGTAGTGTTTGTGTGGTGTGCGTGTGCAGTGTGTGTACAGGATGTGTATGTGTTTGTGTGGTGTGTGTTTGTGTAGTGTGTGTGTGTGCAGTGTGTGTGTGGTATGTATGTGTGGGTGGTATGTTTGTGTGTGTGAATGGGAGTGGGAAGGAGGGCTTGCCAGCAGCAGGGATAGCAGGAGCAAAGGCAGTGAGGTGGGAAACAGCCTAGCACACAGAAGCGCCTAGAAGCACCTCGGCATCCTGGAGCGTGCAGTGTGAAGCAACTACAATTGGAGATGAGGTGGAATCAGTCCCTAGAGGCAGGAATACCACAGGCCTCAGAAGCCATGTGAAGATGTTTGGATTCTGTCCCGAGGGTGACAGGAGGCCATGGGTGGGCTTAAGCAGAGTGTGACATAAACAGAGTAACAGCATGTTTCTGGGGAGTGTCTGCAAGTCCATGCCCTCCTCTGCAACCAGTGCTGGTAGATGTGGAGGCCACTGCAAACCTGGAGTCCTATCTTCCAGGTTTCCCCACTTCCCCAGCCCTGGCTTCCACCTACGGCCTGATGTCACACAACCTGAAAAGTCTTGACGTTCAAGACTTCAGTTTCTGGGAAGCAAATCAGTGACCTATTTTTTATGCACCGAGTGAGAAATTTGATAAAACAAGTACCCCTGTAGTTTGTTCCAGGAAAGATGAGTCGGGCAGAACTAGGACAAGGAGGTGCGAGGGCCAGGGAGGCAGATTTCGAGTCAATATAACGGCAAACTTTCTCATGGTTAAAACTGCTCAAGGACAAAAATAGTTGCCTTCAGAGGCAGACAATGGAGCAGTCTACTCAGGCTGTCATGGATTGGGTTGAATCGTGTCCCCCCCAAAAATACGTGTATCAATTTGGCTAGGCCATGTGTCCCAGTATTGTGTGATTGTCCACCATTTTGTCATCCGTTGTGATTTTCCTATGTGTTGTAAATCCTGCCTCTATGATGTTAATGAAGGCGAATGAGTGGCAGTTGTGCTGATGAGGCAGGGTTCAATCTATGGGATTGGATTGTGTCTTGAGCTGGTTTCTTTTTGGATATAAAAGAGAGAAGCGAGCAGAGAGACAGGGGGACCTCATACCACCTAGAAAGCAGTGCCGAGAACAGAGCATGTCCTTTGGAGCCAGGACTCCTGCATGCAGAAGCTCCTAGTCCAGGGGAAGATTGATAAGAAGGACCTTCCTCCAGAGCCAACAGAGAGAAAGACTTCCCCTGGAGCTGACGCCCTGAATTTGGACTTTCAGCCTACTTTACTCTGAGGAAGTAAATATCTCTTTGCTGAAGACATCTACTTGTGGTATTTCTGTTATAGCAGCACTAGATGACTAGACAAGACACAGGCTTTCAAAGCAACCTGGGCCTGGTAGTTATCTGCCAAGACTAATACCATATGAGAAGAGTTTGATGGAGATCACAGGGTTCTACTAGGTAAAAATGTATCACTACTCCCACATCCTCTTCCTCACAACAGTGCCACTTCTTCAGACTGTGGTTATTGTATTCAGAATAGAGCCTCTCAAGGGTTGGCTAAGAGTAGATGAAGACCTGTACCACAAACCGACAGACAGGTGGTGGTACTAATCTCCCTCTTCCTGGAGTGTTGGGTGGAGGCTATGACTCAGGCAGTGCCTGGCACACACAGTGCCTGAACCCATTTATTAGACATAGTTTGTTGAGAATTGAGGTTGTTTTCATCTCTCTCTCTTTGCCTCCCACTGTATATATTATTATCCCCTTTGGGATTCAACTAGACCAAAAAAGAAGTTGATTGGGATATAAAAGGGCTCTGAAAAACGAGTTCTTTGTGGGGTAGAGGAACTGTTCATTTCGAAAATAACCCGAGAGCATGGAGAAACAGTTTCCATTTTTCAAAGATGAGCCAAAATCTAAATTACCCTCCAGAGTGTCCAAAGGACTTTGTGAGAGGCAGCCAATAAATTGAGGCACATTTGTAAGGCATCTCTTTTCTTTACCTCTGGTAATAAAATTAGCTGCTTTTCTTGGGCCAGTACTTCCTTCCTGAAAAATACCATGCAAAGATGGGACATGCGTTTTCCTCTGGCCACTCCCAGTCTCTGTCTGGTTCTTTACATCCCTTCTCTCTGCTCGTGTTCCTTCTTGCCCTGGTTATCTAGTGCTGTGTGACAGAAAATACCACAAGTGAATGGCTTCAACAAACAGAAATTTATTCTCTTACAGTCTAGGAGGCTACTAGTCCAAATTCAGGGAATCAGTTCCAGGGAAGACTTTCTCTTCTCTGGTTGGCTCTGGAGGAAGGTCCTTGTCATCAGTCTTCCTCAGTCAAGGGAGGAGCTTCTTAGTGCAGGGACGCCAGGTCTAAAGGACGCGCTATTCTCCTGGCTGTTGTTTCTTGGTGGTATGAGGTCCCCATGTCTCTCTGCTTGCTTCTCTCTTTTATATCTCAAAGGAAATTGGTTCAAGACACAATCCAATCTTGTAAATTGAGTCCTGCCCATTAACATAACTGCCGCTAATCCCATCTCATCAACATCATAGATAGGATTTACAACACATAGGAAAATCACATCAGATGACAAAATGGCGGACAGTCCCACAATACTGGGAATCATGGCCTAAGCAAGCTGACAGATATTTTGCGGGGACACAGTTCAAGCCATGACACCCCTACTCTCAGGTCCTACCCCTTCCTTGTCTTAAATTCCCTTTGACTGTTTGTGCCCACAGGGCAACTGGACCGTGGTGGGCAAAGTGCTGGGGTTGGAGTTAAAAACAAACATGTGTTTGGGTCCTGACTCTGATACTTGGTGACTGTGTGAACTTCAGCAAGTGACTGACCCCAACTGAGCCTCAGTTTCCTCATCTGCTAAATTGAGTTAGTAATCTCTGTGGTTTCTGTTATTTGCCTTGGAGTTGGCTCTGACTCTTGAGGACCCCACGTACAACAGAACAAAGTGGTGCCCAGTCCTGTGCCATCAATACAATTGGTGTCTCGAGTCCATTGTTGTGGCCACTGTATTTTGAGCATCTTCCAGCACTATTTCTGGAAAATGTTCTGTTGTGATCCAGGAGGTTTTCATTGGCTAATTTTCAGAAGTAGATAGCCAGTTCTTTCTTCCTAGTCTGTCTTAGTCTAGAAGTTCTGCTAACACCTGCCCACCATAGGTGATCCTGCTGGTATTTGAAATACTGGTGGTATAGCTTCCAGCATCACAGCAACACACAAGCCACTACGGTACAACAAACTGAGAGATGGGTGGCAGTAATCTCTCCCTCCCTGGAATGTTGTGCAGAGGTTATGAGGGAAAATGTGTGTGTGCTCCTCAGACTCAGACAATGCCTGGAACACAACAGCTACTCAAAAAAAACCAAGTTAGATTATAAAGACCCATCTCCTGATCAAGCCTTAGCGTTACGTGTGATACAACAGTTGGGGCTGTCTGCATAGTCCAGGTGCTCCCCTGCATTTCCCAGCCTCCTTTGCCCTTAACTCTGGGCCATATGACTAGTTCTGGCCAATGGACTGTGAGCAAAGGGCTGTGCATCAGTCATTTCTAGGCTGACACAGTTAAGAGCTGGTGTGCCTCCTCCATCTCGCCCCTCCTCTGCCACAGAGACCTGGGGGCCCATAAGCTAGCTGAGATGGCAGAACCAGGAAGTCCCTAAGTCATCAGATGCAGAAGAGACTTTGCATGAGAAAGAAAGAAACCTTTTTTTTTTTTTTAATACTAGGCCACTGAGATTTCAGAGGTTTGTCTGTTTCATTGATTGCTCTAATACACCAAGTAAATCAGGCAGCAAATATTTGTTGAGCAGTTACCATATATATGCCAAGCACTGTGCTTGGTGCCAAGGATACAGCAATGATCAAAGTCAATGTGCAGTGGAATTGCATACAATATGGGCAGAGGGGAGACAGTGTCCCAGGTTGCCACATGAAGCACAAACAAGGCAGAGCTAGATGTCCCTTGAAACTCCTACTCGTTGCAATACACATGCATGCCACTGGAAGCAGAACTGTGTGTGTGTGTTACTCTATGTCCAATAAATTTTGAGAACCACTGAATCAGACTAGAGGAAGAAACAAAAGGGAAGGTGCACGCAAGGATCAGGATTCCCTAGATGGTTCAAACAGTTAGTAGCTTAGCTACCAACTGAAAGAATGGTGATTTGAAACCACCCAGGGACACCTTGGAAGAAAGGCCTGGCAATCTACTTCCGAAAAACTCGCCATTGAAAACCCTATGTAGCATGGTTCTATTTTGACATACATGGGGTTGCCATGAATCAGGGTTGACTAGATGGCAACTGTTACTGGTACACAGGAATGTGCTTGTTCAAAGTCTTGGAGGTAACAGTTGCATCCCTAAAGGTAGGGAAGCCTGCAGGGCTGAGTTCATTGCTTATCACAGGAAGTTGACAGGCTCAGCTCACTACGATAGATGTTTATGTAGGTGGAGCTAGCCAAAAGTTGGCAATTAAATTACGAAAATGTAATTCCACGTGATCGTCCCTGCTGTCATGGGGATCACAGTGTTGGGATCACCTATCGGCAAGATGGGGGTTTATCTGGGAATTTTCTGTCCAGTCCTTATGGTATGGGATGGACCGGAATTCCTGGGTGTTGCAAATGGTAATGCACTCAGCTGTTAACTAAAACGTTGGTGGTTTGAGTTCAGCCAGAGTTGCCTCAAAACAAATGCCTGGTGATCTACTTATGAAAAATCGACAATTGAAAACAATTCTACGTGGACACACGTGGGGTCACCATGAATCAGGGTCGACTCCACCACAACTGTGGCGGTGGTGGATTCAGTGGATGATCCAATCTTCCTAACATTGCTCTCATCCATCCAATGACCATTTCTCTGAGAACCTACTGTGCGCAGGTCTGTCCTGGGTACTAAGGGAAGAAGAGAGGAAAGGCAGCATCTTTGAGGTGTAG
Source organism: Elephas maximus indicus (assembly GCF_024166365.1). Lineage (NCBI taxonomy): Eukaryota > Metazoa > Chordata > Mammalia > Proboscidea > Elephantidae > Elephas > Elephas maximus. Next base: position 35,705,361 of record NC_064838.1, read on the forward strand.
ATGCCCAAAGCCAAGTGCCCTGGACTCAGAGGCAGGGTTGGGCTCAGAGCTAATTGACAGCCTCTTATGTCCCATTTGTGAGCCTAAAAGCATAGAGCTGGCCCATGCAATTTTTATTCAATGTGCAGATTCCAACAACAAGCCCAGAAGCTTTGTGCCTGATGGGTGCTTGCTTCCTGGTTCCCAAAGAGCTTTTCCATGATGAAATCGCAGTGTCCATTTTACAAGTGGGAAGCCTAAACTTGGAGAAGTCACACAACCAGCTGGAGAAAAGGCCAAAACCAAATCCACATCTCTTACTTTCTAACCCAGGCTTCTTCCCAGTTTACCAAGAAGGAAACACAAAGCTTCAGATCCACCTGGACAGAGAACAGCACAAGCCCTGTTTGCCTGAAGGAGCAGCCAACCCTAAGTTTAGCAAACTGGAGCATCTCCATCGCATCAGGTTGCAAAGTGTTGAGGAGGCCACATTTTCCCCAAGCATCCTGGGGGCACCAGAACATAACGTTCTATTTGCGGCCCATATGCATTAATCATTTAGAGGCTGAGATCCAGTTTGGAGAGTGGCTTGGGGTCCACTCGTCCATCCTCACAAAGCACACCCCAGATCGATGTCGGCTTCGGAGCCAAAATTGGAAATGCAGCCCGTCGCATTGGGCAGGCCATTATCATGAGCAGCTGAAAGTGGAAGAATTCAGAGATTGCAGCTTCTGGCTGGAGGCCAGCCTTTCTTAGTAAAGTACCCTGTGCCTGCAAAGCACTCTTGAGCTGACCATGCGCCTTCACATCCCAGTACCTCCAAGAGGGCTGAGTGGCACTGGCCCCACCTTGCAGATGAGGATACTGAGATTCAGAGTGGACCAGTGACTCAGTCACACAGCTAATCAATGCAGCAGTCATGGCAAAATGGAGCTGAGCTCTCCACTCGCTGCTTTTCCCACTGTTTGATGCTAATGTTATCTTCAAGTTGGTCACAAAAGGGCTGAACTAAGGCCTTCCCTGTGCCTGTCCCCCTTTGACCTTCACCCATGGGTCGGTTACAGTACGGTGATGCTTCTTACATCAAGGGTGCGGCTTTTGGTGTATATAACGTGTATCTGGGGACCAGCCCATCCTCCATTCTTTGTGCTGCTGAGCGATGAGCTATCTGGGAAATGGACCCATTAGTGAATTGTGGTCCCTCATCCCACTCAGCGGAGTCCTGGTGGCGCAGTGGCTAAGAGCTCCACTGCTGACCAAAAGGTCAGCAGTTTGAATCCACCAGCTGCTCCTTGGAAACCCTATGGGGCAATTCTCCTCTGCCCTATAAGGTCACTATGAGTCAGAATCGACCCAACCACAATGATTTTGGGTTTTTTATCCTACTCTGCTCTTCTTAGGGCCAGGCTTTGGAGATAATCTTAGAAGAGAAGGAGACTAGAAAGGTGATTAGGGGCCAAATGTAGTTAGGGGGCAGGTGGTTGGGGAATGGGTGACTTAAGCGTGGGAGGAGGACATGGTTTTAGTGTGTCTTGGGAAGACTCCTCTGGCTGCCCTTCAGGGGCTGGATTGGGAGGGGCAAGACTGCAAGTGCCAGGAAAGGGGAGGGAGGAGCAAGAGGATGGGCAGTCAGCCAGGTGGGGTGGCCTGGTTGATGGAGGGTCAGAACAGGGAGCTTTCATCTCAGGAGGTAGGAAAGAGCTTGACTGGAGCTCGTGTCTAATGTCTGTAGGCTATGAGTGAGAAGAAAGAGCTGAACATTGTGCCAACCACAGTTTCAAGAAAAGAGAATTTGTAAAAAGGGAATTTATTGAGTCTAGGTATCTTACTGAGCACCTACTATGTGCCAGGTAAGAATTTAAAATCTAGGACTAGGAGACCCTTAGAGGGCAATAAGTTTCAACCCAACACCATAAGATAATGTGAAGCTCAGAGACTGACAGGGGTGGATTCAAACTCACACAACAAAGGGTCCACCCTCAGATCTCTGGACCCCAGCCCAAACCCCTTACCACCACCCTGAGGCTCCCATTCTCATCACATGTCTGGTAGGACCCAGAGACAGATTTCCCGAGGCATTTCCAGGTCTTGGACCCAACCCAGCCTGGCTCATTCTTAGCAGTGAAGCAAACACCCAGTGTTTACAGATGAGTTTAGCACCATCACTCTGCTTCCTGGGTGCAAGGTGGTTCTGCCTCGATATCTCAAAGGATCAACAACCTTTGTTAGGACACAGCCCCATTGAGTCTCCTGCACCAGCACCTCCTCGGGTCTGACCTCCTTGCTCTCTGTTCTCCATGTGCCCCTTGGAGCTGGGATGGCACTGGGTCTCCCCAGCTGGTTCCAATAACTTCCACTGACCTTTCTCTTGAGTCAGTGACTCAACAACAACAACAACAAGGGTTGGGCAATTTCACAACCTAACTAGGTGAGCTTAACCAAATTATCTCTTCTAGGTAATAGATTTCAGCACCTGTATTTAATAATGAGGTCATAATTTCTGAAGATCTAGCTGCTGGGATGAGGAGGGCTTCTAGGAAGGCAGTATAGCATGGTGTTTAAGGGCCAGGTACTGGAGTTTAACTCCCAGCTTTCTAGCCAGGTGCCCTCAGGAAGGGACTTCACTGCTCTGTGCCCCTGTTTCCTCATCCATAAGATAGGGGAGATAATACCAGCTAATCATATGGGCCCCAGAGCAAGACTGTACCAGGAAGGGTGTAGCCCGGAGCTGACACAGTATCAGGCTCACCAAATGTGACCGTTACCAAGAGACAGAAAGGGCCACATAAATCAGGGACTACATCAGCCTGAGACTAGAAGAACTAGATGGTGCCCGGCTACATCCGATGACTGCCCTGACAGGGAACACAACAGAGAAACCCTGATGGAGCAGGAGAGCAGTGGGATACAGACCTCAAATTCATGTAAAAAGACAGGACTTAATGGTCTGAATGAGACTGGAAGGACCCCGGAGGTCATGCTCCCCAGACCTTCTGTTAGCCCAAGCCTGGAACCATTCCCAAAGCCAACTCTTCAGACAGGGATTGGACTGGATTGTAACATAGAAAATGATACTGGTGAGGAGTGAGCTTCTTGGTTCAAGTAGACACATGAGTCTATGTGGCAGCGCCTGTCTGGAGGGGAGATGAGAAGGCAGAGGGGGATAGGAGCTGGCTGAATGGACACAGGGAATACAGGGTAGAGAGAAGAAGTGTGCTGTCTCATTAGGAGGAGAGCAACTAGGAGTGCATAGCAAGGTGTGTGTAAGATTTTGTATGAGGGACTGACTTGATTTATAAACTTTCACTTAAAGCACAATTAAAAAAAATATATACCCGTTACTAGAACACATCTGTGACCTTTGTTGGGGAATGCAGGCTGTGCGTTAAAATGTTGGTTTGTGGTACTGTCCTTCCATGATAAGGTGACAGGATAGGGAGCTGAAGATAAAGGAAGTGTCTGGAACGAGTGTCATGGGCATGGGCTTCCCTTGAGGGAGCAAGAAGGGATGAGAGAAGTCAGCAATATTCAGGCCCATGGACCACATGGCCAGGTCACATCTGGATGCCGGTGGAATTTCCTTGCTCTTATATAGGGTCGCTACTCGATGGCACTGGGTTTTTTTTGAGATCCAAGATGACAGGCGTGACTTGCCTCCTTGTAATAGCGTTTCCATTTAACCAGCTTTAGGGCTCCCAGTTCTGTGTTTGATTCAATCATTCGCTCACTCACTTAGTCAACAAACATGACTTGGGTGCCTCTGTGCTGCTGGGACAAATATGGTGACTTGCATGTGCAAGGCTCTGTGGTTGCAGAAGAATCATGACCTTCAACTTGTCACCTCCCTTCTCCAAACCATCAGCCGAAAGGGCAAATAACAATACACATTTCACAGGGCTGTTGTGAAGGCTCAGTGAGTGCCCAGCCCAGATCCCACACAACAGGCATTAGGAGAGCCTGCTATCTCCTGCACCATGTGCTTCATGGGTGTCATCTCACCAACCTCACCTGGCCCCTGTCACCCTCTCTATCCAGGAACAGTGACCTCTCCTCCCTTCTCAAGTGTCCTGCTCTCTCATGCCTCAGGTCTTTGCCATGCTGTCCTCTCTGCCAGGAACACTCTTCCACCTCCCGCAATCTCCCCTTCCACCTTCACATACCAAAACCCCAAACCAGTTGCTGTCGAGTCGATTCTAACTCATGGTGACCCCAAGTGTGTCAGAGTAGAACTGCGCTCCACAGAGTTTTTAATGACTGACTTTTCAGAAGTAGATTGCCAGGCCTTTCTTCCGAGGTACCTCTGGGTGTGTTTGAACTGTCAACCTTTAGGTTAGTAGTAGTTGAACCCTTAACTGTTTGCACCACCCAGACACTCCTCCTATATAAACACCACCTGGCTAATTTGTCCTTGAGGTCTCCAATATCACTTCTTCAGGGAAATCTTCCCTGATAACCTCCCCCTCTCCCACTGAATGAGAACCCCCTGCCCTGCATTCCCATAGCACAGGGCTTCTTAATAGTGGCATGGTTGCCATCTGGGGCTGGATAATTCTTTTTTGTGGGGACTGGCCTGTGCATTATAGGATGTTTAGAAACGCCCCTGATCTCTACCCACTATATTCCAGTAGGACTCCCCCCCACCCCCCCCCCCACCAAAAATGTCTCCAGATATTGTCAAATGCCTCCTGGGGAGCTCATTGCCGTTGAGTCAATTCCAACTCATAGCCACCGTATAGGACAGAGCAGAAGTAGAACCACCCCACAGGGCTTCCAAAGCTGTAACCTTTATGGAAGCAGATTGCCATGCCTTTCTCCCATGGAGCCACTGGTGGGTTCAAATTGCCAACCTTTCGTTTAGCGGCCTAGCTTGTAACCACTGTGCCATCAAGGCTTCTGATCCTCTAGAGAAGGGGCCCAAAATCACCCCCAGTTGAGAACCACCAGGTTAGCACCTTATTCCTCCATCATGAACATGCATTGTACAAATTACTAGTGTTATGGATTGAATTGTGTCCCCCAAAATGTGTGTTGGAATCCTAACCCCTATGCCTGTGGATATGATCCCATTTGGGAACAGGGTTTTCTTTGCTATGTTAATGAAGTCATACCTGTGTAGGGTGTGTCCTAAACATATCACCTCTGAGTTATATAAGGAGCAGATTAGACACAGAAGTAAGCGAGCACAAAGGGGGAGAGGATAGATGCCTCATGAAGACCACTGAGGAATTGAGGAACGCTGGGCTACAGAAGCTGAGACGAGGCTCTTCCCCCAGAACCAACAGAGAGACAGTCTTTCACTGGAGCTGGTGCCCTGAGTTCAGACTTCTAGCCTCCCGGACCCTGAGAAAATAAATGTCTGTTCTTTAAAGCCACCTACTTATGGTATTTCTGTTATAGCAACACTGGATAACTAAGACACCAAGTGTTCACTGTCTGTCTTACTTGTGAGGCTGTAAGCTCCACAAGGGTTCGATCTGAGGCTGCCTCATCCACCAATGAACTCTCAGCACTGAATATACTTCCAGGCACAAAGAAGGCACTCAAGAAACAATTGTTGGATGAATGAATGAATGAATGAAGTGATTTTCCCAAGTCACACTGCTAGCAAAGGGCCCACCAGGTCTTTGAGCCTGATCTCTGCCTGCAGAGCCTCTACTGTTTCTACCACAGCATATGGAGCTTTTTATCCTACACCTGACGAGACTCTCTAGACCTTAGTAATGGTAACAACTGGTACCTGTTGAGAGGCCACTATAGGCCAGGCTCTGGGCTGGGCACTTTTCATAGCTAATCTGACTAAAGCCTCAGCACGGCTCTACACAGTAGGTGCCATTATAATCTCCACTTACGGATGAGGAAACTGAGTTATGGGGAGGTTAAGTAGTTTTACCTAGTCGTGCAGCTAGGAAGAGGCACTGGCAGAGCTGTCTTGCATCAGGCCAGACGAGGCCTACTGAGATCGGTCAGCCCCCATCTAATGCAACTCATAGCGCAGGCAAAGGGAGCTAAGTGTGCTCATCAAAATTGCAGAAGATACTGTGGTAGGAGTAGTTGCTAACACTCTGGAGAAAAGAGAGAATCCCTGGAGTCCCCTGACCAATGGAAAAACATGAGTCTGCAAAGAAAGAAAGAAAGAAATTGTACAAAATTCTTAGAGATGGAAAAGCAATGCCCATGTGGGAATGAGCCCACGCACAGAAGAAAAAGACCAGAGGGTCACAGATGCTCACAAGCTGAGTTGACAATATGATGCTGTTGCTAACACTAATTGGCTCTCTCTCCTTCATTGAAGCCCCAGGCAACTCCAGATTTTACTTCCCCACAAAACCATGCAAAGCTCGCCCCTGCTTTACAAGCCTCGGAGTGATTCTGGTGGTCTGGGATGCGGACTGGGAATCTGGGTGGCTCTGGATTCCAAAGCCCACACTGTGAGGAATCAGGGTTACAAGGCCCATAGGATGGAGCATTTTAAATCAAAACAGTGTTTCCCTCTGCCTTCAGACCAAGTCCAAAGTTACTCCTCCCAACAAGCCCACCCTCCCCAACCTCTACGAGCGTAACTCCTCAAACTCCAATATAGACACACTTGTTGTTGTTGTTGTTGTTAGGTACCATTGAGTTGGTTCTGACTCATAGTGACCCTATGCATCACAGAACGAAACACTGCCTGGTCCTCTGCCATGCTCACAATTGTTACGCTTGAGCCCATCGTTGCAGCCACTGTGTCAATCCACCTCGTTGAGGGTCTTCCTCCTTTCCGCTGACCCTGTACTCTGCCAACCATGATGTCCTTCTTCAGGGACTGATCCCTCCTGACAACATGTCCAAAGTATGTAAGATGCAGTCTCGCCATCTTTGCTTCTCAGGAGCATTCTAGTTGTACTTCTTCCGAGACAGATTTGTTGGTTCCTTTGGCAGTCCATGGTATATTCAATATTCTTCGCCAGCACCGCAACTCAAAGGCGTCAATTCAATTCTTCTGTCTTCCTTATTCATTGTCCAGCTTTGACATGCATGTGATGCCGTTGAAAATACATGGCTTGGGTCAGGCGCACCTTAGTCTTCAAGCTGACATCTTTGCTCTTCAACACTTTAAGGAGGTCCTTTGTGGCAGATGTGCCCAGTGCAACGCATCTTTTGATTTGACTGCTGCTTCTTTTTCTGTGTGTGTTGATTTTGGATCCAAGTAAAACGAAACCCTTGACAACTTCAGTCTTTTCTGTGTTCATCATGATGTTTCTTATTGGTCCAGTTGTGAGGATTCTTGTTTACTTTATGTTGACGTGTAATCCATACTGAAGGCTGTGGTCTTTGATCTTCATCAGTAAGTGCTTCAAGTCCTCTTCACTTTCAGCAAGCAAGGTTGTGTCGTCTGCATGTCACAGGTTGTTAATGAGCCTTCCTCCAATCTTGATGCCCCGTTCTTCTTCATATAGTCCAGCTTCTTGGATTATTTGCTCAGCATACAGACTGAGTAGGTATGGCAAAAGGATAGAATCCTGATTCACACCCTTCCTGGTTTTAAACCACGCAACAACTGCTTTTTGATCTATGTATAAGTTTCTCATGAGCACAATTAAATGTTCTGGAATTCCCATTGTTCACAATGTTATCCATAATTTGTTATGATCTACACAGTCGAATGCCTTTGCATAATCAATAAAACACAGGTAAACATCCTTCTGGTAGGATCCATCTGACATCAGCAATGATATTCCTGGTTCCATGTCCTCTTCTGAACACGGCCTGAATTTCTGGCAGTTCCCTGTTGATATACTGCTGCAGCGGCTTTTGAATGATCTTCAGCAAAATTTTGTTTGTGTGTGATATTAATGATACTGTTCAACAATTTCTGCATTTGGTTGGATCACCTTTCTTGGGAATAGGCATACATACGGATCTCTTCCAGTCGGTTGGCCAGGTAGCTGTCTTCCAAATTTCTTGGCATAGATGAGTGAGCACTTTGAGCCCTGCATCCATTTGATGAAACATCTCAATTGATATCCTGTCAATTCCTGGAACCTTGTTTTTCGCCATTGCCTTCAGTGCAGCTTGGACTTCTTTCAAGTACCATCGGTTCCTGATCATATGTTACCTCTTGAAATGGTTGAATGTCAACCAATTCTTTTTGGTATAGTCACTCTGTGTATTCCTTCCATCTTCTTTTGATTCTTCCTGTGTCGTTTAATATTTTCCCTATAGAATCCTTCACTATTGCAACTCGAGGCTTGAATTTTTTCTTCAGTTCTTTCATCTTGAGAAGCACCAAGTATGTTCTTCCCTTTTGGTTTTCCATCTCCTGCTCTTTGCGCATGTCACTGTAATACTTTACTATGTCTTCTTGAGCCACGCTTTGAAATCTTCTGTTCAGTTCTTTTACTTCATCATTTCTTCCTTTTGCTTCATCACTTCTTTTCAAGGGCAAGTTTCAGAGCGTCCTCTGATATCTGTCTTTTTTTCCTGTCTTTTCAATGACCTCTTGCTTTCTTCATGTATGATGTCCTTGATATCATTCCACAACTCGTCTGATCTTCGGTCATTAGTGTTTAACGCATCAAATCTATTCTTGAGGTGGTCTCTAAATTCAGGTGGGATATACTCAAGGTCATACTTTGGCTTTTGTGGACTTGTTCTAAGTTTCTTCGTTTTCAGCTTGAACTTGCATATGAGCAATTGATGGTCTGTTCCACAGTCGGCCCCTGGCCTTGTTCTGACTGATGATATTGAGCTTTTCCATCATCTCTTTCCACAGTTGTAGTCGATTTGATTCCTGCATATTCTATCTGGTGAGGTCCATGTGTATAGTCACCATTTATGTTGGTGAAAAAAGGTATTTGCAATGAAAAAGTCGTTGGTCTTGCAAAATTCAATCGTTGATCTCTAGCATTTTTACTATCACCAAGGCCATATTTTCCAACTACTGATCCTTCTTCTTTGTTTCCAACTTTTGCATTCCAATCCCCAGTAATTATCAATCCATCCTAATTGCATGTTTAATCAATTTCAGACTGCAGAAGCTGGTAAAAATCTTCAAGTTCTTCATCTTTGGCCTTAGTGGTTGGTGTGTAAATTTGAATAATAGTCGTATTAACTGGTCTTCCTTGTAGGTGTATGGTTATTGTCTTATCACTGACAGCATTGTACTTCGGGATAGATCTTGAAATGTTCTTTTTGACAATGAATGCAACACTATTCCTCTTCAAGTTGTTGTTCCCGGCATAGTATACCATATGATTGTCCGATTCAAAATGGCCGATACCAGTCCATTTTAGCTCACTAATGCCTAGGATATCAATGTTTATGTGTTCCATTTCATTTTTGACAACTTTCAATTTTCCTAGACTCTACTTTGTACATTCCATGTTCTGATTATTAATGGATGTTTGCAGCTGCTTCTTCTCATTTTGACTCATGTCATATCAGCAAATGAAGGTCCTGAAAGCTGGACTCCATCCACATCATTAAGGTCAACTCTACTTTGAGGAGGCAGCTGTTTCCCAGTTGTATTTTGAGTGTCTTCTAACCTGGGGGACTCAACTTCCAGCGCTATATCAGACAGTGTTCTGCTGCTATTCATAAGGTTTTCATTAGCTAATTCCTTTCACAAGTAGACTTCCAGGTCCTTCTTCCTAGTACGTCTTAGTCTGGAAGCTCAGCTGAAACCTGTCTGCTATGGGTGACCCTGCTGGTATCTGAATACCAGTGGCGTAGCTTCCAGCATTACAGCAACACATAAGCCCCCACAATATGACAATCTGACAGACATGTCAGGGAGACACCTTTGGTATAGCTAGAATAGTCTCCTGCATGTTTCTCAAACTTGCTATGTCAGATTGTATTTTCCAAAAAGAAACACAGCATTATCTTCCACCTCACATGTTCTTCTTATGATAGGACAACACTCCTCCCATTGAGAAGTGGGGTTTATGTCCCCTTTCCTTCCAACTAAGTGTTCAACCAACAGAATTCAGCAGAAATGACGCTACGTGACTTCCGAGGCTAGGTCACAAAGGTGATCCAACTTCTGCCTGGTTCTCTTTTCATCTTTGCCTTTGAATGTAAGCTGTCCTGAGCCACCACTAAACTGTCTGACTGCTCTAAGGCCATCATGCTTTGCGGAAGCCCAAACTAGTCTGTGTAGAGAGGCCGCATGGTGAGGACCTGAGACCACATGAAGAGAGGCAGCCCCCAGTTGCTCCAACACCCACTGTCCCAGCTATAGCTACTGACTGACTGCAACCACATGAACCATCTAGCTGAGCCCTTCCTGATTTCCTGATCTGCAGAAACCATGAGAGAGAATAAATTAATAGTTGTTCTTTTAAGCCACTAAATTTTTGGGGTGACTTAGGATGCAGGGATAGATAACTGGATCACTTTTCACCTCCACACCACTTTCCACTCAGTTCCTCCTGCCTGCTTTTCTTTTTCCTTTTGGTAACCTCCTCTTCTCTAGATTCAGCAGACTTTCCTTGAAGTGCAGCTCAAGCTCCTCCTCCTCCATGCAGATCTCCATGACTGCTCCAGCTCTTGGCCTCACTCCTCACATTAACTCCTGTGGCGCTTATCATGCCTACTGCTCATCTGACCCTTGGCAAGTGGGTGTTCCTTTTATGATCACTGTCTTTTTATGTTCTTTTTCCAGCCCACCTTCAGAGGCTATGCCTTTTCTTGCCATCCCTAGAGTCTGATGCTGACTGAGTTCAATAACCCAATGCTGCTGGTGGGTGCTAAAGAGACTATGTGCCACACACAGCCTTGCATGAGAGTTCCTACATGTCTTTGGTGGGACTGTGCTCTAAAGTCATGCAGTAAGCAGAGAGAAAGCAGAGAAGACCCTGAGGATGACTAGAGGAAAGACTATCAAGTCCTCCAAAGAAAGAGAAATGGAGCGAAGGTCTTTTGTCCCAGAGAAAAAGAATACGAAATACCCAGAGGAGTTTCAGTTTGTGGGGGGCTGGGCTGTGAATGTCAAGGCCTTAAAGACAAATCATGCTATAGGTCTGAGTTACTTAAACTTGCCTGCACAAAAGAGTCATTTGCAGTGCTTAATAAAATATAATTTCCTGGTCCTTCTTCCAGACCTATGATGGAGCCCATAGCTCTAGATTTTTAAGAAGAAGCACCTCAGATGATTCTTTTTTTTCCTCTAAATTTTATTTATTTTGTTGTTGTTGCTGATAATATACATAGGTAAACATATACCAACTCAACAGTTCCTACATGTACAATTTAGTGACATTGATTACAGTCTTTGAGTTGTGCAACCATTCTCACTCTTGTTTTCTGAGTTGTTCCTCCCTCATTAACATAAACTATATGCTCCCTGACCTTTGATCCCCTATAGATCTCAGATGATTCTTACGATAAGGAAAGTTTGGGGAATATTGTCCCATGTTGAAAAGGCAAAGCACAGAAGCTACAGTCAGTGGTGCCAAACATACATTCATTCATTCATCACCATTTTATAAGCACCTACTATGTGTCAGGAGGCAGTGGTGACTCAGTGGTAGAATTCTCACCTTCCTTGTGGGAGACCCAGGTTTGATTCCTGGCTGGTGTATTTCAAGCATAGCCACCATCCGTCTGTCAGTGGAGGCGTGTGTGTTGCTATGATGCTGAACAGGTTTCAGTGGAGCTTCCAGACTAAGACAGGCTAGGAAGAAAGGCCTGGCAATCTGCCAGTGAAACCCTATGGGTCACATAGGTCCAGTCTGTGACTGACCATGGGAATGGTGCAGGACTGAGCAGCATTTCATTCCAGTGTGCATGGAGTCGCCATGAGTTGGACAGCCCCTAACAATGACAGTGCTACGTGTCAGGTCCTGTGTTAGGCGCAGCAGAATGAATAGCAAGTAAGACAGTTTTTGCCTTCCTAGAGTCTACAGTTTAGTGGACAAGAAAGACTTTCATGACTTAATGACACAGACAATTAATCAATAAGTGCTAAGGAGTCAAGGTTACATATAATCAGGAAGCCTAAACAAGACTGATTTTTGTCTTTTTTCTTTTTGGCCACACAGCATCTGTATCGCTTTCCCCCAGCACATGACCGAGGCTTAGCCAATTGCATGCTTCCACCTGGGAGTTTTTGTATCTGGAATGAGTGATACAAAGGAGCAGGGACAGTGGGCAATTCTTCCTGAAGGAAGAAAACGAAACACAACGAATTCTAGCGACCAAGGCTTCCTGTGGCGCTTGCATCCGATATTCACTATCTATTTCTGCATAACAAATTATTCCAAAACTGAGTGGCTTAAAAGAACAATTCTTTTTTTTTTAAATTGTGCTTTAAGTGAAAGTTTACAAATCGTCAGTCTCTCATACAAAAACTTATATATACCTTGCTATGTGCTCTTGTTGCTCTCCCCCTAATGAGACAGCACACTCCTTCTCTCCACCCTGTATTCCCTGTGCCCATTCAGCCAGCTCCTGTCCCCCTCTGCCTTCTCATCTCACCTCCAAACAGGAGCTGCCCACATAGTCTCATGTGTTTACTTGAGCCAAGAAACTCACTCCTCACCAGTATCATTTTCTGTCTAAAAAAACAATTCTTGATGCTGTCACAATTTCTGTGGGTCATGAATCCGGGCACTGCTTAGCTGGGTCCTCTGGCTCAGGGTCTTAATCACCTGATGCAATCAAGGGGTCAGCCTGGACTACAGTCTCATCTGAAGCCTTGACCAGGGAAGGGTATGTGGTTGCTGACAGGATTTGGTTCCCCATGGGGTGTTGGACTGAGGGCATTAGTTCCTCACTGGCTGTTAGCTGGAGGCTGCCATCTGTTCCTTGCCACATGGGCCTCTTCATTGGGTAGCTCACAGCAAGACTCATAGTGATCCTATGTACAACACAACAAAACACTGCCCAGTCCTGTGCCATCCTCACAATTGTTGCTATGCTTGAGCCCATCTTTGCAGCCACTGTGTCAGTTCGTTTCTTTGAGGGTTTTCCTCTCTTGTGTTGACCTTCTACTTTACCAAGCATGATGTCCTTCTCCAGGGATTGGTCCCTCCTGATCACATATCCAATGAACATGAGATGAAATCTCACCATCCTCACTTCCAGGGGGCATTCTGGCTGTACTTTTTCCAAGATGGATTTATTCGTTCTTCTGGCAGCCCATGGCAGTTCGAATCCACCGGGCGCTCCTTGGAAACCCTATGGCGCAGCTCTACTCTGTCCTATAGGGTCACTATGAGTCGAAATTGACTTGTCAGCAATGAGTTTGTTTGTTTGTTTGTTTTTAACACCTGTGGATGCAATCCTGTTGGGAAATAGGGTTTTCTTTGTTATGTTGATTAGTTCATCATATTTGAGTAGGGTAGGTTCTAAATCTAATCACTTCTGAGTTTAAAAATCAGATTGAACACAGAGATATGCACACATGGGGGAAGACGGAGGCCATATGAGGGTTGTCTACAAGCTAAGGAACCAAGGAATGCCCTGAACTACCTACACAGAAGGAATTGACACGGCTGAGACCCTGATTTGGACTTTTAGCCTCCAGAACTGTAAGAAAATAAATTTATGTTCTTTAACGCCGCCCACTTGTGGTATTTCTGTTACAGCAGCATTAGGAAACTAAGACATCTTGATTTATATTTTGGTTTGCAAAGAAGAGAAGCTGATTTCTATGTCCATGGTGGATTGAACAAGAAGTACAGACTCAGTTTAAACAGGGGCTGTCTCATCTGGACATGATCATAGGCAATAACAAAAGGTACCAAAGGGAAAGAACAAGGTTAGGACATGCGGTGTTGTTGTTGTTAGGTGCTGTCAGGTTGGTTCCCACTCATCTAGTGACCCTGTATACAACAGAATGAAACACTGCCTGGTCCTGCACCATCCTCACAATTGTTGCTACGCTTGAGCCCATCATTGCAGCCATTGTGTCAATCCATTTCATTGAGGGTCTTCCTCTCTTTCGTTGACCCTCTACTTTACCAAGCATGATGTCCTTCTCCAGGGACCGCTCACTCCTGATAACATGTCCAAAGCACATGAGATGAAGTCTTGCCAACCTTGCTTTTAAGGAGCAATCTGGCTGTACTTCTAAGACAGATTTGTTTGTTCTTCTGGCAGTCCATGGCATAGTCAATATTCTTTGCCAACACTATAACTCAACTGCATCAATTCTTCTTCTGTCTTCCTTATTTGTTGCCTAGCTTTTGCATGCATATGAGGTGATTGAAAATACCATGGCTTGGATCAGGCCCACCTTAGTCCTCAAAGTGACATCTTTATTTTCACACTTCAAAGAGGTCTTTTGCAGCAGATTTGCCCAATGTAGTATGTTATTTGATTTCTTGACTGCTGCTTTCCGTGGACGTTGGTTGTGGATCCAAGCAAAATGAAACCCTTGACAACCTCAATATTTTCTCCATTTATTATGATGTTGCTTTTTGGTCCAGTTGTGAGAATTTTTATTTCCTTTACGTTGAGGTATAATCCATCCTAAAGGCTGTAGCCTTTGATCTTCATCCATAAGTGCTTCAAGTCCTCTTTGCTTTCCGCAAGTGAAGTTATGTTATCTGCATATCACAGGTTGTTAATGAATCTTCCTCCAATCCTGATGCCACATTCTTCTTCATACAGCCCAGCTTCTCGGATTATTTGCTCAGCATACAAATTGAATAAGGATGGTGAAAGTAAACAACACTGACGCACAGCTTTCCCAATTTTAAACCATGCAGTATCCCCTTGTTCTGTTCGAACCACTGCCTCCTTCTTGATCTATGTACAGGTTCCTCATGAGCACAATCAAGTGTCCTGGAATTCCCATTTTTCCCAATGTTATCCATAATTTGTTATGATCCACACAATCGAATGCCTTCGCATAGTCCATAAAACGCAGGCAACATCTTCCTGGTATTCTCTGTTTTCAGCCAAGATCCATCTGACATCCCCAATGATATCCCTCATTCCACATCCTCTTCTGAATCCAGCTTCAGTTTCTGGCAGTCCCCAGTCGATGTACTGCTGCAACCACTGTGTTTTTTTTTTTTTTTTTTAAGGACATGTACAATAGTGGATATCAAGATATATTATAATCTTACAGTTATTAAGACAGTGTGGTATTAAAACAAGACTAGACAATTAAACCAGCGGAACGGAATAAAGAGTCCAGAAACAGACCCATATATATGAACACTTGCTTTTAGGCAAAGTTGTTTGCAAAGCAGTGAAAAAAGAATGATCTTTTCAATAAATACAGCTGGATCAACTGGGAATCATCTGGGGAAAAAATGAGCCCAAACCCTTACCTCATACCATATGCAAAAATCCACTCCAGGTGGAATTTAGATTTAAATACGAAAAATAAAACAAAGCAGTGGCATTCCAAATAGACAACAACTAGAAACAAACTAAACGCCTATGAACAGCTGTTGTTGTTAGGTGCCATCGAGTCTATTTCGACTCATAGCAACCCCATGGGACAGAGTGGAACTGCCCCATAGAGTTTCCTAGGCTGTAATCTTTACAGACACAGATCATCATGTCTTTCTCCCTTAGAGCCGCTGGGTGGGTGCAAACCACTAAAATTTCAACCTATTAACAGTAGAACAAATAAATTGTGGTGTATTCGTGCAACAATGACCAGGAATAAATTACTTCTACATGCAATAATATGGATGAATCTCATAATCATAATGATGAGTGAAAGAAGTTAGACACAAAAGGATTATACTGTATGATTCTATTTATATGAAGTGCAAACAGGCCAACCTAATTGATAATGCTAGAGGTTAGGGTGTTGGTTATCTTTGGGGAAGAAGGTAAGGGTAGTGAATAGCAGGAGCACAAGGGAGCCATTGTGGGGTGCTGATAAAACTCCATTTATTACTCAAAGTGGTGATCGAAAAAGTGTGTTCACAGTGATGATTCATCAAGAAGTACACTTAGGATTTATGCACTTTCCTGCATGGATATTGCAATAAAAGTATTTATTTTATAAAGTAACAGATGAAAACACATTTGCAACAAATACAACAAAGGGTAATAGCCTTAAATATAAAGAGCAGATTGTCTGAGCCTGGGTTCTCTAGAGAAGCAAAACCAATGAAGCATATATATATAGGGGGAGGAAGGAGAGAGATTTATCTCAAGGAAATGGCTCATGCAGTTATAGAGGCTGGCAAGTCCCAAGTCTGTGAAAGAGGCACCAGGCTGGAGGTTTCTCCTGACTTAGGTAGCTGCAGGCGCCGATAAACCTAAGATCGGCAGGTCAGAAGGCAGGCGGCTGGCTCACAGGCTGGAGAGGCTGACAAATCCAAGACTGGCAAGCAATACAGCAGGCAGCTGGCTCAAGTCCCAAGAACCAGAGGTCAGATGATGACAAGCCGGATCCAGGATCTAGAGCAAGCAAGCAAGCTTTGTCAGAACGTCCATATATATATTGGATGCAGGCCACGGCCCCAAGGAAATTCCCCTTACAACTAATTGGCTGATCACATCATGGAGGGCGACTACATTATTACATAACTGCCAAATTACTTCATTACATAACTGCCAAACCACTGAGAATCATGGCCCAGCCAAGTTGGTACACAATCTTAAATATCACACAGATAAAAATCAATAAGAAAACACAAAGACTTCGACATTAGAAAAGTGAGCAAAGGAGAGGTGAACAACTGATAAAAGAGGCATTACAAATGGCTTGCATATACTTGGAAAAATCATTAACCTCAGTAGTAACAAGTACAAATTAAAGCAATGAGATATTGGTTTTACCAAGCAGATTGAAGGAAATTAAAAACAGGCAGGGACTTCTGCTTTCAGCCATGATGGAGTAACAGGAACCAGATTTTCACACACACACACACACGCGCCACCTTAAATATTAAAAAAAAAAAAATGAAATAATGTTTTTTAGTTATTGGACAGTAGGAACACAATACCGTGATATTTCAGAGAAAGAAAACCAATGAGGGAGCTCCAGGCAGTAGTTCGGTGGCAGAATTTTTGCCTTCCATTAAGGAGACCTGGTTTCGATTCCTGGCCAACGCACCTCCATCCGTCAGTGGAGGCTTGCATGTTGCTATGAGGCTAAGCAGGTTTTAGTAGAGCTTCTAAACTAAGACAGATGAAGAAGAAAGGCCTGGCAATCTATTTCAAAAAATCAACCACTGAAAACCCTGTGGATCACAATAGTCTGACCTGCAAGCAATCATGTGGTTGTCACGAGTCAGGAGGTGACTAACAACAGCAACAACAACATGATGCCCCAGCTTACTTTCTGGTGAGAATGTCCAGGCTACAGAGCAGAGAGAGGGAGCCTAAACAGAGACTGCTGGTCTCCTTGAGCTGAGGATCAGAATTGAGGATTCATAGGAGTCAAGGAGTGTAGAACTTACAGGGCAGAGTACCTTGGCGTAGAGTGCTACACAGAGAGGGCTCTAGAGGCCCACAGAAGAACATTAGCCTCAAATCGTTAGCTGAGTACTTATCAGCCCATGCATGCCAGGAAACTCCCCCAAGGTTTGGGAAAGAACCACTGGGAAGGACCAGAAAGAACAAATGGACTTGTAATGGTTTATATTCACGCGAGCCAGAGTGGGCAGACCCTCTAACGCAGAGAGCAGAAGCATTGTACTCAGAAAGGGCATTGCCTCTGTTGTTGTTACAGCTGCCATTGAGTTGACGCCAACTCATGGCAACCCCATGTACAACAGAACAAAATGGTGCCCGATCCTGTGCCATCTTCCCAGTCATTGGTATGTTCCAGTCCATTGTTGTGGCTACTGTGTATTGTGAGTGCTTTCCAACCTAGGGGTCTCAGCTTCCAGCACTGTATCAGGCAGTGTTCTGTTATGGTCCATAATGTTTTCATTGGCTGATTTTTGGAAGCGGATCACTAGGGTTTTCTTCCCAGTCTGTGTTAGTCTGGAAGCTCTGCTGAAACTTGTCTAGTACGAGTGAGCCCGCTGGTATTTGAAATAACAATTGGCAGAGCTTCCAGCATCACAGCAACATGCAAGTCTCCACGGTATGACAAAATGACAGACGGGTGATGGATTGCCTCAGTAGTGGGGCCAAATTAAGCCTAGACAAATTTGTTCTGTTCCCATATAACAAAGCTTAAAAGCAAACCTCAAAAGTGTCAAATTCTTTCCTAGTAACTTACCTGCATCTCAGAATAAAGTTCGAAAGTATTGAAAGACAATTGAAGCAATCCATCGCCTAATGTAAAATTCAAAATTAGCATTTTTTAAAATTAAAAAACACAACAAAACACCATCTTATGCATTTGCTCATAACTCACAAACAATAATAAAATAATAGTTTAATATGTATTAAATGCCAACTCTCTGCCAGATATTTTAATGACATTCACATAGATTATACTGATGTATCCCAAAATATGATAAACCTATCGGTGATAGCATGTTTTACTACTTGAATAACTACATTATATAATCAATTATTTATGCATTACCTTCTATTTGCGATAAATTGTATTGTCTTTCCACTTAGGGTAGCATTGTAAAGTCTCTTTAAACATAAATATAAATCAGCTAATATAAAGAAAAAATAAATCAAAACCACAATGAGACACCAATCTACATCAACTAGAATGACTGTAAAAACAAAGCACACATAATAAGCGTTCGTGAGGGTGTGGGGAAATTGAATCCCTCATCCACTGTGGGTGGGAACATAAAATGGTGCAGTCACAGTGGACACAGTCTTGCAGATGGGGGTAGAAGGGACAATGGTTTTACTTGGGAGGGTGTCTTAGTAGACAAAGATGGAGTAATCCCTTCAAATGGGAGTAAGAAGGTTGGTTCTGTTGGCAGGAACGATTCAACGGAATTTAAGGGCTTAGTGTCCCCAGCTTCCTGATTATCTGCCCATTTGTCCTTGCCTTAGTCATCTAGTGCTTCCATAACAGAAATACCACAAGTGGATGGCTTTAACAAAGAGAAATTTGTTCTCTCATAGTCTAGTAGGTTACAAGTCCAAATTTAGGGCATCGGCTCCAGGGGAGGGCCTTCTCTCTGTGTTGGCTCTGGAGGAACGTCTTTGTCCTCAATCTTCCTGTGGTTGAGGAGCTTCGCAGACACAGGGACACTGTGTCCAAAGGACGCACTCTGCTCCTGGTGCTGCTTTCTTGGTGGTATTAGGTCCCCAACTCTCTGCTTGCTTCCCTTCTCTTTTATCTCTTAAGAGATAAAAGGTGGTGCAGGCCACGCCCCAGGGAAACTCCCTTTACACTGGATTAGGGAGGTGATCTGAGTAAGGGTAGTGTTACAATCCTACCCTAATCCTCTCAACATAAAATTACGATCACAAAATGGAGGACAATTACACAATACTGAGAATCATGGCCTAAACAAGTTGATACACACATTTTGGGGGGGACATAATTCAATCCATGAGAGTCCCCATCCAAGTTTCAGGGTCCTATTTCTTTCCAATCAATGCCCTCCTTTAACTTCAGATGCCATTTAGTTTGGGAATTCAGTTAGCATTCTAATTCAGCCCCTCTTACAATAAACTCTGGTTTTGGTTTTCGGCAGTATCAGCTTTGTTACTACAAGAAATAAGACTTTCTTTCAGGGCACAAGTGGAAACATTCAGGTCTTTTATGCAGCATTTGAGCTGTGACTCTGAAGCCCTGAGCTCATCCCTTTCTTTCACCGCTTTGTCTGACGAAAGCAGGACCAACCAATGAGCTTCCTCATACTTCTCATTCTGACAAAATTGTAGAAAACTATCTAATGTCCAATCACCCAGAGCCTTGTCTCTCACAAATAATTGATCCCTTGGTGGTGATATTGTGCATGGAGGCAGAGTCATCAGTGCCTTTAAGACCGGCCAAACTTGAGAACCAATTCAGAAAACTCATCCTTACAATTTTGTTCCTCTGGAATCTCTAGCACCAGATGTCATAAGCTGGGTTCTCTAGAGGAGCAAAACGAGTGAAACAAATCTATATATAAATACATAGAGATTAAATTCAAGGAAATGGCTCATGCAGTTTTGGAGGCTGGCAAGTCCCAGATCTGTGGGTCAGGTGTCACACTAGTGACTTCTCCTGATTCACGTGACTGCAGGGGCTGACGAACCCAAAATCGGCAGGTCAAATGACAGGCCGCTGGTTCCCATCCCAAGAGCTGGAGGTCAGGTAATAATGAGTCAGATGCAGGATCCACATCTAAAATGAGTCTTGCTGGAACACCCATTTATATACTGGAAGCATATCACACTCCCAAAGAAACTCTCCTTTCAACTGATTGGCTGCTTGTAGCACATCTCATCATGGACATGATTACATTATATCAGATCTTATCATGAAGGTGATTATATCAGATCTCACCATGGAAGTGATTGCATTACATTACATTATGGAAGAGCAATCAGTTCAATGTCTGCCAAACCACTTGGAATAATAGTCTAGCCTAGTCGAAACATAACATTAACCATCACACCAGCAGACCAGCACCTCAAGAAATGTTAAAGCAGAAGGGAAAATACAACCAGATGGATAACTGAATCTATACAATGGAATGAAGAGTACTGAAAATGATAAATACATGATCAAAGTTAACATCACCAGTAATGGGACAAGTAGAAATTGTGTGCTACTTACTTAAGGGGGTGCAAATAGAAGAATACAGCATCGCTTCTGCAATGTTCTTATCAAAATGAACAACCCTGTGATGGTTAGTTTTATGTGACAACTTGGCTAGGCTATGGTTCCCAGTGGTTTGGCCAAACATTAGTCTAGGTGCTATTCCATAATGTATTCCAGTGTAATGTGATAAATCAACCAGTTGAAAAAGGAGTTCCTTACAGTGTGTTCTGTCTCCAGACTACAGATAGATATTTTGGCAGAACTCTATCTCTCTCTTCTCTCTGCACTCTTTCTGTCACCTGACTTACTCATCTTGGGATGCCAGCCTACAGTAGTCTCCAGCTTGCTACTTAACCTATGGATTTGGCACATGGCCATCTTCCTCCGTGTGTCCATTTGTGTGTCTTCTCCTCTTTTGTAAGGACAACACTCAGAATTAATTTGGGCCCACCCTACTCCCATATGAACTATGTTAACTGATAATGTTTCATTCCCAGGCCTTAACTTCAAGGAGCTCTGAGCTTGATGGAGGGACAGACTGTTACACTGCTGTGCCCTCTAAAGGTAAGCCCCAGGAGCCCCTGGAGCACCCAAAACTATCAGGGAAGGCTCCCATGAGGAGGTAGCCATAATTCAGCTCCTTTCTGCTTCCTGCTGTGGCAAGTGTGGAGTTCCCTAAAGCTTTGCTCCTCTGCCCTAGCTGCTGGGGCATCAATACCCTCTTTCATTGACCTTCCAGCTCTGTCTAGGCCTGGCTGACAGAGGGCAACCCTCCCAGGATAGTACACCTGGCCATAGAGGCATCCCGGTTCAGTGGGTCCCTCCTGGCCACCTTGAGCTACAGCTTTCCCTGCTCATTATAGCATGGTTAACAATGATGACAATATCGATATTCATAATAATAATAGCAGTTACCAGTTATTGGGTGCTTAGTTTGTGCCAAGCACTGTATTAAGAACTGTACCACATTACATCATCTAATCCTCACAACTGCCCATGGGCGCAGGGACTGAGATTCCCATTTTACAGATGAGAAAACTGAGACTCAGTGAAGTTGGGAAGGAAGGACTCTCACAGTCATCTTCTAGTCGCCAAGTCTGCAGCTTCCCATAGATCAGCCTCTATATTCTTCCCTCTTCCTGCTCTTCCACTCGCTGAAGGCTCCTCCCCATTGAAGTTCATTCCCTCTGCCAGAGCTCTGAACCCCACTGCGCTTTCTCTCTAGAGGGCTTGACTCCAAGTACTTTCTAATGCGGAACTATTGTTGGACAGCTCAGCTCCACTTTACAGAGGAGGCTACTATGCATGGAGGGACTGGACTTCCCCCAAACCATGGAGCTGATTGGGGGCAGGGGTGGGGGGAATTTACACTCCTCTGTAACCCCCAAGTGTTCAATTTTGCTGAGTCTTAATTTCCTTATCTGTGAAATGGGAATAATCTCAGTACCTATGTCCATGGGCAGTTGTGAGGATCAGATCATGTAATGCTGCTTGAAGGAACCTGCCTCTTGGTTTTAACCCCTGATTTGGTCTCCGAACTTTTATCTGTAATGTTCAGCCTTGTTTTGAATAATGGCGAGAATACTCATGTCACACAACAGGGGATATTGAGCAGCCACTGAGAGGCAATGGCAAGCATTTTCCTAGAGCTCGCATGTGCCAGGGGCTTTATATTTATTACGTCATCAATTTCTGACAACAGCCCTTTGATGAAGTCCATCTAACAGATGAGGAAGTGAAGTCTTAGAGAGGTGGGAACCCCTAAAATCCATTCCCCAGGCTCCCAGCCCTTCTTTCTGTCCTTCTAACCCAGCAGGCTCACTCCTGTCCCCGGGCCTTTGCACTGGCTGTTCCCATGGCCTAGCGTGCCCCTCCCCAGGAACTGCTCCCAGCTAGCTCAACTCAGCTTCCCCTTCTCTGAGGGACCGTTCCCCAACCACCGTATCTCGCCCACCTCATATTCCACCCGCCGCCCAGTCCAGCCTCCTTCACGGCACTGAGCAGGCTCTGGAAATCGTGTACCTATACTTTTTTGCTTGTTCATTGACTTTATTTCCTACAAGCAGCTGAGCTGCCCAAGGGTGGGTGCTCTATCTGTATCCCCAGTTCTGGACACACACTGTGATGTCTCTGTGGCCAGTGTAGGTATCCTGGGAGGTCGCCTTCCATCAGCCAGGCCTGGGCAGAGCTGGGAGCCCTGCAGGCGAAGGGAGTGATGTTTAAGCAGCCAATACAGGTGTGACCAGAACAGTGTCTGGCACGCTGCAGGTGCTTGACACCTATTTGTTGAATGAGCTGAATTATTTTCAAGTCCTGTCCATTGACTCCTGGTAACTCTCCCACCCATCCCCACTTCACCCCTCTCCCGGCTGCCACTCTAGCTAAGACCCTAGTAACTGATGAGCATGCCCCCAGCTGCTCAGGTATTCAAATCACCCTACAGAATCATCTTTCCACCACATTTTGGTTCACATAATTCCCCTTCTCAAAAACGTCATCATCATCATTGTTCTGACCATTCATTGACAAATACTGTGAACCTGTCAGCCATCATCGCTGTATGAAGAGCTCCCTCATATCCCAAGGAAGCCCTGGTGGCGTAGTGGTTAAGTGCTACAGCTGCTAACCAAGAGGTCAGCAATTCAAATCCACCAGGCACCCCTTGGAAACTCTATGGGGCAGTTCTACTCTGTCCTATAGGGTCACTATGAGTCGGAATCGACTCAACAGCAGTGGGGTTTTTTTTTTTTTTAATATCCCAAGCCATCACCCATCTGTCATTTTGTCATACTGTGGTGTCTTGAATGTTGCTATAATGCTGGGAGCTATGCCACCAGTGTTTCAAATGGCAGCAGGGTCACCCATAGTGGACAGGTTTCAGTGGAGCTTCCAGGCCAAGACAAACTGGGAAGATAGGCTTGGCAATCTATTTCTGAAAATTAGCTAATGAAAACCCTGTGGATCACAAAAGAGTATTGTCCAACGTAGAGGTGGAAGATGAGCCCTCTGGGTTGGGAGGCACTCAAAATACATAGTAGCCACAACAACGGACTCAAGCAAGCCAATGATTGTGGAGACGGTGCAGGGCTGGGGACATTGTGTTTTGTTATACATGGGGTTGCCATGAGTTCGATCCGGCTCAGTGGTAACTAACAACAATACCCCAAGGTTGTTATTATCTCCACTGTGTAGAGGGGGAAACAGAAGCTCAGTCAGGTGAAGTGACCCACCCAAATTCACACAACTATTAAGTGGCAGAACTGGGATTTGAACCTAGGTCAGTGTGAGCCCAAAGTCCCTACTCTGAGCCACTGTGTTGTAGTATAGAGCATAACCTTAGTGTACATCAGAGTCATCTGGAGGACTGGTTAAAACACAGATCCTTGGGCCCCACTCCCAGAGTGTCTGACCCAGGAGGCCTGGGTGGGGCCTGAGAATCTGCATTTCTCGGAGGTCCCAGGTGATGCTGATGCCGGTCAGGGTACCGCACTGCGAGAACTACTGACCTAGAAAAGTGCACAGCAGCCAAGCAAACAGGATTTTACCTACACTTTCAGGAGTTTCATGGAACTCCTGTAGCCTCACACACTTTGGGAATGGGTGGTTTTGAAAAAACCGTGTAAGTCAGATCCATGACAACTGGAGCCTGGCGGTTTCGTTAAGTAAGTTTCCATAAAGCGAGGGGCGCCTGAGTCTCGGTCCCTATTCCCTTTGCAAATCTGCCTCTCCCTTAATACAATTAATTATCTGACCTTGAAAAGTACCATAGCTGACACTCGGCAGAAAGGTCTCTGGTTGTCTTACCACGCACATAACAAATACAGGGCCCGGAGCAATTTCTCTCAGGGATTTCTTGTCAGCGTTTTAATAATCATTGAGCAGAGCCTTGGGAACCAATTACAAAAATAGGACAGTTTTTTCTGAGACAACTTGGTTTCCAACTCAAAAACTTGTGGGTGCCTCATACTGATGGGTCCGGAAGGGTTTTGACATAATTTTCCCCAACCCTAAATCGTGTACCTAATTTGAATTTTTGTTCCGAAGGATAAAGCAGCAGTACTGAGACTTCCTTCCTCCTCGTCCTCCTCCTCACATTCTCCTCCCTCCCCGCTTCCTCCTCCTCTTTCCCCTCCCTTCTCACCAGCCTCTTCACCAAAACACACCTATCCTAGATCCGGAGCTAGTGCTGGGAAATCTGCCTGTTTGCAGGCAGTGGGTCTCTGGGGGTCTTCAGCCTTCTTCGCTCTCTGCGTGTGTCCAGTGGCTGGGCAGCCTGAACTGCCCAGCTAAGCCGTGGAGGGACTGGGGGAACTGGGGCCAGGGTGTGCGGAAGCTCTTGGGTCAGTGGCAGGCCAGGATCTGTGGGGAAATTCTCAAAGGCCAGGATCCTTCTCACCTGGCGGTTTCCTACTTCCAGGCCCACCCCTGGCAGAGGCCCCAAAACAAAAGCCAAGCCAGCTGCTGCTGAGTCAACTCCAACTCGTGGTGGCCCCACGTGTGTCAGAGTTCAACTGTGCTCACTAGGGTTTTCAGTGGCTGATTTTTCAGAAGTAGATCATCAGGCCTTTCTTCCAAGGCACCTCTGGGGGGACTTGAGCCTTCAACCTTTCAGCTACCAGCCAAGTGTGTTCACCATTTGCCCCACTCAGGGACTCCCGAGGCCCATGTCTTGTTAAAATTAAAATTAGATCACCCTTGGCCATTGTGGTAGCTGGTGCGGAGTTGTCACTGACTCCTGCCCAGGCTGGTAACAGGTACTTGACCATCAGTAGGAGCCTTGGAAATACAAATCAGACCTTGCCTCAATGCACTCTTCCACCTCCACTGGCTCCCATCACACCTGTAATAAAACAAAATATGCTTCACAGTACAGCCCCTGCCAACTTCGCTGACCTGGCAGCTCCTTCTTATCCCTCCTGGCTCTCTATGCTTAGTCACCGCTGGCTCCCTTGCTGCCCCTCAAGCAAGGAGGCATGGTCCCGCCTCAGGGCCTTTGCACTGCAGTTCCCTCCTGCCCAGATAGCTGCATGGCTATTTCCTCACCTGATTCAGGTCTCTGCTCAAATGTCACCTCCCAGACACTTCCCAGCTAAGACAGCACCTCCCACCCTTCTCCCCTGACCCTGCTTTATTTGTTGTAGACTATCCTCATAGTCCATACTTAAAAAACAAAACAAAAAATAACCTGTTGCCATTGAGTTGATTGCAACTCATAGCGACCCTATAGGACAAGATAGAACTGCCCCATAAGGTTTCCAGGCTATACTCTTTATGGAAGCAGACTGCCACATATTTCTCCCATGGAGCAGCTGATGGGTTCAAACCACTGACCTTTCGGTTAGCAGCTGAGTGCTTAACCATTGTACCACCAGGCTCCTTACCGTGTATCTATTCAGTGTTCTGCCTCCCTCACTAGAACATAAGGATCATGAAGGCAGGAACGGGGTCTGGTCCCAGTGCTGGGCTCATAGTAGATGCTCGAAAAATATTGAATGAATGAATGAATGCTACCACTGATAGAAGTCAAGGTACTAGCTGAGTGTTTTTGCATTTATCTTTCCAACCATTCTGAAAGGTGCGGATTATTGGCCTTCTTTTTCATGCAATGATGGCTCAGCTAACAGAAGCAATTGACCTACCCAAGGTTGTGGTCCTGGGCCAGGATCTCAAGTCTGTGTGACTCAGGCCCATGGATGGGTGGCTGCCGGCTGGCAGCTCAGGCTGGCTCAAAATAAGATCAGTCTTGGGTCTGAGCAAGCTGGGACAGGATAAAAGTGTGGAGCAGTCAGGCGAGAGAGCAAGCTGGGCTGGGGGGCGGGGCTGTTTGAGCAGCACCAGCTGCATGGTCCAGGTAGTGGTGAGCACAGTCAGCCTCAATGAAGGCGAGGTCACTTTCAGGAAAGGGCAGCACCACAGTGATAGAGTACAGGTGGCAGGTCAGAACCTGAGGTCAGCCTGGGGGAGCCCATAGGAGGAGGTTAGTCCAGAGGCAGGGCCCTTGGCAGACTTCAGGGGAGGCCTTGGAGCAAAAGCCCAGTCCCTTGGAGTGGGGAGGGGCTCCTGGAGCCTGCCTGGGACCATTTCAACCCACACACATGACGTGTGGGGCTGGGTTGCTGACATGGTCCTGTCCTGTTGCGATGGGCTTGCGGCAGGGCTAGTGCAAGAGGTGGGTGTCAGCAGCAGCTGAGACTGGGGGACAGGGGCAGGGGCTGGGGATTGCAGGCCCTGCTGGTGGGTTGTCGGCTCCTGGCCTGGGCAGCACTCTCAGGGGAGAAGGCACTCCCTGCTCAGGATGCATCCTGGAGGGACAGACGTGCAGTGGGAAATCTCAGCGTCCATTGTTAGGACAGCTCAGACCCCTAAGTGCTCCAAAGAGGCAGGAAGAGACTGGTTGGATTCTCTCCACTCGAAGCCAAGCGAGGGGTCAGGAACATGGTGGTAGCTGGTGCAGGACAGTGCACTTAACCAGGCATTGGAAGGAGGCATCAAGGGGTCCCAATGGAGATAATGGGAATTAGAACCAAGAGAAAACGGTGCAGAATACGCCAGGACACAGACATGGGCCTCTTCCTGCAATGTGGGGAGAAACAGACCAAAATGAAACACCTCAGAATGACGTGATAGGGCCTTGAGAATTGTCGCAGACTCAAGCCTAAAAAACTGTGGGCAGGTGTAGCCAGACCCACAATAGCAGTCTGGTAAGAGGGGGCAGGGAAGGCTGCCACCTCTCTAAAACACTGAAATGTTCCACTGCATGCCTGTCCCTCCAGGATGCATCTGAGGAGGGAATCCCCTCTCCCC